>NC_080096.1:605000-955000 GCF_950005125.1 Chionomys nivalis | reverse complement strand
TCGCAAGAGCTTGAACCTCCTAGACAAACTGCATGAGGAAAAGGACCTTTTTATTCAAAAGACTAGGTGAGCTCACTTGCTGAGGATCCTTGCCCTAGCCACTCCTTCTGATTGTACACGTAGGATGTCCTGCCTTTTGTTTCCTTGACATCTCTGGACAGGGAGGAGCAGCCTCACAACCCTGAACAGATGTGGTACCCAGGGCCCCACCATCTTGTCCCCTCCCTCAATCTCGACAAGTTCCAGAAAACTAAGGGTGCTCCTCGGTCCTGCCGGGCCCTCCATCATCATCTCGCTTCCGCATGTTTCAGGTGTGACTGAGGCATTAGTGGAAAGCTTCCTGTTTTTCATGTCCTGATGGTCTTGGCCAGTGTATTTAGCAGAAATACTGAGTGTGTTTTCCAACAGACAGAAAAGCTGGAGACTGTAGTAGGCTGCTGTCCCCTGCTGCCACCACGAGATCCCAGTGTTTAGCTTTCCCCACTGAATATGTGTCAACATGTGTCGTAGCTACAATTCTTTAGCTGAACCATTTGAAAGTAAATTTCAGGATCATGATTCTCCTATTTTAGGGTCTCTGAAAAACAGAAACATCTTTCTGCGTGACCTCAGCACATAACACCTCTTGTGGGTGGAGGTTTTACCGGGTTCCATGCTGCAGCTCTCTGCCATCCTCTGGGTGCCCCTCATTCGGGCTCACACAGGGAGCAGCCTCGGTCTGTGCTGCAGCACACTGAGGAGGAGCTACAGTCATTTGCAGCTCTGTGCTCCCCAGGGCTCCCTAGGCCGATGGCCTTTGGAGGCATCTGCACAACACCTACTCAGGTGTAACATAAGGTCCTACTTGTTGGGGTTTCTGTCCTGCCCAGTTCCCACAGCCGGCAAGTCCCAAAGAAATTCACACAGAGGCTAGCTCAGTCGGTAGAGCATGGGACCTGCCCCACTGAAAAAAGTACTGAGACATGTGGCTAACATAGGCTAGAATAATGGGCTAACGTAAGTTATAAGAGCTAATACGAAGCCTGAGCTAACGGGCCAATCAGTTTATAACATATGGAGACCTCTACATTATTTCCTTGGGGGCTTACTGGCTGTGGGAACTGTGACATGGCAGAGTCAGAGAGACCCCCTAGAAAGACAATATATCCCTATTCCTTGGCCTGGACCTTAGACCTTTCCCTTCTCCACACCACTGGCCCCTTCTGAGACTAGAACCTTAGGAAAACATTACGGCAATTCTTATTCCTACGTTGTAGAGGGGAGCTGCGTGTCTGTCGTCAGAGGATGGACCTGCTCAACAAGCAACAGGAGAGCTTGGCGTCTGAGATATCCGCGGAGAGAGACGCCAACAACATGTACGTCAACTGCCAAGTGTTACCACGATGGCCTCTATGTTTCATACGTAGAGGTTTATTCATTCATTCATTCATTTATTCATTCGTTCATTCATTCGTTCGTTCATTTATTCGTTTGTTCAGCAAGGGTGAGTGTAAGTACCTGCTATGTTCAGATAGTTAAGAAGCAGACAGCATCTCTCTAGAGTGGCAAGCAGTTATTATAACACGGAAGAAGAAATGTCAGTCTAGGAGCTGGCTCGGTTGGTGAAATACTTGCTACACAAGAGAAAAGACCTAAATTTGATCCCCAGCTCCTATAGCTGTGAATACAAACCTATAATCCTAACCCTGAAGGATCCAGACAGCCGGATCTGAGTTCTGGATTCAGTGGCAGATCCTGTCTCAGAAGAATAAGGCAGAGAATGACTGAGAAAGATACTTGATGTTGACATCTGACCACAGGTATACACATGCATGAGCATGCATGAGCATGGGCACACAGAGAGAAAAGAAATGTTGATATAAGTAAGGTGCTGAGGTCAGGGAAGAGACGAGGCTGAGTCCACGCAGCTCATGATGCAGAAGTTCTAGCCTTGGTCACAGTGGTGGAAATGGCTTCTCCGTAGAGTGTTTTTATCTGTTCGCTTCTTTATTTACTTAGAGTCAGAGGATGGCACACTGAGAGAGGGAAGAGGGACAACGTGAACTCAGAATAGCTGAACACCAGGCCTTAGTAGTGTTTAGAGAGAATGCTGGTCCTTCCTGGGTGCAAGACCTGGGCCAGACAAGCAGGAATTTCCTAGGAGAAAGTGAGAAGCCAATAGCAGAGAGTGTACGGCCAGTGATGAAAGCAGAAACCCCACCCCATGGCCTCCGACCTCCACGAATCTTGGTCCTACTTGCCCAGGGGGTGGTGGGTGTAGGAAGCACCTTACTTGACCCCACAGGTGTCATCTCTGGTCATCTACTTCATATATGTCCTCCTGAACACGGGACAGCCGAGGGAAGAAACCAGGATGTCCTCGGCTCCCTCAGTGAGACTGCCGTGCTGACCTGTCCTCCCGCATTCTGTTGCTGTGCTCCAGGGCTGCTATGGGCCGTCTTCAGGCTGCATCCAGACGCCTGCACGCAGAGCTGGAGAATGAAAAAGATCTGCAGTCCAAGATCACGGCCATGCTGAAGGACAGCGAGTAAGTTAGCTTCTGGCCAGTTCACAGCACACAGGTCTCAGAGCAGCTTGTGGGACAATTCCTGATTCGAGCAGGAAGAATAACTGGCTTTTCACTTTCTAGATGCCCAGGAAAGAAAAGGCGGTGTGTTAAAGCCGCCGAAAGGGAAGCTTTTCATGTTGTTTTCTTCTCAGTTTTCTCAGATTTATTTATAATTTTAGTAACTGAGTAATCAGTTTCTTCCCCTCCTTTCCTTATTCCCTGTACCTCTTGGGCTGGGACTCAGTCGTAGTTCATCGGATTAGTGTGCACAAAAGCCCTAATTTGATCCTTAGCATTGGAGGAAAAAGTATTCTCAACTTTTCTGAAACATCCACAGGAGGGGGAAAGATAGCTTCATGATTTTAAGTATTTTGTTGGTCAGAGTTTAGATTGCAAACTAGAACTGCCTCTAGCAAGTCTAGTTTTTTAAAAAAGTTTCTTTTGGGATATGACAGTTCACTGTTAACACCAGCAAGAGCTCCCAAGATAGCACAGCTCAGTGAACCACTGGGCCACTGCCCAACTCTGGGTCCACGGCACGGCTCGGCTGTCGTACGACAGCCAGTGAGGCTGGAAAGCCCTCCAGACTGAAGGCTCACAGAGGACTAGGACAGTGTCAGGAAGCCAGACGGTAAGCGTAACTGCTGCGGACTTGGCTAGAGACCACAGTCAGACCAAGCGTCTTACCCTCCCCCTCAGTAACCCTCAAGCCTTAAACCAGTCCCTTGACTTACACCTGTTACAACGGTCATAGCTCAAGCCTACACCCTAAGCACAGCTGGGACAAATCAGTCCATCCATGTCTGAGAAAGTGAGTACTTATCCTGGTCTTGATTGACACATGGCTAGTACCGGCACTTTCTCTCTGTGGTTCTGAAACCAGGACAGGCAAGACCCTTGGAGGCCCTGTCAGGACTGACCTGCTAGATGCATCTGTTTACTTCTTAATGTTTTTTCACGTTAAAACAATGTCAGACTCCTAGCGGGAGTTCACAAATGGCCGTGGCATCTTCTCCTTTGCTCCCTGACAAGCATGCCAGCTGGTCTCTGCCTCTCAAGATTCCATCAGCACAGAGCCCATTTCTAAAGGCTGTGTTTCTCACCTGTAGACCATGTGACTTTGAATGTTGTTGGAGTGTTCCCTACTCAAGGCAAAGCTTCTATAGCATGCTCTCTCCAGACACTTGGCCCCTTTCTTCCACTCAACACTTAGTCTAGATTTCCTGTAACTTCCATGGACCTGATTGAGGAGAAAGACTGGACTCAACTCCATAGTCATGACTTGGTAACAATTTATCTGGGCGGTGATGACACACGCCTTTAATCCCAGCACTAGGGAGGCAGAGGTGGCAGATCTCTGTGAGTTCAAGGCCAGCCTGGTCTACAAGAGCTAGTTCCAAGCAACACAGAGAAACCCTGTCTTGAAAAAAAAAAATTAACAAAATAAGAATGGAAGGAAATTTTCTTAATGCAAATTATCACAGTTATTAAAAACCTATAACTATACAAGGACGGACTTGGGATATTTGCCTCACTGTCAGATACACAGTGTCGGCTTTAGTACTTCCCAGTGTTGTACGGTGAGTGATGCCCCTGCCATCAGTTCTGGTCTAGCAGGGTCCTCCGGGCAGAGCAGGCCCCAGGAGATGCTCTTAGGTAGCCACGTTCAGTATTCTGTAACACATCTAGACACGTCAGCTGTAACATGTCCAGACACGTCAGGCATAATGCTGGGAACCGTCCTTGAGTCGTTGCAGAGGGCACGTGGTAGATGCATGGTTTCCCACGTCCTAGGAAAGACAATTTTGTACTTACCTTCCTGCTACTCATCCCAAATGAAGATGAGCTACAAGCCATCTGGACTTGTGCCGGGCCCCTGAGGGAGGGGTGCTGGGTACAGTGTAGGCACCACAGGTGCACTCGCCTGAGACCCGAGTTAGACAGATCTTCACTATCCAGATACGCGCTGGGCTAGGCTGGCTGCTACCATCCTCTGAGCCTTTTTCCAGGCACGTTTGAATACTTGGGGTTCTTGGTGGCTCCAGCGAACCTCTCAGAAGACATTTTCTACATGTTTTCCTCAGGCCAGGCAAGGGCGCCACTGCAGTGAGCTGACCGCTCATTCAGGTGAGTGCCTGTGGCCAGATGCTAGCTCAGGCTAGATTTGATGTGATGGTAATTTTTCTTAAGTTTGGAGACCAGGTGGTGGGACCTCATTCTCTGAAAATATTGGGCCAAGGGGAAACCTTAGAGGAGGATGCTGGCCCCTCATCAGCGTCTAGCATCTGCCTAGAGTAATTATCAAAATAAAGTGCCAGCAGGATCACTCCAGCTCCTGGAGGAGTGGCACCAGGTTTTCAGACCTTAGCTGCCATAAAGAACAAATGATTTGTTTTCGCAAGGAATTCCATGTGGCACATTGAGATCCAGAAGGGGCAATTTGAGGATGTCCGGAAGCGTAATGAAGAAGAGGCAGAAGCTAGGCAGAGGAGCCTTGAGATACACGCAGCTCAGCAGCTTCAGAAGGAGAAAGAAACCCTGGAGAAGGTGGAGAGGAACCGTCTGCTGAGGGCCCAGTGAGTGCCACCCAGATCTGGCCCTTGGCAGTCCTTTGTGTTCTCCACCAAGGCTTTCTAGACCCAGCTCTTTGCACCTGTGCCATGGTCCTGCCCAGGCTCCCTACTTCATGTTAAGTGCCCACCGTTACCACTGACACGTACCAATGAAACCATCAGACTCTTCCTTCTGTGCATTCCTCTACCCCTTCCGAGCTGTGCTGTTCTCTGACCCTGTCACGTATCTGGATGATCCTTTGCCCACACAAGCCTTGGATGCTCAGTTGCTATCCATCCTCTGAAGCAGCCCCTATCTCTGCTCAACCACCGATCCCCAGGAGCTAGGGGGCTACTGGACTCTGCTCCCCCAAGATGGCGCAAGTCCCTCTTATCTCTCTTCTCCTGCCAGACTCCTGCTCAGCCTAGGTCAGCCCTGTTTTTGTGAGTTCCTTATACCAGAGCCCCCAGCAGCACTGTGTTTAACATAATATACCTGGGTCCATTATGTTACACTTATTCTAGTCTCTGCCTGTGTCACTGCAGGAAGTCCTTGCATGTGCAGAAGGAGCTGGGGCAGAAACATCAGAAACTGGTGGAAGATGCTCAGAAAAACCACAGGATTGCCGTAAAGTTCCTGAAGGCCTCTCTGGGAAGGTGGGTTCTCACTTTACCTCTGTCTTCTGTCAATGCCCTTAAGGAATTTAGGAGTGTGGGTCCCTGGCCTTCACTTTGAAATTCCCTGATTCAGTCCTTACCTAATCACCAGAAGCAAACAGATCTGGAGTTTTTATTTTAAGCTGCTGTTTGTATTTGCAAGAGGAGCACAAGCAACTGTGAGGCCCTGGGATCTGGAGAGCGTCCCCAGCCACCTGTCCTGTAGGAACAGGCCCTGGACAGCAAGGCTCATCCGTCTCACCTTTGTGTTGTCGGCTCTTGTTGTTTCTCTGGTAGTAGTAGCCGGCACCTGAGACTCCTATAACTCTGTAATTGTCAACATTACCTGCATATATCTCTGTTAAAATTCACATTACACCAGGCATAACAGCACACACCTTTAATCCCAGCACTCAGAAGGCAGAGGCAGACTGCTGTCTCAGTTTGAGGTCAGCCTGGTCTACATAGTGAGTTCCAGGACAGCCAGGGATACACAGAGAGCCCCATGTCAAAACAAACAAACAAAAGCATATAAATAAAATGCACATTACTCCAGAATTCGAGAGCGAGAGCAGGAGGAGGAGATGGAGTCCCGCAAGCACATGAAACAGCGCATGGATGCTGTGCTGGCGTTGAAGAACAGCATCACTGCCAGTCGGGTAGGTGCAGCTCCACCTGCAGCCTCTCGGGAACATCAGCCCCCTGACTACCCCCGGGGCCTGCTCGTGGAAGCCAGGATTCTACCTTTGGCTCCTGCCATGAGCCCTGCAGCCTGCCCAGCTGCTCCCTGAAGGAACACAACACTGTTATGAGAGGAAGAGTCGTGACAGGACCCGGGGCGATGTGAGGGCCAGCACCAGGGCTCAGGGCTCAGTTAGGTAGGGATGTGGCAGGGAAGAGCAGGCCACCACCTGCTCAGAACCATGAAGACTCAGAGGCAAGGGAGCAAACAGTGGGTTCCCAGCAGGAGCACAGATGCAGAGAATTCCATACCCAGGGAACCCAGGGCTGTGTGCTGGGTGAGAGATGCACGGGAAAATTATGAAAAATGTTTGCAAATTGCCTGCCTTGGGACCTATAGGTTTCAGCATGGATTTAAGTACACGCATATTGACAGAGGTTTCCGTCCCACCCAGTCCTGCCCAGTCAGGCAGCCATTCAGTCCCAAAGAAACACACAGAGGTCTACAGTAATTATAAACTGATTGGCCTATTAGCTCAGGCTTCTTATTAACTCTTAGAACTTATATTAGCCCATAAATCTTGTCTGTGTTAGCCATGTGGCTTGATATCTTTTTCGGCGAGACAGTCACATCTTGCTTGCTCTGTGTCTGGGTGATGAATGCAGAATGAAACTTCTCTTTTCCCAGAATTCTCATTGCCCCACATCTATTTCCTGCCTGGCTGCTGGCTACTCAGTGTTTATCTAAAATACAAGTGCCAGGGTACAGACCATTGTCCCACAGCACATGCATTCAAAGAAAAGGCCTGAATGAGTATTGCGTGTGTGTGCATGGCATTTTCTGGTATTGTGACTCTCGAGTTCCCTGTTTCCAGGAAACACTGAAGAAGTTCCAAGCCTGGGGCCAGAGTAGGGCAGAGCTGGCTAAGCAGAAGGCCCTTACGGAGAAGGAGGTGATCCTGGCCCAAGGTGGCGACGCGTTCAAGCACCTTGTTCATCAGCGCAGGCACCAGGAGCTGGAAGCCCAGAAACGGTGAGAGCTGGGAGACGCTTGCCTGGAAGTGGGCACAGAGAACCAAAGACTTAACCTCCATCCCCCAAAGCAGCAAAACTAATTCCTGCCACTTCTCACCAAAAGCAGCTGTGGGTTATGGGACAAGGACCTCAGCACTCTCCGCCCCAGCCCTGACTGCAGAAGTCTCCATGAGGTTCTGGCATTTGGGGATTTTATAGAGGTTGTTAGTGGGTGAGGTCGCCTCTTTCCTCACTTCCGATTTCCTGGTTCTTCAGCTATGAGGTTCCTGAGTTCCTGTGACCCCCTCCTCCTTGGGGGACACCTGGAGCTCACTCACATCTTGCCCTCTGGCTTCACTCTTGGTCTCCTCCAGGCCGTGAGTCAGTGCTTTCTCCGACAGTTTTCAGGGAGCCCTACCTCATACTGACCTTCTCCACCTCACACACATTACTTAGCTCATTTCTACTTAACCTGGCTTCTCAGTGTCTCTGCCTAAAACTGTCCTTTCTGAAGGGCCAAGCTGTTTCTCCTAAGTCCCTGATCCCTGCTGGTCACTGCATAGGATCTGCTTGGATCTCTCTGGCTACAGGATATCTTCCTCTTCAAAGTGTCTCACAGATGTGCAAAACACACACACACACACACAGGCACACCATTACAATTGCCACCAGACTTTTAATGTTCCTGTCAGTCTGTCCACATTTGACGTGGTTGTGGGTTTGTTGCCTGAGTGGTACCTGTGAATGAGTGAGTGAGTTGTCACCAAGGCCTAATGCTGCCCTTGCCTTTTGTCTCTGCTGCGTCTCTTAAACCACAAGCCTAGAAACTAGGGCGGGGAAGCTCACGAAGGCCAGGGTTTGCTGTGGGGACTTCTAGGCGAGGCTGAATGAGGCAGTCCAAAGCCAGACAGGGCAAGGCAGGGTATGGTAAGGTGAGGATCCAAGTCACATCTGCAGCTTAGCAGCCCTGTGAGCCTTATCGGCTATACTCTCCATCCAAACAGATGTCCTAACACCAGAGTCCTCGAAGGCTTTGCATGAGCTCTTGCAAAGGAATCATAGAGCAAAAAGAAACACCATACCTAACCCTAGCAGCTACTAGGTGTCCCCTTGCAGGTGCTGGGAAGCACCTGGCTTTACCTGAGAAGCACCTGCTCATAGGGCTTTTGAAGAGGAGCAGAAACTCCGGAAGCAGGAGATTGTAAGTCGAATCTTGAAAGAGGAAGCTGAGGAGGAAAACAGGAAAAAGAAACAGCACCCACCCCCTAAAGCCACAGACGGACGGACTCTGCGGGACAAGACCTGGAAGTACATCTCCGACTTCTGCGAGGGGAAGGCTGCGATGCCCGCAAGTCACCTGCTGGTGAGTGGGGCACTGCTGATTTCAAGCTTAGGTCAGCACTTGAACGCACAGGCAGGAAGAAGCTGACTAAGGTCCCCAGGGCAATGGCCCTCTGATAACCACCAGGGTCCTTTTTCCCTCATGTGAGTCCCTCATCTTAGCCAACAGTGCTCTTAGAGCCCCACAAAGCTGCCTCTCTATGGGGAAAGTTCCTTGTCTGTCCCTGTGTACAAAGTGGAGTCAGTCTCACGTGAAGAGACTCGTATAAGTCGGAGTCCATACAGGTGTTACTGCCCACTGCCAGGTATTCCCAGAGTCTCCTTTCAGTCACACCAGAGTCCTGGTCTGCGCCAGTGGTCTGTGTTAGACAACACCCTAGGCTGGTGTACCTCTCCTTCAAGGTGTGAGAGCCTTGGGTGCTCCTTAGCCCAGCACCCTGCTTCCTCTACCAGCTGCTTTCTTGGCCTTCCTGGGCTTTGACCTCTTGGAGCGTTTTCCTGTGCATTTTAGCAGATCACAGGCTTTTTCCTGTTTCTCACTTCTTTGTGTGCCAGGCAGAGCCTCTACCTCTGGGTGTTCACCTTGGTGCAGTGTCCTCCCCTGGGGCCACATTCTGCTCCTCCTTCCATTCTTCCTCTGAGAGGCCTCCCGCACCCTGAGTCACTCACTTTCCTGGAGCTCCTCTACCCCAGCCTTAACCTGCTCTCTAGGGTTTACACTATCCTCTTTCCTCCACGTTTCCCATGGTGTACCCTACAGGTATAGTCCAGAGCAATCACATGAGTCCTGAACCCCAAGACGGTTCCAGCAAAACCAGTACCACCATCTTTTCTGAGTTTTCACAGGACTTTCCCAGGGCTGGTGTGCCATCAATCATGTAATTAACACAATGATTATCTGTGATGGAACAGTAGAGAAAATTACAACAGGTCCACTACTCAGAGTATCTTCCGTGAACAAGACCTTCTTGTGAACTCTGCTGAACACTATTGGAAGGCGTTCAGTCATCTGTAGACATGGGGATGGTGTATTTTAAAGTTACAAGGATTTGTGTATGTACAATTGTCTCTGTAAAGAACAAAAGAATTCCTTGAATCTCAGCACTGGGGAGGCAGAAGCAAGCAGATATCTGTGAGGTCAAGCCCAGCCAGGTCTACAGAGTAAGTTCCAGAACGGTCAGGATTACATAGAAAGAAGAAATAACAACAACAGCAACAACTCGGGGAACCAACAAGCAGCCTCCCACCACCCTGGGGGTTGTCAGGCCGAGCGCCCAGCAGGGTTCCCCAGGGACTTGTTCTCTTGCAGCTCACCTATCCCTTCTCCATTCTGTAGTGAGCTTATCTCTTCCGCTGGCAGGAAAATGAGATAGCCTTACGCCCCAAGCCCACCTGTCTGCTGAAAGCCATATCCAGTGAGTCTATGCAGATGGACCTGGGGAGCATTAGTACCGAGGAGGAGGTCCTGGCTGAACCAGATATCCCCGGGCTTTGGAGCAAAGAGTACAAGACACACCAGGTGAGAGCTTTCCCCCGTCAGGTCCTTCACAGGTTCCTGGATGCAATTGCCTGTCTTCTGCCCCATCCTGTGCCTGCCACTGCTTCCTTCAAACTCGAAGCCCTTCTCCCCTTTCCATAATCTTCAAAAGCACTGGGCTGTAGCCGGCCTTTCCTGGATCTGCCAGCTTTGGCCCTGCACTTTGTTCATTATTAGGCTTTGAACAAGCATGGGCGTCTGTCTTTTTGAACCCAAGGTGTCCAAGAAGGACATGGAACAGAAACCTGTGGGTGGTACCAAGATGGACAAGGACATCCTGGCTCGCACGATGGAGCAGCTGCGCGGTGGGGTGGTCCATAAGCAGGTGGTCTCTGGGAGGGAGTTCAAGGGTCGACCGTTCAACAGCAAGCCCGAGGTCATTCACTTCAAGGTGAGCCATGATGAAGGGAAAAAGCCTTTCATCTACTCTCCTGCCTCTGACGCTTTCCGTTCTGACCTTGGGAAACCCTGCGAAGTCGCCTGCTTTGGGGATGGTATGCAAGGGCTGCGCTGCCAGCCTAAGGAACGGGCTCCGGGGCACACCTTTAAAGGGGCCTGAACTCCTGTGAAGGGGATAACAGGGTAATCCCTTGTTAGGCCCCTTCTGCTGGGCAAATTCTACCTTCTTAAGAGGGGCCCGAAGGATGCCAGCACCCACCACCAGCTGGCTAGTGTCAGCATTTACAGAAGGGAGGCTAAGATAAACAGCCTGTGGGTCCGTTCTCTCTCCCAGGAGGAAGTTCTTCACTGTCTTTCACACACCTCATGGGGGCATCACAACGCAAGGGAAGCCTGGGGAATCCTTCTCTACTCCACAATCCCGAGCCTCTCATGAGTCAGTGGCAGAGTAGACCCCTTTTCCCTGGCCTGTTCTCGGGGCTGTTGGAGGACTTGGGGCCATCCTGTCTCCTCTATCTCTGCAGGACTTTGATATTGGCAAAGTGTACAAGAAGAAGATCACATTGATAAATGCTACTTACACAATCAACTATTGTAAGCTGGTGGGTGTGGAGGAGAACCTGAAGGACTTCATCCATATTGAGTGAGTCTTGCAGAGTCTAGGCACGAGGCCGTGGGCCGGCTTGCCTTGAAGGTTGGAGAGGTCACTGCTCCGTCTCTTGATATTGAGGTCACAAGACCCGTGCAGTCTTTTGGATGGGCTAAGGCTCCTCACATTTTTACTGTGTGGGTTTGGGCACTGTAGGAGCCCCCGTTGGCAGCTAGCATCTTTCTCACTATGAAGATTCCCAGACTGCTTTTCTGAACTGTAATTTATTTTCCTCTTTGTGCAAGTGTTTCGCTTTTTCCCCTTTTCCACGAATCCTCTTGTGCCCATGTTGCCACTTCTTGGCTGGCCTTTCAGTACCATTTTCCTGTGGTTACCTTTAATGCTGTCCTTTCTCCATTCCCACCTCACCCCTGTTTTTCACCCTGCAATGTTTTCAGCACTTTCTGGTTTATTTCTTAGTATCTGACCTTCATCTTTCTTTCTCCCCGTTTTTTTTTTTTTTTTTTTTTTTGAACCAGGGTCTTGCTCTGCACCCTAGGCTGGTCTCTCAGACCTGCAATCTTCCTCCCTCACGACAGGTGTGTTTCACGGTATTCAGCTTATAGGCAGGTCTGTTCACAGCTCAGATGACCTGCATCTCTTAGTGTGTGATATGCAATTTCTGAAATGGGGGCTTAGTGTAAATTGTTCCCTGACTTCTCTGCTCAGATTCTCTTTTCCATGAACAGCACTGGCTGGCAGAGCTCTGATCAGGGCTTCCCACCTAAGAGGTGCTCTCCTCCTGGGAACTGAGTGAGAGGGAACAGTGGGATCTTCTGGTCCTCTACTCCTTTCTGGCAGTTTACCGACTGTGTTAATTTGAGATCTGGGAGCTTCTCTGTCTTTTAGCAATGCTGAGTCACTTGTCCCGTGGGCTGTAAGGTTTCTGGAGAGTGTACGGAGGATCTCAGGCTAGGTGATGGTAACCATGACCTCAGTTACCACAAAGCCCTCCTTTCCAGGCCTAGATTAAAATTTCTCTCCGCATTCGAAGGCTGGCGTCCATTTCTGTCTTCTGGTTTCTTTTGCTGTTGTGGCTGTGACTCTATCTAGCATGTTTCTCGGTTTCCTGTGTCCCGCAGCCCCACTGCAGCATACCTGGGGTGCTTGGTCCTCTTTACACGGATTGTACTCTTGGAGCTCAGGTTCGTCTCTTTGAGCAGTTCTAAAAATAGCTCATCCCTACCCTGCAAATATCAGCTCTCCCTATTCAGCTCCCGGCGGCTTTGTCTCTGCCCTGCCCCTCCCATATGGAGCCTCCCTCTCCAGTCTCTCTGTCCTTATGACACCCGCCTCACACACTCGGCCTGTTCAGGAAGTGTGTGAGGCGGCCCAGCTTCTGGTCCCTTCAGCGGTGCCTCGCTGGCTGCAGAACCTGCTGACTGTGTGTCTCGCTTCAGTGCTATGTTTCTCATTTCTAAAAATTCCTAGTTCCTTTTCAGACGAGCCGATGTCGTCCGTCCCCCCCCCCGCCTCTGTCTGTGTGTGTGTGTGTGTCTCTCTCTGTCTCACCCTCCCCATCACCGAGAGACATTTTTATATTAAGTTTTTGTGTATTTCCAAACCAAGAAAATTATGTGAAATCCAACACTGTAAACATAGGCCTGATGCTAGAAAGACCCTTCACTCACCCAGGACTCAGATTAAGACAGACTAGCTCCCATCTTGTTCCCCTGCAGTTGGGGCCAGTTTTACTGGATAACCTGACTTATAACCCTTCCTTCCCTTCATGCCGCGATCGTCCCAGGGTAGCGACAGCCCGCAGCTTCCATCCTTTTGTAGCTGGCTTTGGGGTGTGCTGGCTCACTCACTGGACAAACGTTTGAAGATTACCCAAGTGTCTCCTGTTTATCAGGAAACAGAGTCAGTAAGGAACACAGTAGACCTGGAGCTGCTCCTGTGCCGACACGTCTAGATAGAGGTGTTGTCTTGGGGCAACGACTGCTAGTGTAAACACCACCACCAAAAGCAACTTGGGGAGGACAAGGTTTCCACATCATAGTCTGTCACTGAAGGAAGTCAGGACAGGAACTCACACATGACAGGAACCTGAAGGCAGGCACTGAGGCAGAGGCCATGGAGGATTCCGCCTACAGGCACCTCCCACATCATCACTAATGAAAATGATGCTGAGAGCCAGATTTCATAGAGGCGTTTTCTCGACTGAGGCTCCTGTCTCTCAAATGATTCTGGCCTTTGTCAAGTGGACATAAAACCAGCAGCACAGCTGTGGAACAGATAGAAGGGAATCCAAAAGGCCCAGCTGGATACGTAACAAGTATCCACTTTCCACAGTGACTTAACTACCCTGTGTGTGCTGTTCCTACAGCTTTGACCCCCCTGGTCCCATGTCAGCCGGGATGTCCTGTGAAGTTCTGGTCACCTTCAAGCCTATGGTACGTGAGAGGATAACACAGGGTGCTGCTTTTTCTGGCTTCACAACAATGGCAACAACAAAATCAGCCTCCTCCTGCAACGCTAGCACAGTAGGGCTTGCCAGAAGGTTTGGTCTTCACTCTTATGTGAGTAACTCTCTGTAAGCTGTGAAGTGTGTATCTTCAGGACCTGCGTATGTAGTGGGCTTTGGGGTTTTTTCCCTGGGAGCCCACTGAGCTGGTGATAGGCAGGTCCAGCCCATAGTTACACCGCTGTGGCCTGCATCCAGGCTGTAGTCACACCCCTGCAGCCTGCATCCAGCCCGTAGTCACACCGCTGCGGCCTGCTTCCAGGCCATGGTCACACCGCTGCGGCCTGCGTAACTGTGTCATTGTAGAAATTCATGGTGACTTGGATTGTTTTGTTTTTTAGATAAATAAAGATCTGGAAGGAAATGTTTCATTTTTGGCTCAGACAGGCAGCTTTTCTGTTCCACTGAAATGTTCAACGAAGAAATGTTCTGTAAGTTTAAGTTCCCAGAATCTCTCCCCATGATAAGTGCTGCACCCTAGGAGTGCCCAGGGCATGGAGTACCCAGGACATGGGGATAGAGCGCCATCAGAGGCCTCGGCCCAGTGTCTGCTCTAGTCAGACTTCACCCCGGGGCCTAGGCTGGCTGACATGAGATATTCTGAAAAAGCGAGTCATCAGACCAGAGCTAGAAATTTATAGATAAGCCCTGCTCCTTATGGGGTCCCTGACTGAGAAGCCCAGAGTTCAGAGGGGAGGAGAGCCATCTGAGACTCCAGTCCTTTCTTCAGCTCTTGTGTGTCTCCTTCAATATATATATAATATATTCAAGATCGGGTCTCATTATATAGCTCTTGCTGACCTTGAACTCACTCTGTAGACCAGGTTAGCCTCGAACTCAGAGAAATCAAACCTACCTTTCCCTCCTGAGTGCTGGGATTAAAGATACGCACCATTACACCCAGCTTTCAAGATATTTTTTAAAAGATTTATTTATTTATTTTATGCACAAGTGCTCTTCTGCATGTACAACGTTATGCCAGAAGAGGGCATCAGATCCCACTAGGATGGTGCTAGGAATAGAGCTCAGACCTCGGAAGCGCGGCCAGTGCTCTTAGGGCTGATCCATCTCTCCAGCCCCAGATGTTTTTATTGCATAAAGAAAACCATAGTCATGCAGTGAGCTCCCCTGCGCCCACTGTCCACATCTGATCGTCTTCAGCGTCTTGCCACATTGGCTTCATCTAGATGGCATCCTTTGCTGTGGGGCCACTTCAGAGTAAATTACCGTCATCAGACTCAGCACCCTCAAAAACTGTCGGCATTTCTAGAAAACATACACCATACCATTGGCTGTTTCCACAATGACACCCACAGCACACATACTCAGTACTCGGGATAGACTGTAGTGTGTCTTTAGTGTTACATCTACTTGTGAGCCCGCAGGTTCACTGTGAGGTGACTGGCGTGGGCTGAGCCGAGTCAGGCGGCTCTGCCCCTGTTATCTCACCATGGCCTTCTGGCCTCTGGAGCGGTGTCCACCTCACATGAACTCCTCATGGAAAGTGACTGAAAATGTAGACATCACAGCCAGCACCATCAGCACGTTCAGAATGTGTGGGGCAGAGAGAGACCTCTGCAGTGAGGGAAAACAGAGAGAGCGGAGAATTGAGATAATCGTCTGTGTGCAACACCAAGAGGCTAGCAGAATTCCCGATGACCAGCTACTGTTCAGTAACATCATATGTGTCCCACTGTCTCCAAACTACCTTTTCAATGGCTGTTATTTTTATGTCATTGAGATTACACTTGATTATTACATTGGTGAGCATATTTTGGCCTAGGATAGCAGCCCCCTTTCTTCTTTTGGGTCATAAAACTTACTAAGCCAATTCTTTTATAGGACATCCTGGATTTGTACGACTGCTTCCTATTGTTGCATTTACTATGTCCCTCTGTCCCTGCGTTCTTTTTTTTTTTTCTTTCTTTCTTTTTTTTGGTTTTTCGAGACAGGGTTTCTCTGTAGCTTTGGAGCCTGTCCTGAAACTCCCTTTGTAGACCAGGCTGGCCTCGAACTCACAGAGATCCGCCTGCCTCTGCCTCCCAAGTGCTGGGATTAAAGGCATGCGCCACCACCGCCCGGCCCTGCGTTCTTTTAAATTAGATGTAAGTTAGGGAACGATTGTCTTTTTGAAACAAGAAGGACTTTCTCTGGCTCCGGTCTAGGGATCTGGTCCCTCATGACGGGGCATCATGGCTGCAGGAGACTGAGACAGTTGGTCATATTGTATCCTTGGTCAGGAAACAGAGACTGAGACAGTTGGTGACATTGTATCCTTGGTCAGGAAGCAGAGACTAAGACAGTTGGTCACATTGTATCCTTGGTCAGGAAGCAGAGAGTGATGAGACTAGCTAAAGTCCCTTTGTCCTTTGCTAAGAAATAGCTTTGCTTAAGAGAACTGTTGCTCCTGCAGAGGACCTAAGTTCAGTTCCTAGCACCCACATGGCAGCTCACAGTCATCAGTGACTCCAATTTCCAGGAGTCACTGGAAATTGTACCTTCTTCTGACCTCCTCAGGCATGCATATGGTACCCATACTGACAGACGGGCCCAACACTCAAGCACTTAAAATGAACTAATTAAAACAAAAAAGAAGTAGTTATAAAAGACAGCTTTTATCGAGTTTGTTTTTTGATACTTTCATGCATGTATAAAATATGATTGCTGGGTGGTGGTGGCACTCACCTTTAATCCCAGCACTCAGGAGGCAGAGACAGGCAGATCTCAGTGAGTTCAAGGCCAGCCTGGTCTAGAGAAAGTTCCAGGACAGGCTCCAAAAGCTACAGAGAAACCCTGCTTCAAAAAACCAAAAAAAAAAAAAAAAAGTACGCTATGATTATTATAACTCCCTATCCTCTCTACTTTCCCTCCCGTCTTAAATACTTTTACCTCCCTACAAGTTGGGACCCATGTTTAGGACGCTAGTGCCATGTGCCTCGTGTGACTCACGCTCACTCATGTTTAGGACGCTGGTGCCGTGTGCCTCGTGTGGTCATGCTCACTCATGTTTAGGATGCTGGTGCTGTGTGCCGTGTGTGTCTCTCGCTCACTCATGTTTAAGGAGCTGGTGCTGTGTGCCGCGTGTGTCTCATCCTCACTCATGTTTAGGACGCTGGTGCTGTGTGCTTCACGTGTCTCACACTCATGTTTAGGATGTTGGTGCCGCAGTAGTAAGAACTCTATCTCAGCAGGGGACAATGGCAACTCTATGCTAGTCATCTATGGCAGGCATAGGTTCCTCTCTGGCTTGAAGCTAGAGTACTCTGTTTTACACTTTGGTCTGCTGGCTTTAGTAGCCCCTTGTCGCCTCCGGAGAAAGGCATTGCAGATTGAGCCCTGGGTTTAGATTCGGTGAGATGACCATTTGTGGCACCATAGTGATGCCCAGGCACGACACTCTTAGCTTGAGCACAGGGAGTCTGCGGGTTATAGCCCAGGTGGGCTGAAGAGCAGCACTTTCTAGGCCCCGTGTGTGCAGGACGGCTTACCTCAGCCAGCTTGTCCACCACGTCCAGACCATTACGGGTCCTCTCTATCAGTCATTATCTTCACTCAGGGAAGAATTGGTTTGATCCTCTTAAAACCAGACACAGGAGCCCCAAACTGTCCTGCTCACTACATGAATCTGTGACTTTTCTAAAAAATGATTTGTTTTTATAAAATTGGTGATCTTTCTGCATGTATGTCTGTGTAGAGGTGTCAGATCCCCTGGAACTAGAGTTACAGACATTTGTGAGTTGCCATGTGGGTGCTGGAAATTGAACCTGGGTCCTCTGGAAGAGCAACCAGTGCTCCTAACCTCTGAGCCATCCCTCCAGCCCCAAGCTGTGACTTCTTAAGTAGGTAGGCTATGTCCCTGATGTGCAGTGCACAAATGCTCGTGCTACCCCTGCCTGCCCTGCCTGGAGTCAAATGCAAGCCTCCCTGTGAAGAAAAGTCAGGTTTCCCCAGGCTTCTTGGTACTGCATCTGGTATTTGGGGAGGAAACCTTCTCTTGTGGGATATTGGGTCCTCTGGGCCATGGTTTCCTGCAAGGACCTACTCCCTTTATGAGCATGCAACCAGCCTAGAGGCCACCATGACTTACACTTGTGTTCTTTGGCAGTTGTCCCTTGACAAGGAGCTCATTGAGTTTGGCAGCTATGTGGTGGGTGAGACCACGTCCCGGACCATCACACTGACCAATGTTGGGGGCCTGGGCACCAGATTCAAGTTTCTCCTGGATTCTGAGTTCTTTGAGATGGAAGAACCCCAACCCATCATGAAAATAGTGAGCATTTGTGGCTACCGGGGTGTCTGCAGTTCTGCTCAGTCACGGATGGGGTGGGGAACTTCCCAGTCATGTGTATACAAAGATGTGAGCCAGTGAGAGTCAGCAAATCAGGGGGAAGAGGAAAATGTCAGGACAGCCTTCATCAGTGAGAGCAAAAATGTCTGGCTTCAGTGAGGACACATGCAGTCTGGTCTCAGGTGGCAGCGGGGTGGGGTTCCCTTACGGCATGTGGTACACAGAGAGCAGGATCATTGGGAGACCCTGAAAAGGCTCCTTGGGAAACCGTGGGTCTCTTTCCAGAGTATGAAAAGGGCCTTTGCCTTTCCCAAGATTATGCATGGGCCACAGTGAATGGCAGCAGCCTCAGGGGTCCAGCTCAAGAACCACCACGCTCATGGATGGTGGGGTCCTTTGGGGAAGACGTTCTAAAGATGTGCCTCTTATATGCTTCTAAAACACTTGAGCATCCTTAGGAGAAGCATCCTATTGGCTCTGTTGAGGTGCCCCAACAAAGACCCCAGAAAGCATCTCACCCAGGAAGTGGCAGGACCAATGGGCAGCGATGGCCAAGGCAGTATGGAGAGCAAGCTGCTGTGAGGGGAAGGTGGGGCGGTGGAATGGGGGGCTGGAAACCAGGATTGCTTTGGGCAGGTAAATGGGATGCCCAGCAGGACATCTATAAATTCTGCCTCTAAACATCTGTGGAGAAAGGAGAGTCAACTCAACCAAGGCTAGAGTAGAACCAGCCTCTGGGCAAGTGACCAAGCAGAGTGTAAAGAGGGTAGACTCAGTTCTTCATGGTGGGGTCTACAATGGGTCATCCTAGCTGATGACAGAGAGGATCCATCCTGGCCAAGACAAAATAGACAATCATCCCTGCCCTAGGCAAACTGAAGCTGTGGTCTAAAGACCCAGAGTAGACAGATGAGAGAAGAGGCGGGAGAAGGGGTGGCAGCAGCCCTGGGCACAGGTACATTTGTGTCTTCTCCTGGACTCACCTGGTGACAAGGGTGTCTGTGAAGCTGAATGGGAAATGAAGACTCTGAATTTGCTTTCAGAGCAGCCTCTACACCTGTGAGGACAAAAGTCTCTATGAGAAGATCATTACTAGTCTCTCTGAGCAACAGCTTGACATCAATGAATCCTCCCCAGTGGACATCCCGAGCCAAAAAGAATCCGAGAAAGATGGTAAGGGTTGGGGAGACTTGGGAGTGGGTAGCAGGTACCTACTTCAAACTTCCTGCATTATTTCCTGAACCAGCCAGGACATGTGGCCCCAGCTGAGTGCTGAGTAGGCCTCAGAGAGGACTGGCAGGGACACAGGGGCCTCCCAAAGGTGGCATCCAAGAGTCTCTCTCAGCACAGCCACCTTAGAACCCAGGTCAACACATGGGTCAGAGTCAGCATCTCAGAGAGGGTCAAAGGTGCAGAGTTTTCTCAGGGCTTCAGTTATAAGTGATAATAAATGCAGAAAATCCCCATGGGTGCAAACATGCACTGGATATGGGGCTCACTGAAACTCTGTTTGTGTTGAAACTAACAGAATCGACAGAAGCCCCAGATGGGGACAGTCACATTGTGTACAGGGGTGGGGGCTTTGAAGGCTCTGCCTGTGAAGTGGTCCCTGCAGGTGCTGGTCTTTATCAGCCCCACCAGGCTCCGAGGCTGAGGAGGGCATTTGCTTCACACCAGCTGCGGAGAACTGCAGATGACACACAAAGACAGTTTTGGGTTTTATTATTGTTGTTGTTTTGTTTTGTTTTGTTTTGTTTTGGGGTTTTTGGTTTTTTGAGACAGGGTTTCTCTGTAGCTTTGGAGCCTGTACTGGAACTAGTTCTTGTAGCCCAGGATGGCCTCAAACTCACAGAGGTCCGCCTGCCTCTGCTTCTGAGTGCTGGGATTAAAGGTGTGTGCCACCACCGCCTGGCACACAAAGACAGTTTTAAAAACTGAACAATCAGGACTGGAGAGATGACCCAGTGGTTAAGAGCACTGACTGCTCTTCCAGAGGACCTGGGTTCGATTCCCAGCAACCACATGGCAGCTCACAACTGTCTGTAACTCCTGTTCCAGGGGATGTGACACCTTCACACAGACATATGTCCAGGCAAAACACCAATGTACATAAAATACGAGAAAAAAAACAACACCGAGGCACTGGCCCTATTGTGATGCAGATGCTCTCCACTCTGGGACGCTGCCTTCAGCTGCTTTCACCCCTTCCCTGCTCCCTTCTCCTTCCTTCCTTCCTTCCTTCCTTCCTTCCTTCCTTCCTTCCTTCCTTCTTTCTTTCTTTCTTTCTTTCTTTCTTTCTTTCTTTCTTTCTTTCTTTTTGCTTGTGTGCTTGCTTGTTTTGTTTTATTTTTTCAAAACAGGGTTTCTTTGTATGGCCCTGACTTTCCTGGAATTCATACTGTAGACCAGGCTAGCCTCGACCTCAAAACAACCAAAGGAATATATGTTTGGATGGATTGATTACTTGTGCCAATAATCTATTGACCTTCTGAGGGGAATGTCTTTAGGCTCTCTTTTTTAACCAGTTGATTGATTTATCCTATCTAATATACTTCCTTAGTTGTCATGAATTTAGATTAAGTCTTGAAGTCATGAAGTACATGTTACCCAACTTTCTTTTTTTCAAAGTAATTGCTTGCATTCTTGCATTATATTGGTTCCTTGCATTTCTGGATACATTTTTAAATTAATTTATTGGTTTTTATGCACGTGTGTGCACACATACACTCAAAGCCAGACATGTTGGTATATTGATACATATCTATAATTCCAACACCTAGAAGGCAAAAGAATCAGGAATTCAAGGTCACTGAGTTCAAGGCCAATCTGAGCTAGGCCAGACCCGTCTTAATAAAAAGAAAAACAGTAGGGAGGTGGTGGCATAGACCATTAATCCCAGCATTTGAGAGGCAGAGGCAGGTGCATCTCTATGAGTTCAAGGCCAGCCTGGTCTACAGAGTGAGTTCTAGGACAGGCACCCTAGCTACTGAAAACCCCTATCTCGGGGGAAGAAAGAAAGAAAGAAAAAAGAAAGAAAAGAAAAAAGGAAGGAAAGGAAGAGAGAGAGAGAGAGAGAGAGAGAGAGAGAGAGAGAGAGAGAAACAAAAGCAAAACAAGGGGGAGAAGCCTTTCATGAATGTGATTGGTATAACTTTGAATGTGTCGTCAGTTGGGAAATAATATCTTGCATATTGAGTCTCAACCCACAAGGATGAGGACCCAATGAGCCGAGTCATCTTTATTTTTCCTCAGCAGTGGCTCAGAGTTTGCACTAAGTATGTCTTACATATTTTTTTAGTTGATTAAATCTGAAAATCTTAGACTTTTCCCCAGACTGATTATTGATATAATCTTGTCTTCCAGAAATGGAGATTATGCCTGCGGCCAGTGTCATAACCATGGCTCCCAGTGAGGAACAGGCAGAGATAACCTTGGGGGAGGTCAGTCAGCCTGCCCTGCTAAACTTTGGCTTCTTCTAGCCAGAAGGAAGCTCATCCTCCTCCAGTTCTAGCCAGTGTTCTGGGGGGCTTCTCATCTGTCCAGAGCCAGACTAAACCACAATTTCCAGGCACTAGTATCAAGGTATCCCCTCCCCATGTTGAGAGTAGGTAGGACCAGAGTAGCAGGGACAATTTCCTCTGTGTCGTACAGCTTAGAGAAAACACCAATGATCCTCCCTAGTTGAAACGTCGTGTGTGTTCACACAAACGGAGGAGGAAGATGCAGAGAGAGATCAGGTTGCCTTTCTTGCCCCAGTTCAAGTGAACTGTGAGCCTTAGACAGGGATAGGATCTTTGAAACTCCAGGGCTTGGAGGTGGAGTAGGGCAGTAGAGACTTGTGTACCCTATACACAAGCTAGAAAGCCCTCCTACCAACCTCTTCCTGTTTTTAATGCTGTTGAAAAGGGCCTGACCTCTGTGGCAGACTGAGGGTCTGTGGAGAGCACACAGTGGCTCAGTGTTTGAGTGAACCCCGCAACTCCCACTCTGTTGGGATTCCATAGCAGTAAGCACTCAAGAGCGGAGCCAGCCTTAGAGCTAATACCTGTGTGTGACCAATGGACACACCAAGGACCTGGCCCGTTACCACCCATCCTTGCAGCAGTGGCAAGAGTAAGGGTTAGTGGGAAATTCCCTAAGAAAAACCATGATGTCCATGTTCTGACCCCATGGTACTCTTCCTACACAGGTAACAGAGGGAGAAATCGGCCCCTTCAGTTCCGTCAAAATACCCATTATCTTCACCCCAGTTATTCCAGGAGAGGTCCAGACTAAGTTCAAGGTTATGTTTAAGAATTCGCAGTGTCCCACGGTGAGTTTCCCTGCGGCCATTTGCTGTAACTGATCTCCACAGCCACGCCAGTCGCCCTTGGTGCTCATTGGTGGGCAGCAAAGGGGTGACACCTCAGCTAAGAAACACGCATGCGCGTGAGTCTTCAGACGCTCACTTGGACAAACTGCTCCCTACCACCGCACCCTCTGCCTTTTTTTTTTTTTTTTTTTTTTTTGGTTTTTCGAGACAGGGTTTACCCTCTGCCTTTTTTATGGTGTTGGAGATAAAACTTAGAACCTTGAGCAAACGGTCCACCAGTGAGCCTCACTCCAAGCTCCAGTCCATATTCTTTTTTGTAAATTCTGCATGTGTTTGGTGTACATGCCTGTGTATAAGTATTCGTGTGTGTGGACATACATATGTGTATAAATGTGCATGTGTGTTTGTGGATAGAGGCCAGAGGTTGACACTGGGCATCTCCCATGATCACTGCATACTTCATGCATTGAGGCAAGGTCTCTCTCTTGAACCAGAGCGCATTGGTTTTAGTTAGCCTAGCTAATCGGTTTGCTCTTCTTGCCTTCTCCTGAATCCTAGCGTTACAGGAGGGTCATTGTGCCCACTGGGCTTTTTTTTCCCTCCAAGACAGGGTTTCCCTGTGTATCCTTAGCTGTCCTGGAACCTACTCTTTAGACCAGGCTGGCCCACTGGAACCCAAATTCTGGTCCTGATGCTTACACATCAAGTACTTTTTCTTGTTAAACTGTCTCCCCACCTCCCCTAAACTCCCACTCTTAATTATTAGAAATATCTTTCTTAGTTTAAAAGTTTGCAATTTTATGACCAGAGAATATGATCACTGAGTGTGAATTCCCAGGATAGGTGAAGAAGCATCTCAGAGGCTGAAGACATACGTGGCCTGGTGGTTAAAAACACAGGCTGTTCTTGCAGAGGACCCAGGCTTGATTCCCAGCACCCACGTGGTTGTTCACAGCTATTTGTAACTGCAGTTCCACGGGATCTGATACCCTCTTCTGGCCTCCATAGGCAATGCTGCACGTGGTGTACAAACATATATGCATATATGCATGCAGGCAAACACTCGTGCACATAAAATAAAAATCATATGCATATATGCATGCAGGCAAACACTCGTGCACATAAAATAAAAATCATATGCATATATGCATGCAGGCAAACACTCATGCACATAAAATAAAAATCAATAATTAAGCTGGCCGTGGTGGCACATGAAGACAGAGGCCAGTGGATCTCTGAGTTTGAGGCCTGCCTGATCTATAGAGTGAGTTCCAGGACAGCCAAGAAGCCCTGTCTTTTTTAAAAATATTAATTTATTATGTATACAGTATTCTGTCTGTATGCATGCTTACACACCAAAAGAGGGCATCAGATCTCATTATAGATGGTATAAACCACCATGTGGGTGCTGGGAATTCAACTCAGGACCTCTGGAAAAACAGGCAGTGCTTTTTTTATTAACATTTTTTTATTTGATTGACATACCAACCAGAGTTTTCCCTCCCTCTTCTCCTCCCGTTCCCTCCCCCTCCCATCTACCCTTTCTCCATCCAGGCCTCCTCTGACTCCATTCAGAAAGAGACAGGCCTCCATGGTACATCAAGTTGAGGCAGGACCAAACTCCTCCCCCCAGCATAAAAGCTGGATGACATAATCTAGCCTGGGGAGCAGGTCTGGCAGTGCACTTAACCTCTGAGCCATCTCTCCACACCCAGAGAAAAACCAAAAAAGGAAAAAAAAAAGTCAATGATTAAAACAAACAAGGGGGCTGGAGAAATAACTCAGTGACTAAGAGCTCTGACTCGCTTTCCAGAGGACCTGGGTTCAGTTCCCAGCACCCACATGGTACCTCACAGATGTCTGTAACTCCAGCACCCACAGAGCACCTCACAGATGTCTGTAACTCCAGCACCCACAGAGCACCTCACAGATGTCTGTAACTCCAGCACCCACGTGGTACCTCACAGATGTCTGTAACTCCAGCACCCACAGAGCACCTCACAGATGTCTGTAACTCCAGTTCAAAGGTATCCACACCCTCACACAGGCACTCATGTAAGGCACCAATGCACATAAAATAAAAATTGTTAAAACAAGCAAGCAAACAAAAAGAACTTTTCTCCTCTGAAGTGGAACAGCAGGACAGTTGAAAGGCTGATGTGGACAGTCCAGCTTGCCAAAGCTATCTGCTCTGAGTGAACCTGCCCCTAAGCCGGAAGAGATGCTAACAGTATCAGTGAACCTAAACCAGAAGAAATGCTAACAGTAACAGTGAACCTTCCCCTAAGCCGGAAGAGATGCTAACAGTATCAGTGAACCTAAACCAGAAGAAATGCTAACAGTAACAGTGAACCTTCCCCTAAGCCAGAAGAAATGCTAACAGTATCAGTGAACCTAAGCCAGAAGAGATGCTAACCGTAACAGTGAACCTGCCCCTAAGCCAGAAGAAATGCTAACAGTAGCAGTGAACCTAAGCCAGAAGAGATGCTAACAGTACGAATGTCAATCCCACATCAGTTTGATATATGATTTGTCTATGTTCTTACCTCAACTGCTGGCCAGGATCTTCTGTCCAAATAAGGACAGTTGTGTCAGAGCGTCAGGCCAAAAAACCAGTAATATGTCATATATGTATATTATATATATACATATGTATAATATATATATTAAAATATTAAAAGTGTTACATTTCCTTTGTGATTAGAGGCAAAGTTTATCTTGAAATAATGAGTAGCTTTGAGAAAGGTATCTTTGCTTTGAAATTGTAACAGATTTAGTAACAGGGTTGCTTCTTTCCTGTTCCTTCCCTGACATCTATCTTCCTTTCTGGTTATGTTTTGTATTTCTGGATGCCAGCCGCTGTAGAGCGGCTTTGCTGTGGGTCCATGAGGGACTGCACGCTTCTCCAGTGTGAGTTGTGCCTTTCACCAAATCAAATTCCGTCATCCCTCCTTTTGTAGCCATTTTTGTTCTCGCTCCCTCTTTGGCTTTACGTTTGTTTGTTTGTTTGTAGGGGGGGATTGTTGGTTTTGTGTTTTGAGGAAAGGGTCTCCCATACATGGAGTCCAAGCTGACGTTTTCTTTCGGGAATGGTTGGTTATAGGCAAGTCCCACAGTGCCTCTTTCTCCTCAGGAGCCAGGCTTTGTTGTTCACCCACAAGGCCAGAAAAGGGTTGCATTTGAAATTATCCCTTCCATCATAGTTGTTGTGTTCATTTATTTTATAATGATATTACCTGTTTTCAGTTTTTTGGTCTCATTATTCTCCTCAAGTTAAATACTACTTTAATTTTCCCTGTGGTACTTGAAAAACTCATTTTTTGTCATATCTTCCTCCATCCTGGTCTCACAATTCCACCAAATTTCTTTTCTTCATGTAGAAAGAGAAAGGTCCTTCAAGGTTTCAATTCCCCAGGAACACACCCAACACCTTCTGACAACAAAGCAGAATGCAGTTTCTGTATCTCTCTCATTTTCTCCTGCATCATCCTTGGCAACTATATTTACTTAGCTGTCCTTAGAATTATGAGAATTTCCCCCTTATGTGAGTATTTTTATTCATTTCTCACAGTTTATAAGCAATGCAATCATTTTGGAGTGAACAGAAACAGGTAAACTTTGGGTAATTCCAGATAGGAATAATTATTCATGCATAACTTAACATCAAATGCTAGACAGTACCACAGGAATCTATGTAAAGCCCAGATACACAGCTATACAAGTCTCACAACAACCCACAGCACCAACAACATCCACAACATGAATGGTACTTGTCCTAGTTGGGGTTTCTATTGCTGCTATAAGACACCATGACCCAAAAGCCAGTTGGGGAGGAGAGAGCTTATCTGGCTTACACTTCCACATCACTGTTCAAAGGCAGAACAAAAACTCAAATAGAAGAGGTGTAAATAGAGGTGGAGCTTCCTGTCCTGACCACCTGGTCCCAAATAATCACACAAAATGATTGGTTTATAGCTCAGGCTTTATTACTAACTAGCTCTTACTACATTTTGCCACATGGCTCATGGCTTCACATGTTCCCTAGCATATCTTGTTCCTCTGGTGCCTGGCTCACATCTTCCCGACTCCACCCTTCTTCACCTAGCCTTAGTCTGCCTTACTATAGGCCAAATCAACTTTATTATTAACCAATGAGAATAATACATATTCATAGAGTAAAGAAGCATTATCCTACAGCATTTTCCTCCTTCTGTCTAATCAAAAAGGAAGGTTTTACCATTAACATAGTAAAATTACATACAACAGAACAGTTATTAAACAAGAATTACAATTACAATATCTAGTCTATTTATATTTAACAAAATCAGAGAAAATGCTCAATTATTCATCCTATCTTGGTGAGTCTAAAGTAAAATAAATTATACCTAATTTATTTTCTATTATAACTAAGGAAAGCTATAATTATAAGTACTTAGTCTTCAACTCCGTTAAAGACCCCAGAAGGGTGAAATGTTGCCTGACAGGACTGTGAGGCTACCTGGACAGTCGCCCAAAGTTCCTCTGTAATGTTGGGGCACACAACTCGGTCCCACAGCCCTATCATATCTGACAGACTTTTCTATGAAGCAGGAAATTTTTAGGATGGTCTTTCCTTGTCTTCACAAAGTTTGGCAGTTGCCTTTTTTTGTGCCTAGTTTGGACAGTAACTGTCAGCAGTTGAGGCATTGAATATTCATTGGATGTGCCTCTAACAATAAAAATGATTGACTTAAGGATTCAAAACTGTAAAATAACAAAATAATAGTAATAAATTAGATAATCTCCAAGTAAAAGGAGGAGGAGAGAAGGATCCATCCTAGCTGGACCAACCGTGGACTGGGGAC
Organism: Chionomys nivalis; assembly: GCF_950005125.1. NCBI lineage: Eukaryota > Metazoa > Chordata > Mammalia > Rodentia > Cricetidae > Chionomys > Chionomys nivalis. The sequence continues at coordinate 927,711 of NC_080096.1, read as the reverse complement.
TTCCCTCTGCTTCTTGAGATCCTTTTTCTGTCATCCCTGTCTGCACTCCAGATCTAAGCTCTCCTCGGGCCTCACAGGTCCTACTCCCTGCTTTAATAGCTGCTGGTAATAGGTGCACTGATACCTTAGCAGCACAGCCAGGCTGTGCAGGCTCAGAGGCCAGTGTGAGGCTAACCTGAATGGCTCCTGACATTATAAGTGCTACATTGTCTTCCTGCCTGCCCCCACAGAAGCATACCACTGGAATGTTTTTTAATTTTGTCTCTGATCCAGAAATATGTTGCATTTTTGGCAATACTGTGACCTCAGACTTAATAATTGGAACAGTTTAAATGGCCCAAGTCCATTACCCTGTGGAAAAGAAAACCTCCTACCCCTAACTCCCAGGCCAACTCACCCTATGTGTGGACAGTCTAGAGGACATAGTCCTCTATCCTAGCCTGAGTTCTTTAGTCCAGGTAGATTTTCACAGGTCTCCACTCATCCCCGTAGAACCAGGAAGGTACCTACTACCCCGTGGGCTTCATCCTTACATCAGGCTTCCTTTAATTCCCAGTCCTGACATCCCTCCAGGCCCTCACCCTACGCACCTGACCTGAGGAGTCAGAGAGTGAGGAGAAGCAGCCAATGGGACAGAGATGGAAGTCGCCGCTCCTTTCCCAGATCCCTGCAAGACTCCTGAATCCTGTAGCTTCCAGTTTGTGCTATTGGTGGCAGTTTTACACATAATGCAGTCAAGGATTTGAGTCGCTTTGCTTGTTTTAGTGCTGGGGATCAAACCCAGGGCTTTGAACATGCTAAGCAAGCCCTGGCGAGCTGCATCCCTGACCCAAGTTCTCAAGCAATTAAAAATCTTGATAACTTCAAATTGGGTGAGAAATACATGGTCATTCAGCATTGAGTTATATGTTTTATGTTTATAATTATTGATAATAAAAGACATTTTAAGAAGGGTGGTTGTGCCGGGCGATGGTGGCGCACGCCTTTAATCCCAGCACTCGGGAGGCAGAGGCAGGCGGATCTCTATGAGTTTGAGACCAGCCTGGTCTACAGAGTAGTTCCAGGACGGGCTCCAAAACCACAGATAAACCCTGTCTCCAAAAACAAAAACAAAAGCAAACAAACAAAAAAAAAGAATGGTGGTTGTAACATGAAGGCTGGGTTTGTTGGGGTTCCTGTCCTGCCCAGTTCCAACAGCCAGTAAGCCCCAAAGAAATTACACAGAAGTCTATATTAATTATAAACTGATTGGCCCATTAGCTCAGGCTTCGTATTAGCTCTTATATCTTATATTAACCCATTGTTCTTATCTATGTTATCCACATAGCTCAGTAGCTTTTTCAGCAGGGCAGGTCACATCCTGCTTCTTCAGTGTCTGGGCAGGACTGGGAGGAATGGGATTCCTCCTTCCTAGAATTCCCCTGTTCTCATCATCCCACCTCTACTTCCTGTCTAGTTGACCCATCTATACTTCCTGCCTGGCCAATCAGCATTTATTTAAAACATGATTGACAGAATACAGACAATTCTCTCCCGCACTCTGGAGGGAGAGACAGGCACATCTCTTGAGTTCGAGGCCAGCCTGGTCTACAGAGTGAGTTATAGGACAGCCAGGACTAAACAGAGAAGCCCTGTCTCAGAAAAAGAAAGAAAATCAATTCCACAGGAGATAATTGTAATTTCAGTTTTTAATAAGTGAGCTTGTTAAATATGTAGCAAGCAGAACTGAAAGAATTAAACAGTTGGGTGTGGTGGTGGCGCATGCCTTTAATCCCAGCACTCTGGAGGCAGAGGCAGGCTGATCTCTGTGAGTTCAAGGCCAGCCTGGACCACAAAGCTAGCTCCAGGACAACCAGGACTGTTACAGAGAAACTCTGCCCCCCCCCCAAAAAAAGAAAGAAAGACTAAAAGAGCATGCAACAGAAAGATAGCAGAGCATCATAGCAGACACTTGACTGTCCAGCAGAAACCAACAGGGAAGCAATGGGAACCGACACCACCGTCTGAGGTCACTGATGAGCAAAGATGGCCCCAGACAGAGTCTCTTCTCCTGGATGAGACTCCGATAGTCATTTCCCACCACAGACATTTCTGTTCCACAGGGTAGCTGAGTCTTTTACTTTGGGAAGATCAGTGATTTACCTCTCAGATATTTTAGTGCCAATCTGTCTATGGATCAATCTGCTTTTTACTTTAGCTTATGATACACTTAATAAACCCATTCAATGCTAGGCCTGGAAGGAGGTGGGAGATCCTTGGACTTCCCACAGGGCAGGGAACCCTGACTGTTCTTCGGGCTGCTGAGGGAGGGGGAGTTGATTGGGGGAGGGGGAGGGAAATGGGAGGCCGTGGCGGGGAGGAGGCAGAAATCTTTAATAAATAAATAAATTAATTAAAAAAAAAGAAATCACTAGAAACCAAAAAAAAAAAAACCAAACAAACAAACAAACAAACAAAAAAACCCATTCAAAACCAGAAGTATGACCATTGTAGAACATTCTCTGGATCCTACAGAATAGGATAATTACATGAAAAACATCACAAGATTCTTCAACACATGTCATGATTAATTATTAGCCTCATACTGTAATACAGAAAGTTTAAAAAAAAAAGTGAACCATGAAACCCTGTGCTAAGTATTGTGTTAGCACTCGCTGGTGTCTCCAACACCACAAACTGAACACGTGCTGAGCTTACGTGTTCCATGTCAGTTATATTTTAGGGCCACGGGTATTGCCGTCGATGTGCCAGTCTGGGTGCCGAGGGCCACCGTGGACCTGAAGATCTGTATGTACGACCGACTCTACCAGGACTCCATCATTGTCCACACGAGGTGAGCCCTCTGGAGCAGGAGTGTCGTGCCTGGAGCCAGCGCACACTGGCTCTGAACGGCCAGTCTCCTTGGGTGGCAGAGGACTGGGCAGTTGATTAGGCTCTGGACCTTGAAGAAAGTGATCCTGAATATCCAGGAGATCCCAGTGTTGTGGAGGCATTGAGAGGAACCCAGGAGAGTCAAGGACAGAGACCGAGCTGAAGACAGAGGAAGGGACCATGGGTATGGAATGCCCGACACCCAAAAGGGCAAAACATGGAACCAGCCCTACCTACATCTTGACCTTCAGTCTAGTTAGTCCCACTTTGGCCTTATGTCCCCCAAGATGCTCAGAGAATTTACTTTACATTGTAGTAGACCTGAGTTTGTGGAAAGTATTTCAGTAGCCATAGCAGAGACACACTTGCTGTATGCCTGGGGTACTAGGCAAGGGTCTAAGTGCCTTCAAGAATATCAAACATAGCAGCAACTTGGAGAATAGACAAAGTAACTTCAACAAAAGAAGTGTGTTTATTTGTATTGTTTTACAAAGATATCAGACTTTAGATTAAAAGTATTTTCCTTGAAGTACAACCTGAGATAGGAGCATCCCAGGTTTCATGACTTCACCAGCTTTGAACCCCAGACCAAAGGGCAGGTCCTGACCATTTCAAACCCCTGTCACTACCCCTTTACACATGACTGGAAGAACAGTGCTCCTGTGACATGGTCTCCACCAGACAGCTATCAGATGGCAGTGAACTGCCAGAGTCGGGGGAAAACCTGTTTACTGAAGGAGTGTGGGGCTTGGAAGAAGGGTTGGCTGTGCTTGTTTGGGAGAATGGGTTGAACAGAGTTTGCGTAGGTATTAAGCGCCTCCCGGTCATGTAGGGAAGGAATCAAAAGAAGTCAAGGAATCTTATCATTCTTACCCAAAGCACCCAGCTGTCAATATAAATGTGTTTAGTAATGGTTTTGCCTACATGCGTGTAGAAAGGTATTGACTTATGAAGACTGCTTGTTGTGTGTGCCCAAGAACCAGTGTTGGTCACTGTGTACAAACAGCGGAACTGACTAGGACATCCCTGAGAAGCCCAAGTGGCTGCCTGCTTCCCACTTTGTCCTGGGTCCCTAGCAGAAGGAACTCAGGGCGCTGGTCACTGTAGTGGTGGACGCACACTGTGGGGGCTTAGAGGAAGTCAGAGGTCACCGCAACTCTGGTGAGCATCCAAAGAGCAAGAGAAAGGGAGAGGCTTTTCCCTCTGTGTCCACTTGGTCCTCCCTTATGGATACTCCCAGCGGTATCTGTGACGTATGGGCTCTCCCTGAAGACCTGGCTGCTTCCTCCAGTGTTGATAGCATGACTTTACAGTTCCATCTCTGGATCACTGCAGACTCAGCTCTCAGGGCCGTATTGGAGCAGAGGTCTATGGGCTGACTGTGGGCTGCAGAGCATAGACAGCCACAGAATAGACAAGGATCATTCTAGAAGACACTAGAAGGCTCTATTGCCAGTGATCCCCAGGCAAACCGGGGAAGAGTTCCCTGGCCCTCCCTCTCCAGGCTACCATTCCTTCCTTTGGTTAAGACATAATTTTTCCTATGGGAACAAAAGGAGACTCCCACGGGGAGCAAGGCAGGGCTGTCCTCCAGAGATGCCTTAAATGGGGGTTTGGCTGCTGCCTTTGACAGATACCTCATTTCAGGCAAGGGAAAGGAAAACTTTTGGAGAGAGGCAGACACAGGAGGGCCCTGATGGCTGGATACGGTCATGCCTGTTCTCCCTCCATCTGGTTCTGAGTTTTATGTGTGACTTCTTTGCTGGTTATATGTCTGTGCACCACATGCAGCTTGGTTCCCACAGAGGTCAGAAGAAGGCATCAGATCCCCGGGAACTAGAGTTATGGTTGGTGATGAGATACCACGTGAATGCCGACTCCTCTGCCAAAGCAACAGGGCTCCGAACCACTGAGACATCTTTCCAGCCCCAAAATAATTTTTTAAAAAAAGTAATCAATTTAATTTTAGAACAAAACATTCCTTAAGAAACAGCGCTGAGGCTGCTTTCTAGTCATCGGGGCGCTGGCTTGGCCTGGACTAACGCACTCTGCATACTGCACGCTGGCTCTGTTACCAGGAATACCTTAATGGGTCAAAGATACCTGTGACCTCTTGCAGATCCAAAGCAGCCCTGCGCCTAAAGTTTGAAGTCTGCAAGGAGCTGAGAGGCCACATGGAGCTTCTGCCAGAAACAGGCTACATCCAGGCCCAGTCCTCCTACTCCGTACAGCTCAAGTTCCTGCCTCGGTGAGAAGTGGGAAAGGCCTGGAGCATGATGGGAGGGGGTGTGAACTATGGCTGCCTTGAGCTGATCACTCTGCTGGACACACACGTCCGGGACGTGCCCCCTGCCAGGGTAAGGGCACCCCGACCCTCCGTGCTCAGACGCAGTGAGCACCCTGCCCTTGTGAGATCCTCATGTCTTCTGATCGCTCACTGAGGTTCTGTGTCAGGTTGTAGCTTGCACTTGAAGCTGGTTTGTTTACCTTTATCCCAAAGCTCTAAAGGGGTTTGGGTCAGAGAAGCTGGCCAGAGAGTGAGGTGGCTGTGGACCTGCCCCTAGGCCTCGGCACTCGGGGTAGCAAAGAGGACCTGAAGCTACTTTTTAAACTCTGTCCTACTTCCTGGTCTTTCTTGCTGAGTCCCCATCATGACAAAGGGGAACTCTTTTCTTTGTACTTAAAAAAAAATATATTTCTATAATGATAGTAATTCTTTTTATAACCAAAAAATAAGGTTTTTTTTTGAGACAGAGTGATAACCATGCATCCTGGCCTGGCCTATTTTACGATCTTCGGGCCTATTCCAGGCGTATACCAGCCAAGCAAACAAAAGCAGACTTTTTTCTTTCTCGGTCCTGGCGTATACCAGCCAAGCAAACAAAAGCAGACTTTTTTCTTTCTCGGTCCTGGCGTATACCAGCCAAGCAAACAAAAGCAGACTTTTTTCTTTCTCGGTCCTGGCGTATACCAGCCAAGCAAACAAAAGCAGACTTTTTTCTTTCTCGGTCCTGGCGATGGAACCCAGAGCCCTGGGCTCCACCATCAAGGCACAGAAAGCTCATGAGACACCTGCTTTTAGATCGATTTTTAAAAAAGGATTTTTAGGATTCCTTCAAGTGATAGACTCCTTATCATTTTACTGATTTTTGTCTTTAAAACTTACTATTTTGTGCTAAAATGATGGCTCAGCAGGTAAAGGCACTTCCACAAGGTAGGAGAGCACAATCCCCTGACCCTCAGGAATGAACAGTGGTGTTTGTATTCCTCAAACAAATACATTGTAAATTTTAGTGTAAAATTATGGTTGCATACATTTATGAGTTAAATGTGTGTGTATCTTCACACACACATATACAGAGAGAGAGAGAGAGAGAGAGAGAGAGAGAGAGAATATTACATAATTAAAAGTTTTGGTTTTTAGTTTTTTGAGATAGGGTCTCACTATAGGGACCAAGCTGGTCTCAAGGTCACAGAGAACCACCTGCCTCTGCCACTAAAGTGCTGTGATTAAAGGCACACAACACCACATTTGGCTAAGCCAAGCTCATTAACATTCTTTTAAATTTTTTATTCCAAATATACTTTTCTCTCATACAGTACATTCCAACCACACTTCCCCCCCCCCTTCCTCCTAGCTCCCTCCACTTCTCCTCTCCCCCAGATCCACTCCCTACTCTGCCTCTAAAAGACAACAGCCAGACAATTCAAAACAAGACATAATAAAGCAAGGCAAAAGCCCTCATATGGAGGCTGGACAAGACAACCTAGTGGGAGGAAGAGGGTCCCAGGAGCAGGCAAAAGAGTCAGAGATACACCCACTTCCACTGTTAGGAGTCCCACAGAAACACCAAGCTATCAGCTATAACATATCCACAGAGGACCTGGTACAGCTCCCCGTGAATCCCATGCTTGCCAGTTTCAGTCTCTGTGAACCCTTGTGAACTCTGTGTAGCTGATTCAGTGGGCCATTTAATTGCAGGACATTTACTTTTTAAAGTTAGTACACAAAGTAATGGGTTTCCTTGTGTCATGTTTCATAAGTCATTATACCGTGGTCTTATTCATACTTGCCCTTCAATTTTAGAACAGTTTTTTGTTTGTTTGTTTGTTTGTTTTACAAAATATAAAGAAGAAAAATATGTTCAAGTGAGTCCTGCCTCTTGCAGACACTCCCTCCCTGAGGATGCAGGGAAGTATTTTGACGAGAACAGTCGCGTTCTGGAGGCTCCAATGACAATCTGGGTGGCTGACCAGGTCTGTACAAGACACTTTCTGGGAATGTTAAGCTCTCCTAGGAGACGGGTGGCCTCTGTGGGAGCCCCGTATCCCCAGTGACAATACCTAAAGAGATATAACCGACTTCAGATCCCACCTTCACTTCCCAGCTGGTGACGTCCAGTGGCCTGACAGGCGGCTTTGCCTCCTGGTCACCTCAACCCTCCACAATGTGAAAGAGCTCAGACACCTCACCCACATATGCACACAAGAAATATGCCTGTGGGGCTGGAGAGATGGCTCAGCGGTTAAGAGCACTGGTTGCTCTTCCAGAGGACCCAGGTTCAATTCTCTGGAACCCCCATGGAAGCTCACAACTGTAACTCCTGTTCCAGGGAACCCAACACTCTCACACAGATGTACATGTAGGCGAAACACCAATGTACATAAAATACAAATAAATAAATTATTAAAAAAGAAATATGCCTACACAGTTGAACATGGAGACACAGGTTAACGCACCACATACACACATAGATATACATGTTCTGCCCTCATCAACATGGGTTCACATATGTATGTGCTTACACACAATACGTCACACACAATATGTCACATGCCACATTGCCGTACCTGGCCGATCCTTTAGGCTGCTGCCTACGCTCCTTCTCTAATCTTCAGTGAGAAACCCATGTTGTGGAAATAGTATACTCTTGTCCACGAGGCAGCAGAACCACCCTTGTAATTTGCGTAAAGCTTCCTGTGGCTGGGAATGTTCTTCGCCTTTTGCACCTTAGAACAAACCCGTGGGGTTCACTGTCCAAGCCGTCGTCACCACCTCAGACTTGGAAATCAGCCCCTTGGAGATAAACTTCGGCTACTGCACCATCTATGAGGCTATCAGGACAGAAATCAGCCTCAGCAACCTCTCACTACTGCCCCAGGAGTTTGGGTTCGTCGGACTTCCAAAGGTAGCTGCTGTGGTCATCCCTGGGGAGACACGGCAGGACAGCGGCTCTCCAGGCCCAGGCATCGCAACTCTGCTGCCCTATGCTCATCCCAGTTGACCCTCTCCTCCTCCTCAATGCCCCCTCCCTGGCTCTCCTAAGACTTTCCTTAGCCAAGCCCCACAGGATGCCCCAGGCCTCACTGCCATCAGCCCTTCCTAGGCTGTCCCTATCCACCCACACACACCTAGCTTACAGACCCTCACACGCCCACGTATCTCTCATACTCTCGTATGTGGGCTCCCAAACTCCCCAAACAGGGTACACAGGTTCCTACCAGCTGCTCCACAGAGCATGGCTTTTCACTTTGACTCTGTTTCCACTTCCCAGTATGTGGACATCCAGCCCAATGATGGGTTCGGAACAATTTTGCCGCTGGAAACTTTGCAACTTGATGTGATCTTCCAGCCCATTAAGGCCAAGGAATACAGATTTGAGCTGATTTGCAAATCCGAAATAAACCGGTAAGTCTACTAGACAGCAGAGACATGTGACCATACTGTCCATCAGGACAGATCCCATCAGGCTGACCTCAGGGCTGGGGAGACAGCACTGGTGGCCAGTAGGAGCCCAGGACCCAGGAACAGATAGGTTTTAGGTCCACATGACTTTTTACTTTGGACTAGTTTACCCTTGTATGTGAGGAGAATAAAAAAAAAAAAAAACTGAGCTGATGAGCATGAGTAATGTGAACACGAGCATCTCTGTGCAGTCAGGACATTGCGAAAAGTATCGTACATAAAGCACATCAAGTATTCATACATTGGTCACTGTCAAGGCTTGACACTTGGCCTTCCCTGTTTCCCTGGGTTTCTCTTGGGAGGCCTAGGGTTATTCCAATACGCTTGCCTTCGCAAGTTGGTATCTCGGGCACAGCTCAGTTGGTAGAGTGCTTGCTTCATATGCTTGAAGCCCTGAATTTGATCCCTGGCACCACATGAACAGGTGAGGTATAAGTGCCTGTAATACCAGCACGTGGGTGCGAGAGGCCGGAGAGCAAGAGTGGGGTTACCTTAGGCCATGTAAAGTGGCTGCGACCAGCTTGGGCTACATAAAATCTGTCTCAGAAACCCAAAAACAAACAAAAACCTCCTTTTAAGATTTAAAGGCCAGCACTTGGGAGGCAGAGGCAGGCGGATCTCTGTGAGTTCGAGACCAACCTGGTCTACAAGAGCTAGTTCCAGGATAGGCTCCAAAACCACAGAGAAACTCTGTCTCAAAAAACAAAAACAAAAAAAAAAAAAACAAAAAAAAAAGATTTAAAGGGAGTTAGAAAGATGGCTCAGCAGTTAAAGGCACTTACTGTTCTTGCAGAGGACATCAGTTCAGTTCCCAGCACCCGAGTGGTGGCTCACAACCACCTGAACCTCCAGTTCCAGGCAATCATGCTTTCTCTGGCCTCCTTGGTCTCCTGCACACACACAGTACACATAAATTTATACAATTTAGTATGTGTGCGTGCACACAAGTGCACGCACACACACAAATTTTTAATCTAAAGATTTGAGCCAGGTACAATGGAGTGTGCCTTTAATCCCAGCCCTCGGCAGGCAGATCTCTGTGAGTTCGCAGCCACCCTGGTCTATAATAGTGAATTCCTGGCCAGCCAAGGCTACAAAGTGAGACCCTGTTTCAAAAACAAAACAAAAAAGGATTGAGAGCTGTGGGGATGGCTCAGGGGGTAAAATGTTTGCCGTGGAAGTGTGAGGGTCTGAGTGTGAACCCCTAGAACCCACACAAAGTGTAGTAATGTGCATCTGTGACTCCTGTGTTCCTGTGTCAAACTGGAAGGGAGAGACAGTAAAATCCTTGGAAAACTCAAGGGCAAGCTAACCTGCCACATAGCAGTGAGCAAGAACCACGGAAAGAGCCGGGCGGTGGTGGCGCACGCCTTTAATCCCAGCACTTGGGAGGCAGAGGCAGGTGAATCTCTGTGAGTTCGAGACCAGCCTGGTCTACAAGAGCTAGTTCTAGGACAGGCTCCAAAGCCACAGAGAAACCCTGTCTCGAAAAACCAAAAAAAAAAAAAAAAAAAAAAAGAACCACGGAAAGAGAGAGAGAGAGCTTTGGGCTGGTAAAACGGACCGGTGGGTGAAGGCACTTGTCACCAAGCCTGGCAGCCTGGCAGAAGGAGAGAACTGGCATTCACAGTTTGTTCTCAGACCTCCACACACATGCATACCACACATACACAAACATGCTAAATAAATATGAAGAAATTTTTAAATAAAAAAGAAAGACCTTATCTCTAAACAAGATAGAAGGTAAGAACCAACTTTCAAAGTTGCCCTCTGACCTTTACCCTTGCACTGTAGCTCATGCAAGCACACACTTATACAGTGCATACACATATATCATATACACACATATATACATGTATTATACACACACAAACTGAAGAAAAAATATTTAGAATTTTTAACTCAGTGGCACAAGCCTGTAATACCAGCATTCAGGAAGCAAGTTTGAAGCCACCCTGAGTTATATACCAAGCTATAGGCCAACCTAGACTACATAAAAAAAGAAAAGGTTCCAGTAATTTTTTTATTTTATATTTAGTAATTATCATACTTTATACATTTATTTATTCAATTAAATATTAGTAATGATCTCTCTGCCCCAAAAGATGTTAACTTACATATCTGAATATTTGAACATCTGAACATATTTTGTATACGTGTGCGTAGGTTTGTGTGGGCATGCACGTGTGTGTGTGCCTGTGGAAGTCAGAGATCTTTGGATCTTGTTCCTTAGGCACCTTCCACTCTCTCTTTGTGACAAGGTTTCTTGCTCACTTGGAACTTCACCAAGCAGACCAGGCTAGCTAACTAGCAAACTTAAAATAAAACCTTTAAAGCCAGGCAGAGGTGGTGTACTTGGCAGGCAGATCTGTGGGCTCAGGGACAACCTGATCTACATAGTGAGTTCCAGGATAGCCAGGCCTACATAGGGAAACCCTGTCTCTATAAACAAACAAGCAAATAAATGAATGAATAAATGTAGGCAGATGTTTCTTTCCTACCCACCAGTTCCCAAATAAACACATTGAGGCTTAATATTAATTATAAATGCCCGGCCAATAACTCAGACTTATTACTAAACTAGCTCTTGCCACTTAAATTAACCCATTTCTATTAATCTATGTATTGCCATGTGGCTCATGGCTTTACCTGTCCTGCAGCATGTCTTGCTCCCTCTGCGTCTCCTGGTGACTCCCTTCTTCATCCCAGCATCCTTAGTTTGGTTGTCCAGCCTATACTTTCTGCTGGCTACTGGCCAGTCAGCTTTTTATTAAACCAACTCTAGTGACAAGTCTTTTATTTTATTGATATTTATTGAGCTCTACATTTTTCTCTGCTCCCCTCCCTGGCTCTCCTCTTCCCCTCTTCAACCCTCCCCCAAAGTCCCCATGCTCCTAATTTACTCAGGAGATCTTGTCTTTTTCTACTTCCCATGTAGATTAGATCTATGTGAGTCTCTCTTAGTGTCCTCATTGTTGTCTAGGTTCTCTGGGATTATGGTTTGCAGGTTGGTTTTCTTTGCTTTATGTTTAAAAACCACCTGCAAGTGAGTACATGTGATAATTGTCTTTCTGTGTCTGGGTTACGTCACTCAAAATAATGTTTTCTAGCTCCATCCATTTTCCTGCAAAATTTAAGATGTCATTATTTTTTTTCTGCTGTGTAGAACTCCATTGTGTAAATGTACCACATTTTCCTTATCCATTATTTGGTCAAGGGACATTTAGGTTGTTTTCAGGTTCTGACTATGGCAAACAATGCTGCTATGAACTTAGCTGAACACATGTCCTTGTGGCACAATTGAGCATCCTTTGAATATATACCCAAAAGTGGTATTACTGGGTCTTGAGGAAGGTTGTTTCCTAATTTTCTGAGAAATCACCACGCTGACGTCCAAAGGGGCTGTACCAGCTTGCATTCCCACCAGCAATGCAGGAGTGTTCCCTTTTCCCCACATCCTCTCCAGCATAAGTTGTCATTAGTGTTTTTGATCTTGGCCATTCTTACAGGTGTTAGATGGAATCTCAGAGTTGTTTTGATTTGCATTTCTCTGATGACTAAGGATGTTGAACATTTCCTTAAGTGTCTTTCAGCCATTTTAGATTCCTCTGTTGAGAGTTCTCTGTTTAGGTCTGTACTCCATTTTTTTTTATTGGATTATGTGATCTTTTGGTGTCCAATTTCTTGAGTTCTTTGTATATTTTGGAGATCAGACCTCTGTCTGATGTGGGTTAGTGAAGATCTTTTCCCGTTCTGTAGGCTGTCGTTTTGTCTTGTTGACCGTGTCCTTTGCTTTTCAGTTTCAGGAGGTCCCATTTATTAATTGTTTCTCTCAGTGTCTGTGCTGCTGGGGTTCTATTTAGGAAGTGATTCCCTGTGCCAATGAGTTCAAGTGGTATTTCCCACTTTCTCTTCTATAAGGTTCAGTGTGGTTGGCTTTACGTTGAGGTCTTTGATCCATGTGGACTTGAGTGATAGATATGGGTCTATTTTCATTCTTCTATATGTTGATATTCAGTTATGCCAGCACCACTTGTTAAATATGCTTTCTGTTGTAATAAGAGCAGCGGGCTGCATCCCGCCACCCGGCTAGCTTTATACCCGAAATAATTACACGGAAACTGTATTCTTTTAATCACTGCCTGGCCCATTTCTATTCATGTGTGTAGCACCCCAAGGTGCGCTTACCGGGAAGATTCTAGCCTACGTCCATCCTGGGTCAGAGCTTCATCGCGCCTGCTCTGGAGAGGAGAGCATGGCGTCTGTCTCTCAGAGGAGCTGCCCTGCATCTGAGCTCACTTCCTCTTCCTCCCAGCATTCTATTCTGTTTACTCCACCCACCTAAAGGCTGGCCAATCAAATGGGCCAAGGCAGTTTCTTTATTAGCCAATGACCTTCCTCCATCAGCTTTCTTTTTTTCCATTTGATATTTTTTGCTTCTTTGTAAAAAAAAAAACAGGTATTCGAAGGTGTGTGGATTGATATCTGGGTCTTGTATTCGGTTCCATTGGTCGTCCTGTCTGTTCTTATGCCAATACCAGACTGTTTCAGTACTGTTGCTCTGTAGTAGAGTTTGAAGTCAGGGATTGTGATGCCTCCAGAAGTTCTTTTATTATACAGGATTGTTTTGGCTCTCCTGGGTTTTTTGCTTTTCCATATGAAGTTGAAATTCTTCAACTCAATTCCATATGAAATTCTTCAAGGTCTATGAAGAATTTGCTGGGATTTTGCTGGGCATTGCATTGAATCTGTATATTGCTTTTGGTGACAAATCTTTACAGCAACAAAAGGATCATTCCACAGCAAACAAACCTTTAAAACAATGCGTGTATGAGCGCAGGGTGAAACCGAACATCTGAGTTCCTTCTTCACCAGCACGAGGGCTTAGATTTAACCCTCAGTACAGAAAACAAATGATGAAAGCTGATGAAGAGCCGGGCGGTGGTGGCGCACGCCTTTAATCCCAGCACTCGGGAGGCAGAGGCAGGTAGATCTCTGTGAGTTCGAGGCCAGCCTGGCCTATAAGAGCTAGCTCCAGGACAGGCTCCAAAGCAACAGAGAAACTCTGTCTTGAAAAAAAAAAGAAAAGTTGATGAGGAAAAGTCTACTGAACATAGGAGTTCAAAGAAAATATAGAATGTAAAACTTTCAGTGGTTAAAATAACCGAAAATAACCAACTACATGGGGCTAGAATTATTGCTCAATTGGTAGAGAGTTTGCCTGGCATGCACAAAACCCTAAGTTCAATATCATCACCCCATAAATAAGTCATGATGAAACACACCTGTTATTCCAGCACTCCGGAGGCAGAGAAAGGACAAATATAACTGTCAAGAAATATTCAATGTAAAAAGCCAGAAATCGGGGGCTGGAGAGATGGCTCAGTGGTTAAGAGTACTGGCTGTTCTCCTAGAGGACCTGAGTTTAATTCCTAGCACCCATGTGGCAGCTCACAACTGTCTGTAACTCCAAGATCTGACACCCTCACATAGACATACACACACACCAATGCATACACACTAAAAATAAAAAAAAAATTTAAAAGTTAGAAATCAACTCCTTTGACTACATTTTTCTTTTCTTAAAATTTTTATTTTTAGCCAAGCAGTGGTGGTGCACGCCTTTAATCCCAGCACTTGGGAGACAGAGGCAGAAGCAAGCAGCTCTCTGGGTTCAGGTCTAAACAATCCAGGATAACCAGGGCTGTTACACAGAGAAACCCTATCTCAAAAAACAAAACAAAACAAAAATTATTTACGTGCATGTGGGTTTCTTGCTTGTCTGAATGTGCACTATATGCACACAGGGCCTCCAGAGATGGGAAGAGGACTTTGCTCCCCTTGAACTGGAGTTTCAGGTGATTGAAGCCCCCATGTGGGTACTGAGAACTAGACCTGGGTCATGAGCGAGAACAGCAGGTGCTCTTAGCCTCTGTGCTAGTGGTTCTCAGGTTGTGGGTCAAGACTCCTTTGGGGGGTCACATATCAAGTATTTACATTATGACTCATAACAGTAGGAAAGCTACAATTATGAAGTAGCAAAAAAATAATTTCATGGTTGGGGGTCACCACAACATGAGGAACTGTATTAAAGGGTTGCAGCATTAGGGAAGATTGAGAACCTCTGCTCGGAGCCATCTCTTAGCCCTGCAATCCTTATTTTTAAAGAAATTTACAGGTTGTTATTTTGTTTATATACTTTTCTTATACATTTTCCCCACATTGGTTAATCAGGTTGTAAACATCCGTGATGACCATAGGACTAAGTCTTGGGCACCTGGGGTATCAGCAGCTCAACAGGCCTGTCCGTCACAGTTGGCATGTGGGGAGTTACGTGTCTGCTCCACCCACGGTTGCCATGGCACAAAATGAGCGCCACCCCCACTGGTTGGTTTCAGGTGCTTCAAGGTGTCTTGCCAAGCAGTGGGTGTCCACCCACCCCTGGAGCTGTCCCACTACCAGATCAAGTTTTCAGCCACGGCCCTGTGTGGCACCACTGTATCTAGACTGTACGTCATCAATTCTCACCTGAGCATGAACAAACTGACCCACTCCTTGCCTCGAATTGGGTCTGAGGAAGCCACCCCAGTGGGACCCACATCCTTTGAGTTCTTGCTGCCCCCTAATTCACCCATCACCATCTCACCATCCGTGGGGACTGTGTTGCCAGGAAAGGTGAGCATGGGCCCCACTGACAGGCTAGGAGGCAGGTGCCCGGTTTGGCACACCTTAACCACAGGTACTGGCGCACAGCATGTGCCTGCCTTGGGCCGGAAGGAAGGTGAGCAGACTATCAGAAGAGCCAAGTGTTGGCTCGCAGCAGACGGAGCTAAAGAAGGCCACGCAACACCTGCCTCAAGGAGAACAGCTGTGCGGCCCACTTCCACCAGTGTCTGTGTGGTCACCAGCAAGATTCAATGGATACAGTTATTTAAAACATGTCCTGTAAAACTTCTGAATTAGAAATTCTGAGTTATCTCGGTATTGGTTCCCATCTCCCACTGAATTATGGACGTGTCTAGCTCTATTCTCCTTCTTCTTCCTCTACCTTTGCTCCATCTTCTCCCCCTCACTCTCCCATTCACTCCTTTCCTCCTCTGTCTTTTCTTCTTCTCCCTCTTACCCATCATTTCACACCCTACACACACCCACTCCACCTCCTGAGCATCAACGAGATGTGGTCAGCAAGTCACCGTAGAATCTTTCTTGAGACATGTCCCACGGGGACTTGCTGCAGACAGAGAAGGGCTCCTTTGTTGCCAGGTTCCTTTCTTCTCTAGTCTGCTGAGGTTCTGACCCATTTAGGACCCTGCTCCCAGCACCTCCAGTTAACAGACCCCCCAACATACATGGCCTGAAGTTCACCCCCAGCTTCCTAGGGTAGCGATCAGGGAGAACCTTCCTGGAAGGGAATATCTAGATTAAAATTTAAAAAAAAAAAAAAAAGTAACTTTAAGAGAAATGCAATCAAGCTTGGTGGCACATGCTTTTTGAGAGATAAAGGCGGGTAGATTTCTGTGAGTTTGAAGCTAGCCTGGTCTACAGAGAGGGCTACACAGAGAGACTCTGTCTTGGATAAACCAAAGAGGGAATGAGGGAGGGAGGGAGGGAGGGAGGGAGGGAGGGAGGGAGGGAGGGAGGGAGGGAGGGAGGGAGGACAGAACACTATGAGAGGAGGGAGGTGCCACAGCAGGGCCACCTCTGCCCTCTGAACTTCTGCGGAAGGGTAGGCAGTTTTGGTGTCTCTCTGCAGAAGTGTTTGGTCCAAGTGGTCTTCCAGCCTGTGCTGCCGCATGAGGTAATCCTGAAGGAAGCCATGCAGATCCTGAACAAGGAAAAGGAGAACAAACCGGTGAGTGAAGTATTTTAGAGGAGGTGCATAGCGGCCAGAAGGGAGAGGCATGGGGAGAGCAGAGCCACGCCGGCACAGGGAGAGCAGAGCCACGCCAGCACAGGGAGAGGCATGGGGAGAGCAGAGCCACGCCGGCACAGGGAAGGGGGATGCAGTTGTGTGGGTCTCTGACTTCTGGGACTGCAACCTGTCCTGCGTGTCCCAGAAGTACAGGGCAGACTTTCCTGGCACTGTGCTCCAAGCTGCTCCAGGAGGGGTAGAAGATTGTCTTGCAAACCTCTCCCTCTCATGAAAGCACCACAGGCAGAGGGAGGTGAGGGTGTCCCCAAGGGTGGCTGGAATTTTAACCAAAGCCAGGACTGGAATAAAAACCCAGAATAGCCTCTCATGAAGGATAACACAGAAAGCATCTTGGGAAGGCAGCCTTGAAACAGTAGGCAAGCCTCACCCAACAGTATGCACAGCCTTACATGCTGCCCCAGTCTAGGGAGTTGTGAGGCCACTGGCTACAGTTTGTCCTTCTGCCACGCCGTGGCCTTGTGCCTTTATACCACATACATGAGCGAAGAGCCCTGACCTTCCGCCTTCTGATGAGGCAGTGAGGAACCAGAAGGGCATGGACTGGAGGAGACTGAGGACCCCAGTTTGGCAGACTTCTCACTTCCCTGTGGCTTGTTCTCTAACGTCAGACCTTTCAGGCTATGAACTTGTTCTTGGAGTCTCTCACTTGGGCTTCCCAGATGCCCCGGATGCTTACCTGTCTCCACTGCTTCCTTTTTTAATCCCCTGATGTGCCTGCCATCAGACTCCCCTAGAGAGCCAGTTGATTTGAGAGCACCATTCACTCCACACTTGAACTGGTAGCTCCTGTCACTCAGCAAGCAGTCAGACCAAGCCTGCTAGGCTAGGCCTCAGAAGGGCCTGGGGCAGGGGAGCAGTGTAACACCTGCTGAGCAGAGGACTGAGCCCCTTTGGTAGCCCCACAGCATCTATTCCTGCTTACAGTTCCAAAAAGAAACAGTCCAAAGGAAGGAAACGTGGAAACCGTCCATGCCTGTGGTTCGTGTTCACAACCGGGACCGACCAAGCCGGGCCTCCACGCCCCACACTCCAGAGCTGCATAGGCAGGAGCTCAGTGTCAGGTAGGCTGGAGGGATCCTCCCAGTCTGTGTTTGACCTGCCCTGCCCTGATCTGTGCAGTTCAGCAGAGGGTTCTCCCCATGTAATGCCTGGAGTACAGCTTCACTGGCTTGCGTGGCTGCAGGTCCAGACTGGCTGGCTTCTGAAATAGCTGGGTCCAGGGCTCTTCTTCTGAGGCATCTACTCCTTGACTGTTTCCATGGGCCTGATAGCCCTCTGAACAGACTGTGCCATGGTCTGACTCCCCAGTCTCCCCAATGAATAACTGAGCCCAAGAAAGCTCTGATGGGTTGGGCGCTCGCCAGCCCAGGACTTGTCCCTGTGGACCCAGGGACAAGTGGAAGTGATGGAGACATTTACTCCCTCTTCCTGGGTGACCAGGGCCTGCAGGGGGAAGAAGGTCCCGACAGGAGCCAAAGAAGGGTGGGAAAGTTAGTCTATCAAACAAAACTGGTGTGGCCACCACCTGGGACCCATGGTAGCCCTGAACTCTGCCTCTTAATGCTTTCACCCCAGAGAGTCCACCTGCGCCTAGAGCCCTAGAGAGCGGGCATGAGCATCACAGATGAGGAAGGTCTGGTCCCACTCAGAGCCTAAGAGGTCATGAGGTACATGCATGAATGTACATTGTTGGTTTCCTTCCAGCTCCAATGAATACCAAGCTGCACAAGCCAACTTGGCCAGATCCTTCCAGGGGAAGTTTGACAGGATTGTGGTCCCCTGTGTTGTTGCCAGTGGTGACATCAAAGACAGGAAGGAATTGGAACCTCTGAGCTTCAGGTGTGGGGTTCTTGCAACAAGATGGGGTGTGATCCTTGTACCGCCTCTACTGCTGGTCAGATCTGAGGCCTGGGAGACAGGGTCACCCTAATCTGCCCTTGTTTGTCCTTGTCCTGCCTCTAGCCCCCATAATACTCTATATCTGGAGCTGTGGTGTCCAGCAGTGGCTCCGTCCATTGTGCTGACATCCAACAAAGGCAATAGTGTCCTTAACTTTGGTGACATTGCTGTAGGTAAGTTCGAATTCTACACTAACAGTCCTTGCTCCTGAGAACATACCTACTACTCTCACCAGCTGCTCCCTGACCTTGCTGTAGAAACAGGTGCTAGGATCTGTAACCTGACTCTGCCACATTCCAGGGCATCGAAGTATAAAGAAGATCACCCTCCAGAACATTTCCCCTGAGGACCTTGCTGTATCCTTATCCATGCTCTGTGAGTCAGCTTCCAGGGTTGGACAAGGGGGTGAGGTGCGTGGCAGAGCCTGCAAAATATTGTATTCCTCCTTGATACTCGGTCCTAGTTGGAGTTCTCAGTGCTGAGCCCCAATGGCCCCTTCGTTCTGATAAACCCCTCCAGGAAGCTGTGTTCTGGCGAGTCACAAACCCTGGCACTGTCCTTCTCTCCCCATGAGAGCACGCTGGTGAGTGCAGCCCCAGGCAGTACTGCTGCCCCAAGACCCCCACACTGCAGGACCGTGGTGCGGCCACAGGTAGATACCACTGTGTTCTCAGGCCCAGGTGATCAGTGAGAGCCTGAAAGCAGCCTGTTTTTCTGAGCCAGCTCTTGTCAACAAGTCTGTGGAGCAAGAGATCCCCAAGCCATCTCAGGGGCACAATGCTTTCAGCCAGGTACTCACGGCAGAGTTCTATGCCTGCTCTTTGCTAAAGCACGTGATCTCCTTAGGTTCAAGAAATCCTGGACATCATCACCAAGAGAGGCACTCTCAGCCTCACCCTGACCGGCACAGGTGTGGCATCCATGATCACATGCTCCATTGAAGGCAACATCCTCAACATGGGCTATGTGCTTGCCAGAGAATCTGTCTCAACAACTTTTAAGGTAAATTAAGCCCTTCCTTGTCTCAGCCCCCTGAAAAAGGATTTCTTGGAGCCAGTGAACATTGAAAGTACCCAGCTGGTTGGGAAACACCTGAGGCATAGATCGCCTCTCCCTAAGTCTCTGTTCCCAAGAGGCTGTCATTTCTGATGTCTTCCTAGCAGGGACCTGAGCCTTTACTTGTGGGAAAGCTGGGAGCACCCTCCCTTGGCCTGAAGGATATTTCCTGTCCGTCTGCAGCAAGCCTTCTGCTTTGCTTCTCATTTGCTTCTCTTTGGAACTCTGCCTAGGTGCCCCCATCCCCGTGGATAGACCTCTGTGGAGACCCATGCTGAGAGCTGGGCGCCCTCATCTCCCCATGAGCATGGTCTTGTTTCACCCTGAGGGCTACCCTGGGTTTGGACTCAAGCAACCTACTTGCCCGCCTGCACTGGTGGGGTCCTGAAGTGGAGTGCCAGACAGGGTGCTCTCCAAAGAGAGGGTTGAGGGTGGGGAAGAGACTAGATGAGGATATAGTTCAGCTAAGAGGAGCTCTGAAGATCAGCTGACAGGCACAGAGTTGGCCACACAGTTGGGCAGGGAAGCAGGCTGCCAGCCAGCCTGCCTCAGAAAAGGCCAGTGTGAGCTGAGTGACTGAATCCCAAACACTGTCACTGTGGTTACTGTTGGCAATGCCACCAGAAAGGGCTTGGAGCATAATGTCACCTGGGCCCATCTGATGTGATCCAGCAGCAGGCAATCTCATTAGGGACGCTGGCGTAGGGCAGCTTAGGGTTTGTTAGTTAGGGACGCTGGCGTAGGGCAGCTTAGGGTTTGTTAGTTAGGGACGCTGGCGTAGGGCAGCTTAGGGTTCTTTAGCTGTGTGAATTCTTGCTCTTGCAGCTGCAGAATGAATCCTCACTTCTTATTAAGTTCTGGATGCAGCTGGAGAGCCTCTCCAAAAAAAGGGATGAGACCCGGCAGCAACTACCAAAGTTCCTTACCTCCCGTGAGCAGAGGACTGAGATTGTTGGTGAGTTAACTAACACACTGTCAGGAATCACAGGGGTACAGAACCATATGCGCTGGGAAATGAGGGTACTATGTGGCGTGGAGTTGGGCAAGACAAATCACAAAGACACCGGGCAAGAAGGAACGCAGGGGGTGTGAGGTCAGTGGAGCAGTCCTGGCAGGGCTGATCATAACCCCGTCCTACCCACAGGCACACAGAACCACAACGGGCAGAGCGTATTCAGTGTTGCTCCAGTTGAGGGACTCATGCACCCTGGGAAGGCTCAAGAATTCACTGTGACCTTCAGTCCAGACCATGAGAGCCTCTACTTCTCTGACCTGCTCCAAGTGGTGCTCTTTGAAAAGGTAGAGCTCATAGCAGGGCCCCCACAGATCCCATCCCGCTCTGGGAGGGACTCCTGTGTGTCCCTTATCTGCCCCTGATGGGAGGTATTTATTATCTGGCACCCCGTGTTGGAGGATGTCAGGCAGGGATCAGCATCCCCTCAACTCGCCTCAGTTCCCAATCCTCAAGCAGCAGGGCAGTCTGCTATGCTTCTTGTCCCCAGAAAGTCTCCCATCAGATCCTCCTGAAGGGTGCTGCCCGCGAGCACATGATGTTTGTGGAGGGAGGAGACCCACTGGATGTGCCTGTGGAGTCCCTGACAGTGATCCCTGCCTTGGACACAGAACATAGAGAAGGTAAGCCTCCACCATGTGATTTCTGGCTCAGGGAAAGGGGAGGCAGGGATAACCTCGGGGAGCAGTGAGCGGGTCCCTCCAGCACCCCAAGCCCAGTAGGCATGCATACTGAGGCCCATTGGAAGAGCAGATTTGCAGCCCATCAGCCCCAGAGCCAGGCAGGATGATCTCTACGGAGCAGATTGCTCTGAGAGGTTCCAGCCTCACTCCCCAGCTCTGTGTGCTGCCTGACCCTGACAGCTCCCTCACTGCCTGACCCTGACAGCTCCCTCACTGCCTGACCCTGACAGCTCCCCTCACTGCCTGACCCTGGTCAGCTCCCTCACTGCCTGACCCTGGTCAGCTCCCTCACTGCCTGACCCTGACAGCTCCCCTCACTGCCTGACCCTGACAGCTCCCCTCACTGCCTGACCCTGACAGCTCCCCTCACTGCCTGACCCTGACAGCTCCCCTCACTGCCTGACCCTGACAGCTCCCTCACTGCCTGACCCTGGTCAGCTCCCTCACTGCCTGGCCACATCTTCCCTCTTAACCACTTCTCAGCTAGATCTCTCTCTCCAGAAGCTGAGGAGATAAAGCCCATTCTGGTGACCTTGAACTATGTCCAGTTTGACACAGACACGCCAATCCCACCTGCCACCCGAGAGCTGCAAGTGGGCTGTATCCGGACTACCCAGCCGTCACCAAGGAAGGTGATTACAACCCTAGCTTCGTTCAACCCCAGAAGCCTCCTTGGCCTCCCTGGCCTCCCTGCCCTCCCGCAGGATGTTTGCAGCAGCTGTGGGGTGGCGGCCCTGGTCAGAGCTGAGGGGTAGGTAAAGTTGGGCACCCTCATCTCTCTGGTCCCTGACCCTCTAACTTGCAGTGGTCTCAATGCCTCGCAGACTGTGGAGTTCAGCCTGGATGGTGTCGCATGGCTACAGCACAAGGGCTTCTCCATCGAGCCGTCCAGGGCTTCTGTGGAGCGTGGTCAGACCAAGACCATCAGCATCTCCTGGGTACCACCTGCTGACTTTGATGTAGGTGCTGGGACCCAGGCTGGGCAGGGAGGGTTGGTGAAGTAGGCAGGGCACTGGGAATGAACAGATCTGTCTGGAAAGCCTACTGAGGAGCATCTCCTTCCAGCCGGACCATCCACTCATGGTGTCAACCCTACTGCAGCTCCGGGGAGACGGAAAGGAAACCTACAAAGTCATCTTTGTAGCCCAGGTGGTGGCTGGGATCTGAGGTCACAGGAACCCGCAGAGCCTCTTGGACCCTCCCACCCACCCTTGAACTCCTTCCCAGCCTTGTGGGCCAGGTCAACCCATTCCCCTAGGCCTGGGACCTGGGTATTTCCTGCTGGGCAGGTTCAAATGAAGAATCCCAGAGACAGAGCTCCCCTGCCCTAAAGACATGGCTACTTCCTGCTGCCCTGAGAACAACAAGACTCCCCCGCCATACACACAGCCAAGAATACTAATCCATCCTCACACAGCCTGTTCCTAGATGCCCCACCCCCACCCCCAGATCCCAAGCCCACCAGCACCTCCTCAGGCTTTAGAGATCCCAGGAGATAGCGCAGGCCTGTCAATAAACTCAAAGAACCAACAGAAGTGTGCAGTGGTGGGGGTGGGGTGGGGGGCTGGCTAAGCATAAAGTAGGGTGGGAGGAGAGCCTGGAGGAATCCTGACCCACTCTCCCCGCTCACAGACCCCAACCCATAAAACAGTGTTCTGCCTAGTGAGAATCTTCCAGAGGGTGTAGTCTTGCCAGATAGCTAGAGGTTAGTTCACCCTGACTCAGTCACTGGAAGATCCCTCCAGATCATGCAGTTCAGGTGCTGGGGGTGCAGAGCCAGGGTTGAGCCTGGTCCAGACCTGGAAAGGTGAGGGAGGAGAAGCAGAGGACAAGAGGTATCACAGCCCAGAGAAAATCCCCTAAGTCTCCCAGCTCCTCCCAAGTCCCAGGAACCTAGATGATCCCACCCAAGGGATGGGCAGGCACGAAGTGGGCCCAGCTTGTGAGTTTTGGTTTACACTTGTCTGAAAAGAACAGATTTTGCCTTCCGGGCCCTAGCCCACCCAGCCATACTCCTGCTCAAGCACGGCGGCCAGCACAGCTTGTCGGATGCTTTCCATCCAGCCCACCCTCCTATCCGTGCAGCGTGACTACACCCCATGGGGACAAACTATCAAGAGAGCCTTCTCAGCCTTCCTTGGCCTGGCAGGGCCATGGGGGGTGATGGATCTGGGTGCTCTCCTGAACACTGCTCTGTGTTCTGTCCTTAGTGCCCTTGAAACCTTGATGCCTGACATCGCCCCTAAGGGAGCCAGCAACATTGACCTTAAAGCAGCATTTTGCAGGATTTCTGCTCAGTAACCTTGGAGGTACAGGGCCCCAGGCCTCCACTGCCATGACTGAAGCTGACTCTTGACCTGTTTCCAGGTCAGATGGGTGGCAAGAAAGCAGCTCCACTAAACCAGTGTGAGATTTGTGAGGACACGCTCTGGGGAGAAAGCACCACCCCAGGCAGGCCACGCTATCCTACCTAGGTCCTCTCTTCTCTGGACCCCAGGCTCTGATCTGGGCCTCCGGCTGCTTTCTTCCTATTCTGGTGCTGTGTGTCCCCACCCCCAGCACCAAACACAGCTAAGGCAGAGCAAAGGAGGGAAATAAAACAGGAGAGAAGTTCACGGTCTCTGGCAGAACGGGCCCTTGACGGCAAACACAGGTCAGCTGTAGACAGAACCCTGAAGGACTCTCCAGTGAGGGAGAAAATCTGAGTGTAAAAACAGTGAAGAAACAGAGGCAGAAGGGAGGGCAGGTGCACCTCCTGTCCTTAATCCGCCTGACTGTCCTGACCGCCCCTGCAGTCTGAACCCTGAAGGGAAGAGCAGCCTGGCAGAGGACCTAGCCTGGAGGAGGAAAGATTAATAAACTCCCCGGGAAGAGGCGGCCACTTCAGCAGTAGAAGAAGCAGGCATTTCAGGTTGAGGGAGAGGGCTGGAAAGTGGTCTGTTTGCAGCGCCTCAGCAGCCCAGAGCCAGGGGCTGGCTCCAGATGTATCCCCGTGGAGGATGCATAGCAAGTGTCCTTGAATGGCGGTTTGGAAAGCTAAACCCCAGTTTATTAATGGTGTAGACCCCACCCCTTTTACCTAGAGGATTGTGGAGTATGAGGGTGGATTCTACTTGTCCTAAGAGGCCACAAACCAACGCAAACCAAAAGTTTCAGGAGACCTGGTTTGTGAATGGGGATGGGGAAATGGAGGATAGGGGTGGCTGGGTGAGGGGTCAGTATGATACAAGAGAGACCCGTGTCCCATGCCCAGAGCAAGACCTGCTCTATCCCCTCCTAGGGCTCACATTGGTCCTTGGTCCTTGAAGACGCAGAGTGGGGTGGTATGTGTGTGTGCGCGCGCGCCCTGTCTCAAACTCTGTGTGTGTGCGTGCGTGTGTGTTTGTGTGTGTGTGTGAGCGATCGCGTGCGTGCGCGCGCGCACTCTCCAGGATGGTAACCTCTAGGGACAGAAAAATGGAGGGCCGGGAGCAAGAAGGGAAGCACACCAAGGTGGGCGTGATCCTGGACCTTCAGCTGACAAGGCCCGGGGCGGGGCCTCACCAAGCCGAGCGGACGCTGGACTGAGTTACGCTGTGTCTGCGGAACATGGCCCCCGGGCCGCCAGTCACACAGGGGCTCTTGCTGCTGCTGCCTCTCCTGCCGCTGTCGCAGGTTGGTTGGGTTTATGGCAAGTGGGGCGGCCCTGAGTTGGGCCCCGCCCAGCTCAGGCTCACCCTTGTCTCCACAGGTGACGCTGGGTTCCGCGGACGGCGACTGTGACCCTTCGGACCAGTAAGTGGCTGGGGACGGGAGAGGTGGGGGTGAAGGCGGGGAGAGACCGAGCCCGGCCCACGCGCTGGGAAAGGCTGGAGCAGTGGAGTGAGCTAGCAGATACCCCACCTGCTCCAGGTGCCGCTGTCCCCGCAGGTGCCCGCCCCAGGCCCGCTGGAGCAGCCTATGGCATGTGGGGTAAGTGGAAGCCGAGGCGCCAAGCCTCTGGTCCGACGGTTCCTCTGAAGGTAGTCCTAGGCTAGGCAGGCCAGACCCCTTCCATCTACTGCCCCAAACTCCCTGGACGCTGTTTGCTTGAAGAGCTCTTGAGCCCCAGGCGGCGTTGGAAGCACGACCTGATCATAGCCGGCAGAAGGCACAAGGATTGTGCAGTTGGCTGGGGACAATGTGTCCTGGGAATGAACCCAAGGACACCTCTGTCCAGCCCTAGAGAGCCAGCCAGGGCAGACTGCTCCTCGGGCCAGGATCTAGCCAAAGAAGTTTCTGGCATGGAGAGACTTCGCTAGCTTGCATTTCACCTGTCTTGGGTGGTTGGGCATGACTGGCCCCAGGGTGCAAGTGTGCGGTCAGTCCCTACTCTTCTTTGCCAGGCTTATCCTGCTTGCCATATTCCTGATGCTTCTGTGTGGGGTCACGGCCAGCTGTGTACGGTTCTGCTGTCTGAGGAAGCAGCCGCACACCCAGACACACATGCCACCAGCATGGCAGCCCTGTGACCTGACAGCCATCCCTGTGGACAGTGACAGCCCCGCACACAGCACTGTAACCTGTGAGTGTCTGGGGACCCACCAGCCACCGTGGGGGCGGTGGACACTGGGGTGAATGCTGAGCCATCTCCACAAACCCACTCTTGTTTCCTGCAGCCTACAGTTCCGTGCAGTACCCACTGGGCATGCGGTTGCCCCTGTCCTTTGGGGAGCCGGACCCTGACTCTATGGTCCCTCCCACCTACAGCTTGTATGCTTCCGAGCTGCCTCCCTCCTACGATGAGGTTGTGAAGATGACAAAGGCCAGAGAGGAAGCAGCGGCTCCCTCTGGGAAACTTAACTCTCTGCCTGAGGCCTTGGGGCTAGAGACTACTCCAGGGCACCAAGAGCCAGGCCCCAGTGCCCAGCAGCCCTAGCTGTGCCCCTTTGAAAAGGGTAGGATCCTGGCACTTAGAACCAAGGACCCCCACCTGTGCCATCCTTCCCCTGGGAAGGCCAGCCATCCAGCACATTGCTGCAGACTCATTGCTATGCAATGCCCGGCCAGCCAGCCTGCCCTGGATTGGCCCCTCCTCCTTACCCCTCCCACCCATGGGGCCCCAGCAGACCCTCAGCCCGGAGGAGCCTGGACCTTGAGAGCTCAAGCGACTGGCAAATCAGTCCTTTGAAGAGAGAATAAAGTTTACGTGAACATGGTCTCTGCCTTTGTGGAAACGGCTCTAGGGCCCCCAGGGTGTAGACAGAGAGGGCTAGTGGGGTTCAGAGCCTAGATCTGGACAGTGGGAAAGGCCAAGATCAGAGCAAAATGATCTGAACTGTGTGTCCAGGACTGTCCACATATCCTTCTTCAGGCCCAACTCCTTCCAGTCGGGACAGTGAGAAACAGTAGAGCCTGGCTGGAAGATTTCATCATCGATGCAGAGCTGTAGGCAGGGAGGGCGGCAGTGGGCAGCTGATTCCCTGGGCAGTCCTCCCGCAAACAAGCAACTATGTTACTGGACCAACCTGACGGACTCTCCTGCCATCTGCTATAAACCTGGGGGTTGATGGGCAGGTTAGCAGCCTTCCCTGGCCCAAATGTTTGTTTCCCAGGCTGGCCCATTGCTCACCTTCACAGACCCCATCTTGGTCAGTCTCCTTGACTCGACCTTCGTTTTACTGCGGGTCCTTAACACCCATTCATGAGCACATACCTGCCAGGGTCTCACGCTCACCCACCATCTGCTAATGTCTTTATGAACTGCACCACCAACCTGTAGGCCTAAGGCCCTCTTCACGTATGTCCTTGCCGTCCTCCTCAAAGCTGCCCTTAGCTTGCCCTTAGCTGCGGGCTTCCACAGAGTAAATCCCCATCGGCATCAGGGAGCCATTGCAGTTAAAGAACCCTTCGTCTGCAAAGAATTTTACTGGTCCAGGAACGAAGTTAGAGCTAGGCTCGGCTCACTCCTATCCTTTCCCCTCTAGCTGCTTCTCCCTCCCCACTCACGTGCACAGGTGGTCAAGGCCCAAGGCTGCTCCCACACCCCACACACCCTGCCAGCCGGGACTTATAGCCTCTGCCCAGCTCACTCTTCTTGGTGAAGCTGATTCCCAGCAGGCTCTCACTCTCCAAGCTTCACCTCTCCATTGCCCTCCTCCTCTAACATCAAACAGACACCCTGTTTTCCTTAATCTGCTCAGCCGCATACCTTTAACTCCAGCACTCAGGAAGGAGCTAGGTGGATCTCTGTGAGCTCAAACTACAAGAGTTAGTTCTAGGACAGACAAGCACCCAGTCTGTACATTCTGTAAGGACACCTACAGGTTCCTTCCTGTCCAGGGGAGGGTAGGAAGTAATTACTATCTACTTGGCTACCCTTTGGGGAACATAATTTAAAGGAGGCCCTGATTTAAAAGGAGAAGGCATTCAAGAGCAAGCAGTTGTGTGATGAGCTTCATGGTGAGTGAAATTCTGACAGAGGCAAAAAATAAGTAAGCAGGAGGTGGGGGGCAGTCATGAGGGCCAGATGAAGGCAATCGGGTGGGCACACAAGAGCCAGGGAGGGCACAGGCCAGCCTTGTGAGGTAGCACAGGGACTAAGTCTATGTGACAGACCCTGGGGCCAAAGCAGGAAGGAGACAGCAGATGAGACATGAGGTCATGGTCAAGGTTCCCAGGTAATGGCGTCCCTGCCAGCAGGCCATAGGACTAGGAAGACATCCTAGGGAAGAGCATTCCAGCCTTTACCTCTGCACATCCTTGCAGCAGCAAATCCCCGTGAAAGCCTTCAGAAGGGGATGCTCCACCCTGGGCCTGGAGAAGGAAGGCTCCACCTCAGGCTCCGGAGAAGCCCTCACACTTTGGGTGCATTCTCGGCCTGCAAGCTCTCCCCAAATTCCCACCCCATCCAGCTAGTCCACCAAAGGTTCCACTGGGTGCTGAAACCACCAATGAAGTGACTCCAAGCTGCTTTGGGTAGAACATGGAGAACAGTGGTCCATGTTTTTATCTACGCTCAGCTACCCAGGGTCTCCTAGGTACAAGATACAGATTCCGAAGTCTTTTAGGGGTAGGAAATCCTGCCGGCCTTGTTTCAGGATAGATTCAATCTTCCCTGCAGAGGCCGTTTCCTGAGCCGTCTCAGGCGGGCATCTCCTTTCCCTGAAGATGAGGGCTAAGTGTCAGGAGCAGAGGGGCAGAGACAGGCTGCATGGGCTGTTCCCTTCTCGTGACTAAACTCTGCATCCCCACACACATGAACACGAACACACACACACACACACTAATAGATAAATAAATTTTTTAAATATGGTAATTATCTCTTTACATTTTTAAGTTCAGAGCTGAGGAGATGGTTCAGTGGATTCAGAGCACCAAGGTTCTGCTTCAGGGACCCTCACTGAAGGTGGCCACTTACTGGTGAAACTTCTTGCAAAAGGCCCAGATTAACCAGCTAGTTCCGCGTTTGCCTTGGTCTGGCTGCTCTCCCATACTCATGGACTCAGTTCAGATCCCACTGCCAACACTTGGCAGAATAACTAAGTGGCACCCTGCACAGATGGGGCTAAGAGTCCCCAGCTTAGAGAAAAACATGGCAAGTTTCCTGCAGACAATTGGGGGCTAATTGGGGGTTTCTTGGGAAACCTGACGTCTCTTCCACTCAAAACAGCAAAGCCAGCTCCTTAGGGAGTAGCAGGATACCACAGAAGCATTCACTCTGTGCCCACTTACACATTTGAGTTTTTTTTCAAATGGTCCTAGACAGACAGGCCTCAGGAGATATCTCCCAATCAGATTTGATGTTTATCAATTTTGAAAAGAACCATGGCTTTTTGTTTTGTGTGGAAACACAGAGGCATAACCCATCCCCCAATGCACTGTCCAACTTCCACTTTAAAGCCAAGACACCCCTAAAGTGTCCGGGCCGGTTAAGTTCAGCAGGCATTTCCACATGCCAATGTCCTTCTCTGTTCATTAGCGTTCAAAAAAAAAAAAAAAATCAAAATTGCCAGACAGTGGTGGCGCACGCCTTTTAACCCCAGCACTCGGGAGGCAGAGGCAGGTGGATCTCTGTGGGTTTGAGGCCAGGCTGGGCTACAGAGCGAGTACCAGGACAGGCTCCAAAGCTACAGAGAAACCCTGTCTCGAAAAACAAAACAAAAATTCAAAGTTAACAAAGCACCACGTAAGGCCCAAACTCCCTGTGTTATAATATTTTCCATCCGTACGTGGCTTATGTTTCCATATTACTTTATTCTCTCTTTAAAGACTTTATTATTCTAAAAATACTTATTTTTTTCTATGACTGTCTATATCCATTTTCTTTTTTTTTTTCTTTAGTGTCTAAACACATTTTAGTGTCTAAGCATACTCTGCCTGTTCAGAGGTTTTTGTCCCGTCTGAATCTGTCTTTACTGAGCAACTGCAGTGTTCTCTGATAGCGTGACACAATCTTAAACCGCTGTGCCAGCCACCAGACATGGCACCGGTGCACAGTGCTGGCAGTAGGCAGCGCCGGTAGCCACATCCCTGTGTGCTGCCAAGCACCAGCCTGCCTGAGAGACTGCAGGACTAGGAAGCTACATCCAAGTCCTTGTCAAGAACTTTTCTTAGCTTTCTCAGATCCTATGTTTGGACATCAGACACCATATGTAGCAAGTCTTTCTCTGTACCACCAGTTCTCAAATAATGCCATGGAGACTTATTATTAATTATGAAAGCTCAGCCTTTACTTAGGCTTGTCCCACTAGCTCTTATAACTTGAATGAACTCATTTATTTTAATCTATGGTCAGCTGCGTGGTTTGTTACCTCATTTCTCCACAATCTCATGCTGCTTTCTCCATGTCTGGCTGGTGACCCCACCTTTCTTCCTCCCCTAGTCCTCTCTGTCCCCAGAAGTCCCACCTAACAGCTTCCTGCCTAGCTATTGGCCATTCAGCTCTTTATTAAACCAATCATAGTGCCACATCTTCACACAGTGTAAAGGGATATTCTGCAACACCGTCCCTTATCAACAAAACTCCTCCTTTCAGAGCTTATACAGGGAGGCTCCAGCCGGGCGGTGGTGGCACACGCCTTTAATCCCAGCACTCAGGAGGCAGAGGCAGGCGGATCTCTGTGAGTTCGAGGCCAGCCTGGTCTACAAGAGCTAGTTCCAGGACAGGAACCAAAAGCTACAGAGAAACCCTGTCTCGAAAAATCAAAAAAAAAAAAAAAAAAAAAAAAAATATATATATATATATATATATAAATAAATAAATAAAAGGGAGGCCCCAGACAGTCACCTGGGTCTCTTGAATTGCTTAACCCGAGGAGCTTGTGGCTCTCTTTGTAGTGTATCTGACCCACACGGTTTCTTTTTCATTCATTAGTTTGCATATCATCCATTTATTATGAAAGGGAGGCATGGCGATGATTTACGTGATGAAATATGTCAGAACTTTAGCGAAAAGGGCAGCTTCATGTCCAAGAATATCGCCAGCTCTAAATGAGAAATAACTCTTGTCATCTAGACCCACACTGGTGCCTTCGTGCTCTGGTGGGATTGGCTCTGACTTTTACACTATTTGGCAGAATGTCTCTACCCATTCCTTAGCATCTCACCCCACAGCTGCTACTGTTTCCCGGACGACATTTCTTGGGGGTTTTTCTAGAAGCATAGTGCTACCTGGTTGGTTAGTTTCAGCTACACGCCTTTTAACCTCCATCAAAACTGTAGAAGAGGGGCTGGAGAGACGGCTCAGTGGTTAAGAGCACTGACTGCTCTTCCAGAGGACCTGGGTTCAGCTCACAACTGTCTGAAGATCCAGTTCCAGGGGATCTGACACCCTCACACCAATGCACATAAAATAATAAAAAGTTAAATAAACCATAAAAAAAATATTTAAAAAAAAAACTGTAGAAGAAGCGGGGAGGTGGTGGTGCACGCCTTTAATCCCAGCACTCGGGAGGCAGAGGCAGGTGGCTCTTTGGGAGTTTGAGGCCAGCCTGGTCTACAAGAGCTAGTTCTGGGACGGGCACCAAAGCTACAGAGAAAACCTGTCTCGAAAAACCAAAAAAAAAAAAAAAAAAAAAAACTGTAGAAGACTCTTTCTCCGTGTGTGTCCTGCTATGATTTTCTCTCTTTCTAGAGATGGTAGCCCTTCTAGTGAGCAGGGAGTGGTGGTTAGGGCTCTCCTTCTAGGCTTTTCCAAGTAGCCAGAAAAGTGAATGACCCCGACTTTGCTCTTGGATAATGTTTCTTACAAGTTTCCGTTCTGTATTCTCTTCTGTAAGTCTTTGATTATAGAGTCAGGACCTGAACACCCCTGGTCCAGACAGTGACCTCAGGTAACAGACATCCCCCAAAGACTGAGGGTGTTGTGGGTTTCTGTTTGGAGCTATGTGTTCATCCACAGGCTGTGGTGGCAGAATTCTTCATTTCCCTGCATTACCAAGCTCTCGCTGTGGGTCTGGACAGGGGAGATGTTACAGTATTGGCAAGTGAGTCCCTCTCATGCCTTTTACGGCCTTTGGACCAGCGGGGGATGCAGATGCTACTGAAACACCACACAGAGCGTTCTGAACATTTTCAAGATAACAAGAGCCATGCGGGGTAGGGGGGAGAAGCTTCATGGCATGGTGGGTGTCAGACTGTGGTGACCCTTGGTCACCTCTTTCTTTATTCACCCTTTCCAGGCCAACAGGAGAGAACAGTAAGGATTCTCAGAAACAATTGAGATCTGGTAGTGGCCCAGACTGGTCAGGTGACTCTCTGTGAGGTGACACACGCTGAAATGGATGGAAATGTTCTTCCGGACATCTCCCCTCCTTTCTGATTCCCTTGTTGGTGTGTTGGGATACAGAAACTCCTGGGATACAAGAGCAAGGACTGACTATTCCCCAAGTACTGGAATACTCTTGTTCACTTCTTATCTTCATTTGGGGATCAGTTCTATCTACTGATCTCCAGGATGAGGGAGTAGGGGGCTGTGGCAGGATATGATATTATGCAGCACTTGTATGTGGTTTGTCTCCCACATGGACCGGGGTCTGTTGAGGACATGGGTCCAGCACAGTGGCTGGGATGTGCTGGTTGAGCCCCGGTAACACTCACAGCCCCATGTAGATGGAACGATGCCCCCAGTTCCTTTCCTTTTCTTCTCTATCTGCTCCATGGAGTCTAGCCTCAGGCTTGTCCTCATGCTTCAGCCTCCTGAGTGTTCACAGAAAAACATTTGTGGGGTTGGTGGCGGTGGCACGCAGAGAGCGGGAGAATGGCAGGCTCTGGGGAAACTTGGTATGTTGGTACACGACCCACATTCACTGGTTAAATACTGCGTGTCCATTGCTCAGTATTTGCCTTTGACAAACTCTGTCCTGAGCCACTCAGGACACAAACCAAGAGGTCGTGGTCTGCCTGTAGATCCCAGAATCATCTTTCTTGTAGGTTTGGAGTCTCGATTCAGGAATAAGTCTGGCTACCTGAGATATAGCTGTGAGAGCAGGATCCGGGGCTACCTGAGAGAGGTAAGGCCATGCTCAGATCACACTGAGGGAGGATGGTGCAGTTGGTGGAGTTGCCACTCCACTGCTGATGCACGTCTGCAAGGTTGCCTGTGAGGCTTGCGTACCTCAGAGGAGCAAGAGCTTCCTTCTCCTGCATCTGAGCTCTTCTGTACTTTAGCCTCTGACCCCATCATCTAGCAGGTATTAGAACCTTTCTGGGCCGTGTCCTTTGGATAGGGTCAGAGGCCTCAGCCTCAGCTCTTTGCCAAGGATGCTGTTACGTAGAACAGCACCAGCTGGCGTCTTATGCAGCGGGCAGGTCTGTTCTGATGAGCTTCATTCCATTATGGAGAGGTTTTCTGCATCTCCTCCATTGCTCTGATGATACCTTCACGATCGGGTGGTTGTTTCCCCCCAACACTTGTATTTATTTATTCTCTGGGCGCTTGGCAGTCCTCTGACCTTGGAAAAATGGAACACAGGACCGAAGACACCTTTGCTTGGGGTGCTTTGTAGACAGGCTGTGAGCGACTATTGGGTCTCAGCTCTGGTCTCCTCTGGGAGGGGCGGCCAGCGGCTCCACTGCACCCAGCCTGAACTCCAGGAGGAGGCTGTCCTTGGTGTCCTGATACCCTGGCTTCCTTTCATGAAGACACGAATGCCAGTGAGGTGCAGAGTGGAAGGAAGACCCTCTATGGTGGATGGGACCTGCCCATACCGAGAGCATGAGGTGCCCCTCATTTTGCCAGGTGAGCCTTCTGTGCCTCTCTGCACTGGGCTCCACGTGACTGCCTTCATTCAGATAGGATGAGCAGTGGATGGGTGGTTTGGGGACAGCAACTTGTTTTGGGGACCTTCTTCTCCCTGTTCTCCTTGGGGTAACTTGGGTAACCGCCCAGCAGTTGGCTAGTGGCACAGACCTGGGGCTTCTCCATCTGTCTGTCTTTACAGCATCCTCTTCAGCACCCAGAACATGGATCATATGTCAGTGTCTGTCACCAAGATTCCAGTTCACTAACCAGAACTAACCCAGCATCTGCTTGGGTTCCTACCCCTGAGCTTCTTGGTTAAAAGTAGATCCTAAGGCTGCATTCTTCCTCTGTGCACACCCTCCTCTGAAATCTTCTTATCTCGTGGTGTAGCTCGAGTTGGATGTCTATGGGGAAAACCTGACAGAGCCCCTTGCTGGTTGAAGCCACCACCCTCCCTTCCTGACCAGGCCTGGAACCTGACTGCCCTGACTGCTCTCTTGTCGCCATGAACACTGCTTGCCTGCCCCGGCCCTCTGGGCTCAGAATCTCCACTGGGCATGCTCTAGGACTTCCTTCTCAGGCTGCTGCGGCACTGCCTGTACTCACCTACCTGTTAGCCGCCCTCCACAGAGGAGTGAGGTCCGCAAGGGCAGTGTGGCGGGCAGTGGGCCCAGTGGTGCTCCATGCGTGACTGCTCTGCCCAGGTTTCTTCTAGGTGGCAGTAACAACCCCAGGAGGGCTGATAGAATTCACAGCTTGAGTTTGCAGGAACAAAGCCAGGCGTGGGTCCCCCTTCACCCTGCATGGCCAGGCAACTGAAACAGCAGGCATGGGTTCCCCTTCACCCTGCACTTTCTTTGTTTTTAAACCTTTCCCTTTCCCCTCTCTCTCACACAGTGGGGTCAGCTTGGCCTTTGCTGCTCATTTGCATGTCAGGTTCCGCATTGATTGGCAGGTAGAAAGTGCTGCAGGAGCCCTTACATGGCTGTGTGCTGTCCCTGTACCCCCCCATATCTACCTCAACCCGCTCAGCGTGTCACAGCTGCCGATGTATGGTGTCTAGTGTTTTGTACTTCATGTGGCCTTCCTTGGTGATTGTCCCCACATGACCTAACATCACCGGTGCCCTGACTGATCCTAGTACTGACCCTCTGGCTGCATGGACGGGGGCCCTCTTGTCGGTGCTGCTCCCCTTATCACAGAGGGAATGCTCCTCCTGCTGACTATGGGATCTTAATTCACTCCCCCCGCCCTCACCATGGGATCTTGCTCTGTAGAGCAGGCTGGCCTTTGGATCCTCCCACCTCAGCCTCCCAAGTGCTAGGATTACAGATGTGAACCTCTCTGCCTGTCCTGTTCTTGTTTCGTTCTCCCAGCCTGATGGGAGCATTGTTGATTCCACTTCACAGCCCCCCGAATGGCCATGATGTGATAGCTGAGCAGTGGTCAGACACTCTGACTGTAGAACTAGGTGTAGGCTGGCTCCTGACAGCCGATGTGTGGCGTAGGTTGGTGATTGAAGGCAGGCTTTCGGGCACGGGCAGGCCACAGGCAGGCCATGGGCTCAGCGATGCCTCTGGCTCACTCTCACAGATGAGTGCTCACACCTCTGCGGTGGATACAGCGGCTCAAGAAGAATTCCAGCGGGTCCTCAGCTCCATGTGCCAGAAGCTCAAATCCCAGAAGTACAATGGCAGCTACTTTGACCAAGGTGCAGAGGCCAGTGAGCGGCTCTGTACTCCGGAAGGCTGGTTCTCGTGCCAGGTGAGCTCTGTGTCCTTCATTCTGGGGTCACTGCCTCCTGGGGGTGAGAGGTGGGTAGGACATTCAGCAGCTGGCCTAAGAGTAGGTGCTGGTAGCCCTCAAGTTCAAAGTGCGGGAGGAGGCAGGGATGGTGGCGTGCAATTGTTGGGGTGTACAGTTGTTAGTATATGGCACCGTAGTCGTGCAGGAACATGTTGGGAATAACAGGTCTGCTCCTGTGTGGATCTGTAGAGGCACCTAGCGAAGGATGATTCTCTAGTATCAGGGACAGAAATGCCTTCATCTTTTGAAAACTCAGAATATTAAGATCAGGGGCAATGGAATGTTAGGGGCAGGTAGAATTCCAAGGACAGCATTTTTAAAAATCAGGCTTAGTTTTTTGAATATGAGTGTTTTGCCTGTGTATATGTCAGTGTCCATGTGTGCTTGGTGCCTGTAGAGACCAGAAGAGGTTGTCAAATCCCCTGGAACTGAGGTTGCAGATGGGTGTGAGCCACATATGGGTGCTGGGAATCAAACCTTGGTCCTCTAGAAGAACAGGCACGAACCTCTGAACCGTCTCTCCACCCCACAAAGAGAGAATTTTCAATCTCCAATGAACAGCAAACACTTTTGTTTTTTAAAATGAGGTCTTAATATGTAGTTGAGGCTAGACTTAAGATCACTATGTAGCTGAGGCTGACTTAATATTATTTCCTTTTATGTATATGTGTGTAGTGTTTGTGTGGGAGTGTGCACAGGCCACGGCATGGGTGTGGTCAGAGGACAGACCACACCTGGCCTTTACGTGACTTCAGGATCCAAACGTGGTTCTCAGGCTTGCGTGGAAAGTGCTCTTCCTGCTGAGCCACCCCTGGCCTTAACCTCTGCCTCTCAGTGCTGGGGATCACTGCCTGGTTCAAATGTTGGTTCGTGGATTGAACGCCTTGTGGGGCCTGCTCCTTTGCAAGCTTGTTGGCTTGGAGGAGGACAGTAACGTACCTCCCTCTGCCTTTCCAACCCCTGCCTCCGTCCCTGCAGGGCCCCTTTGACCTGGAGAGCTGTCCTTCCAAACACTCCATCAACCCCTATGGCAACAGGGAGAGCCAGATCCTCTTCAGCACCTGGAACCTGGATCATGTGTGAGTGTCTGTCACTGAGATTCCAGTTCACTAACCAGAATTAACCCAGCATCTGTTCAGGCAGCTCAGGTCTGGTCCATTACACCTGTGTGCTTCAGGCCCAGGGACAGACCCCAAGCGCTTATGGAAGGAGCATCTGGAGCGATGCTCCTGACCTTCCAGTTGTCAGTGCCCAGTGCTAAACTGTCCTGCCCCCTCCCACCCCCATCTGTGGGTGGATCTGGTGGCCTGGCTCCTCATGGCCCAGTGGTGGATTCTAAAGAGAGTGGGTGCTCTGTGTTTGAATCAGGAGTCTGCTTTTGGGCTGTGTTGTGGGAGGTCAGGGCCAGTAGGATGGTATCGCAGCTGGGCAAGCTGCAGCCACTCCCAACCAGGGCAGGGCAGGATGTATTCTTACAGCTCTTGACTGTAACTACCCTTGACCTTGCTTTGTGAAGGCAAAGTGCTCCAAGTGTCCACAAATGGCTACCTGGCTCTTGGAGTCAAACTATGAAACATATACAAAGAGTGAGTTTTATTTGAGGGCCCCTTTATCCCTCAGTACTCAGTGCCCCTGCCCTGTTGCCACAGAAAACCACTCTCCTGAAACGTGCCCCGTTAATGCCTGCTGTACACCTTTGCCAGCAAGTGTGGACTTCCATGCCTGTGCTGCCCTCTGGCTCCACGGTGCTCTGTCCACACAACTCAGTGCACAGCAGACTCCTTCACTGTTTGCAGACTAGCCCACATTTGTTCCCTCCTGGGCATTTAGGCCATTACCTAACCCTGGGATGAAACTGTCTCCCAGTTCCATCCCTGTCCATCTGATCTGTGGACCGGCTGCAACCACAGCTGGCGAGCAATGCAGATTTGGACCCCACCCAGCATCAAGAGGGCGTCCGGGGGTCTGGTGTGGACTCTCCATGAGAAAGAGTGCCCTGGCTCTGACCTCCAGGCTCCTTGGGAAATCGATACCAGTGTTCCCCTTCCGAGTATCTCCAGCCTTCTCTGAATGTTCCAGCTCACATGCTTGCGAGTTGCTCCATGCCCTCGCCACTACTAGGTGTCACTGAGCCTCTTTGCATTTCCCTGACTGAGGAGAGCACCCACTCTGCGGTTTCTGTGTTTCCTGGCTCCTGGGAGGCTGAGGCCTCTTTGCCATTCATGACTTTCTTTCATGTTGCTTCCTTTTGCTCATTGTTTACTTTTTGTATCCGGCACTGCTTCTCTCCTGGCTGTCTGTGAGAGACATTGTTGCTATAGTTTTGCCACATTTCTGATGTCTTTTATAACAACTGGATGGGGTGGCCTTGGCGAGTGGGCCCCTTTCTTAGGGTCTGAGGCACTGTTGTCAGGATCCTGACGGCAGGCCCAGAGCCTGCACAGATCCTGCCATTCCTCCTGCAGGTGCAGGGGCCTCTGTTGGCTCCCCATTGCCTGTAGCTGCGTTTGCCCTATGTTTAACTGCAGGATGTTATGCTTTTATTTTTATTCCTACTTTGCACTCCTCTTAGGGTTTCTCCTTGTTTTCTAGTTTCTCTCTTTTGTCTTTTAACAAATGCTGAAGTCTACGTGTCTCCGGCTGCACCTGACCTTAGTGTTTTGGGGTCAGTGTGATTGTTCTGACTTGTGAGCCTTTGGCAGGTCTCGGAGTCCCAGGGCTGTTCCCTCATTCTGCTCTGGTACCTGAAGGTTGCGACTCCTACGCCCACTCTGCTCTTTGCCTCACGCTCCCCCGACTCGGTTTCTGTTGCCATCAAAGAGGAGGTCTCTAGTTGGCACATTAACTGCCTTTTGTCCTGCACGGGTCCCTCCTCCTAGTGGCTGCTCAGCATGAATAAGTGTGACTGGGTTCGTCTCATTGTCTGTTTGCTGTACCTGTTGTCCTGGTCTCACTGTGTAGCCTGGACCCGCCTGTTGCTCTTGCAGGGTTGTGTTTTGAGTGCTGTCCTGCCTGGCTGTAAGCCTGCAGGGATGCTTGTTTTCATCTCAGTACCTACTTAGGCCGTCCACTTCTCTGCTCACTGCCTCCTACATCTCCCTGCTCCTGCTAAGGGCTGGCTAATGAGTGACCCTCGTGCTTCTTAAGGAGGGCCTGGGGGTGAACTCCCTCCTAGAACGTCAACCACTGAGCGAGTGCAAGGTGACTGTCTCACACTGGGTCTGGGATCACAGGCATCTAGGTCCCTTCTGCTCTCCCTGGTGGAGGCTGATCACATTGATCCCTGGTGCCTGCTCATGGGAGCTGCTGCCAGTCAGCATTCTGCCTTTTCAGTCAAGACTGGTTCGTCCCCCTTACCTGAAAGGGATACACAGTGAAGACTGGTTCGTCCCCCTTACCTGAAAGGGGTACACATCCAGAGCCAGCTCTTTCTCTTTGCTTCTGCTGTGACTTGTCCTCCGTTCCGATTCTCCTCTGCAGTCCCTTGGATTCCCATGGGCATTCTGGGAACTCCTTGCCACCTACCCACCCACTTTATGCTGACTCTGCTTGCCTGCTCTGGCTCAGTGCTGTTGTTTTGGGGTAACTTCCTGCTGTGGAATCGGTTGCAAACACACACACACACACCACCGCCCATACATTGAAACTGTCACACAATGAGACTGCATCCAGAGACTGGGCCTTTGGGAAACAGTTCAGGTGAATTGGTGTCCTAGGGAGGAGAGTGATCAACAAGAACAGATAGTCTTGTATGTGGGAGAGCGTGTTCATGGTATCACTGCCGTGTGAGGACAAGCCAGCAAGTTGGCCCTGATCAGACCAGACTGTGCAACGGCTTAGACTTCCAGCTTGGAGCTGTGGAACGATAGATGAGGGGGAGGTGGCTTGCTTTCCACTCTGCTGTTCTTGGGACTGTGTTTGGATCTGAGTTTCTTTGGTGACCATTTTTCTGTCGCTGGCTTGTCAAAGTGTCTCTGCAGAGTGGTCTGCACTTCTTCCCTGGAGGCGTCTCAGTTTCAGTAGCTCTGAAGCAACACATTCATTTTGCTTGCCACTTTTGTGTCACATTGGTCATACACACTTTGGTCACATGCCTGTGGGAGACACAGGATTGGGGAGGGTGGTTCTGTGGGCACCTGTGTAAACGGGAGTCACTCTGATGTAGTGAGGAGGAGCGGCCGGCTACGTTCCTGGCACCCGGCCGCCTGCACGGCTAGCTTTATACCCGAAATAATTACACGGAAACTGTATTCTTTTAAACACTGCCTGGCCCATTAGTTTTAACCTCTTATTGGCTAGCTCTTACATATTTATCTAACCCATTTCTAATATCTTTGTAACACCACGAGGTGTCTTACCAGGAAAGATCTTAACCTGCGTCTGTGTCCTGTGGGAGAATCATGGCTACTGCCTGACACGGCTTCTTTCTCCCAGCATTCTGTTCTGTTTACTCTGCCTATCTGAGCTGCTGTCCTATCAAAAGGGCCAAGGCAGTTTCTTTATTTAACCAATGAAATTAACATGAAACAGAAGACTTTCCCCCATCACTCTGTGCCAAGAAGCACTCCCACGTGGGGCTCGGCTTTGTTGAATGACCATGTGAGCCGCCTGGTCTTGCATTCTTTCTAGTATGTTAAGCAGTACCCACAATTCAAGTTTGCAAAGACAGACAATGGCATTGCTAGCACCAAACTCTGCTACACTGACCATGCCTGCCCACGACCATGTCAGTGTTGGGCCAGTGCCACTGGTCTGTGAAGCACAGTGCTGGGCTTCTCTGGTGATTTATCCACAAGCCCCATCCATTCCACTGCCCCTGCCCTTCTGGGATATTCCCAGCTTAGGTTCCTTAAGAATCTTCAAGATCCTCCTGCCTGTTACACCTGCTAGCAGGTGTATTAGGGTTTCTGCTGCTGCGATAAAGCACCAGCCAAAAGCAGCATGGGGAGGAAAGGAATTATTTCATCTGAAAATATACAGTTCATCATGAAGGGGTCAGGACAGTCACTCGAGGCAGGAACTGACGCGGAGCCCACGGAGGGCTGTTGTTTACTGACTTCTTCAGCCTGCTTTCTTATATAGTCCAGGACCACTGGCCTAGGGGTGGCACTGCCCACTGTGAGCTGGGCCCTCCCACACCAATCATTAACCAAGAAAATGCTTCACAGCCTTTATTTTTTTTTATAATTTATTTATTTTTATTAGACATACATGCAGGCAAAACACCAATGTTATCTGAGGGTGTCAGATCTTGGAGTTAGACAGCCATTAACTGCCATGTGGGTGGTAGGAATTGAACCTGGGTCCTCTGGAAGAGCAGTCAGCACTCTTAACCAGAGTGCCATCTCTCCAGCCCCCGCTTCACAGCCTTTATACACACCAGTCTGATGCAGGCGTTTTCTCACTTGGAGGTCCCTCTTCCTAAATGACTCCAGCTTGTGTCAAGTTGACCAAAATCTAAGCACCACAGCAGGGGTATTTGCTATGGTAGACTGTGCTATGAGTGTCTGTGGCTGGTGGGAAGGGCACAGCACCCCGCGGAGCGTGGCACTGACAGCAGATGGGCTGTCTTCCCTGACTTGGCAGAATAGAGAAGAAGCGCACCGTGGTGCCCACGCTGGCGGAAGCAGTCCAGGATGGGAGGGAGGTGAACTGGGAGTACTTCTACAGCCTGCTCTTCACGGCCGAGAACCTGAAGCTGGTGCACATCGCCTGCCACAAGAAGACCACGCACAAGCTGCAGTGTGACCGTAGTAAGATCTACCGGCCCCAGGCAGGATCCAAAAAGAAGCAGCCTGCTCGTAAGCGCCCGCCGGTGACACACGCCAGGCCCTCTGAGGTGATGCAGTGGTGATGGGGCTATTACCCTTACATTTTGTCACTCTTCTAGGCCCAGCCTGAGTTTTGTTTTTAAAAGCAAGTATATTTTATGTTTAAAATTTTTTACATTTGCCATACATAAAATAAAGATTTTTTTTCCAAAATAGACGTGTCTAAAAAGTGTGCACGTATCGAGAAAGGTGGGGCCAAGGGCACAATAACAGCAGCCGGTGACGGAACCATTGCCCCGGCTGAGTCTGTCTTCACAGCCGTGCGCAGCAGTGCCTCAGGACAGCACCATGGAGCTTTCTGAGGACCCGCTGCCTGTCTTACAGTCACGGACGCACACTGTTCACAATGTGTGGTCTTCCATGTTTCTGAGGGCAGTCCTTTTCAAGTACCCGGGACATGTAAAGTCACCGCCGGCGCCAGGACTGGGCTCTCTGAAGTTTGACACTCGCGTGTGTGTGTTGCCTGAGTGCACGTTAGTGTACCACGTGCATGCAGGATTGGATACCCGCAAGAGGAACCCTCCCGTAGGGGCCGGGTGTTGGCGCTGGTGACCTCGTGTCAATTCTGTGTTCAACTAAGAGTGTGTTCTCTTGGAGACGCCATCCAGAGATCTTCAGACTCGCTGCGCCGTCTGCTGAACACGAGAGGGGAAGACCCACACTACATCTCGGCGTCGTCCTCATCCTCGTCCTCTTTGGCTCTGAAATGCATTTTTCTGAACTCTCGTCTGCTCATGGCAGGACAAGATGAAGAGGCTGGTGGCAGATCCTTAGAGGGAAGAAAACATGGCTTCAGTCTTGAGTGGCACTGCCTGGGCACCAGATCGAAACCTGACCACGGTCTGCTCTGGGCCCTTGGTAAGAAGGAACGCTATCCTACAGACTAGGGGCAGCAACAGAAACATGGCTACATGCTCACAAAACCACAGCTCTGACTTCCTAACCTGTTCACTGTCCAAGATACACCCAGGGGGCTGGAGCCAGGAGCCCTGCCTTCCAGCCTGTAAGCCCGAATGGGGCGCTGCAGGGGAGGAGCCTCCCACTTACACAGAGCTCATTTTCTTTTTCTCAGTTATGTTTACCTCTGAGTTGTGGCCTTATGGATACACAGAAACCTGGGAGCCCATGATGGCAGCTGCAGTTTGCTGCCCGCACTGCAGGAAAGACAGGAGGCAACACTTACGTTCAAGCCGTGCCAGGTCAGAGTCCCTCTGCAGGGGGGATGAGGCCCAGCCACCCTCCCCTCTGTCACACTGCTGGTCCTCTGCCCCGATAACATGACGCGGAATCTGGCTGAGGCCGGCTGCCCCGTGCGGGCCCGGGTCTGGGCAGCGTGGCGGGGCCAGGACGCCAGGGCAGGAAGCCGCATTGTCAGGGGCCCCACTCGGTCCCAGCGCCAGCGCTAAGTCCTGCAGCCCTGAGTCCTGCAGCCCCGAGCCCGGAGGAGGCCGTGCAGGAGCCGCACTCCCGGGGCGGGGCTGGAGGGGGATCCGAGGCGGCCGGGCCGAGCAGCCGCCGCCGGCCGAGCCAAGCGAGGCGCCCGCTCCTCCTCGGTTCTCCAAACGGCGGCGCGCGTCCTGCCCGCCCGGCCGCTCACCTTCCTGCTCCTCATGAGTGAGCGCCCCGGACCCAACGCTCCGCCGCCGTCTCAATCGCGCGCTCGCCACCGCCGCGTCTGACGTCACCGCCGTATCCGGATCACGTGCAGTGGTCCTTCCTGCAACCAGGTTGAACTTATAGCTGGGTCCCACACTGGCAGGTGATAGTGGTTGGAAGTTAAGAACTTTCTCTGGTGGTCTGCTCCTATTAAGCTTATCATGGTTGGCTGAGTCCTACAGTGAGGCCCCAGACAGGTGGCCCAGCCTAGCTCTGCCAGCTGCGGGTCCTGGCTTCATTGTGGGCCTCAGCAAGAGCCTAGCGGTTAGATGCATTTGCAGTAAACAGTTTTTGAGTTTGACCCCAAGACCCACTAGGTATCCTGTGACCAGATTGACGCTCCCTCACGAGACTGACTCATTCTCTCTCAAAATAAATAATGTAAAAAATAATAAAGATCTTGAAATACAAATGAAATCTTTGGTCTCAGCCTCTGGTCTTGCTGGGTGGCTGGGACTGAGTGTAATGGTTTAAGTAAAACGCTGCAGGTTCCCGAGTGGTGACAGTGGGCAACGGGCCACGAGACCATGCTGCAGGTCCCTGAGCAGCGGCAGGCAGCAGGACCAGAGACCACAGTGGACCACGAAGGCAGCCAGTTCCAGGTAGGGAGCTGCATGCTGGGTGAGAGACTGAGCCGGATAGGCAGCCATGCAGAGTGAGGCTGGAGTTATGGAGGGGAAAGGGGGAGGGGAGAAGGGAGAAGAGCAGAGAGAAATGGGGGGGGGGCGTAGTTTTCTCCAAACTGCTTCCTACTGTTTATTGGCCGAAGTGTTTTTAGGGTTCATGAAGACCTTTTGGGGACTTGTTCCATCAAATCACTTAGCCTGGAAGGAATTCACAGGTTCTTCTATGGAAACAAAAGCAGAACCTCTTTTCCAAAGTAACATATCCTTAGACTCAAATTTTGAAGTCAAGATAACTTTAAAATATATGTTAGTTTAGGTTAGCAGCCCCCAGAAACAAATGTCTCTCTGCAGTCAAAAAATTCAAAGAAAACACAATAATATACATAGTCCAGATTCTCTATTTTTCATCTTTGTGTAGCTTATTTTTCTTTACTCCTTTAATCTATGATTGTCTGTACTCTTATATTACTTTAATTGTCTCTTTAAAGACTTTACTTCTCTTTATAACTGTCTATACTCTTTTTTTCTCTCCCAAGCCTTCGTACATTTTTAAACACATTGTGTCTTGTTTAGGGGTTTTAAATGTCTGAATCTGTCCTATTGTGCATCTGCAATCCTTTTCTGACAAGAAGCATTTAAAAATAGTAAGCAATGTGGTTGTCGCAGCCTTGGATGCCAGCTCCACCTCTCTTGGCCTTTCCATATGACAGAGGGACATTTACTGCCAGTTCTGGGACTGCTGGGTGGGAGCCATGCTTACCACCTCAACTCTTGGAAGCACCATGTGGCACATAAATCTTTTCTGTCTTAGTTAAAGCTAAATCTGCTATGCAGCATGCTGCGTGGCCTAGAAATGTCTCCGTGTATGGTGGCAGTTGTTCCCATGTAGAAGGATCAGTGTACACATCACCTTCCTGACTCTAACTTAGTTTCCTCTCCCATGTCTATAGCTAAGACACTCAGCAGGTCTCCCATGGTCAAATCTTTTCTCTATTAACATGGAAGGAATCATCAGACTTTTGATTCCCGTGGAAACAAAAGCATAACTCCTCCCAAAAATAAAACATTTTGGACTTCCATTTTAAAGTTAAGGTATTCCTAATGTATATAGGTTGGTTTAATTCAGCAGTCCCTTCCATAATCCTGTGTCTCTCAGCAGCTGTTGTTTGTCCATTAGCATTCAAAAACTTCAAA
The DNA here is from genome assembly GCF_950005125.1 of Chionomys nivalis. Classification (NCBI taxonomy): domain Eukaryota; kingdom Metazoa; phylum Chordata; class Mammalia; order Rodentia; family Cricetidae; genus Chionomys; species Chionomys nivalis. Next base: position 883,196 of record NC_080096.1, on the reverse strand, counting down.
ATTAACAAAGCACCGTTTAAGGTCCAAACTCCTTGTGTTATAATATTTTCCATCTTTACATAGCTTATTCTTTTTTAAATTACTTTACTTCTATATTTAAAGACTTTGCTATTTTTAAACTTTTTTTTTATGATTGTCTAGATCCTTTTTCTCTTAAGCCTGTACACATTGTTAAAGACATTGTATCCTGTTTAGAGTTTTTTTCTGTGTGAATATATACCACCATGATTGGTTTAATACAGAAGCTGACTGCCTATATCTGACAGGATGAGGTGGGCGGAAGAACCAAACTAAGAGGACATTAGGAAGCAGGTGGCAGTCAAAGGGTCATGAGGAGAGAAGCAAAATGAATTTGCCATGCTGAAAGAAGGTACTGCCACCTGGCAGAGGGTAGACAAAAAATATGGATTATGCCAGCCTGCCTGCTTGTGCCCACCCCTACCACACACTAAACTCTGTCTCTCCAAGACCCACTCTGCTTCCCAACCCCATACACCTGAACATCCTCCCCCTGGCCAACCCTCTCTCTCAACTCCATGCACCTGAAATCCTCCCCCTGGCCAACCCTCCCTCTCAACCCCAGCAGACTACATAGGCACGGGTGCTGACCACAGTAGTTGGAAGAACAGGCACAGGCCCAAGCCACACCAGTTGGAAGAAAAGATGAGTAAACGCCACTGTAAGAATATATTCAACAACCAAAAGCAATATGGCACCACCAGAACCCAGTGATCCTACAACAGTAAGACCTGAACATACCAATGCAACTGAAACACAAGGAAACGAATTTAATTAATGAAGATGATAGAGGCTCTTAAAGAGGGGATGAAAATTTTCCTTAAAGAAATCGAGGAAAAGACAAGCAAAAATTTGGAAGAAATAACTCCTTTAAAGGAAGCAAAGAAAAAAAAAATAAAAAGAGTGAAGGAAACAGTTCAAGATTTCAAAACTGAAATAGAAACAAGAAAACACAAATTGAGGGAATTCTGGTAGTGGAAAATCTGGGGAAGTGAACAGGAGCCACAGACGCAAACACTACCAACAAAATACAAGAGATGGAAGAGAGAATCTCAGGCACTGAAGATACGATAGAGGAAATAGCTTCATCAGGCAAAGAAAATGTTAAATTCAATAAATTCCTAACACAAAACACCCAGAAAATCTGGGACACCATGAAAGGACCAATGCTAAGAATAATAGGGAAAGTAGAAGGATTCCAGCTCAAAGGCATAGAACACATATTCAATAAAATTATAGAAGAAAACATTTCCAAACTGAAGAAAGACATGTTCATAAAGGTACAAGAAGCTTGCAGAACATCAAATAGGCTGGACAAAAAATCCCCTTGTCACATAATAATGAAAACACTAAACACACAGAATAAAGAAAGAATTTTAAGAGCTGCAAAGGAAAAAGGCCAAGTAATGTATAAAGGCAGACCTATCAGAATTACACCTGACTTCTCAATGGAGACTCTAAAAGCCAGAAGATTCTGGACAGACATTTTACAGACACTAAGGGACCATGGATGCCATCCCAGACTACTATACCCAACAAAATTTTCAATCACCGTAGATAGAGAAAACAAGATATTTCGTGACAAAACCAGATTTAAACAACATCTATCCATAAATCTAGTGCTACAGAAATTACTAGAAAGAAAATTCCAACCCAAGAAAGGCAGTTACATCTACAAAAACACAGACAAATGATAATTTCACAGCAGCAAAACTCAAAGAAGGGAAATCCAAACACTACCACCACCACCACCAAACCCAAAAATTAGCAGGAATCCACAATCACTGGTCAATAACAATATCAAGGAATTCAATTCACCAATAAAAAACACAGGCTAACAGAATGGATATGAAAACAGGATCCATCCTTCTGCTGCATACAAGAAACACACCTCAACTTCAAAGACAGACATTACCTTGGAGTAGAGGTTTGGGAAAAGATTTTCCCATCAAATGAACTTAAGAAGCAAGCTGGTGTAGCTAGTTCAATATCGAACAAAATAGATTTCAAACTAAAATTTATCAAAAGAGATAGAGAAGGACATTTAATATTCATCAAAGGAAAAAAATCCATCAGAATGAAGTCTCAGTTCTGAACATCTATGCCCCCAATACAAGGGCACCCACATTTATAAAAGAAACATTACTAAAGCTTAAATTACACATCAAACCACACACATTAATGGTGGGATGATGTGGGATGTCCTTCTGTATGCTGCAGATATGTATTGCTTTTATTGATTGATGAATAAAGCTGCTTTGGTCAATGACAGGGCAAAATATAGCTATATAGGAAAGTCAAACTAAATACAGGGAGAAAGAAGGTGGGGTCAAGGGAGACACCAGTAGCCACCAGAGGAGTAAGATGCCTGAGCAATACCTGTAAGCCATGGGGTCGAGAGAAATGCCAGCAATTGCTGAGGAGTAAAATGCCATTACTTACTCCTCATTACTGTAACCATGGACCATGTGGTGATACATAGATTAATAGATATAGGTTAATTTAAATGTAAGAGCTTGTTAGTAATAAGCCTGAACCATTGGACAAAATTAATATTAAGTCTCTAAGTGATTATTTTATAAGTGGCTGTGGGACTGAGTAGGATGCAAAAAAGCTTCCAACTGCAGTGGGAGATGTCAACACCCACTCTCACCAGTGGACAGGTCTGCCAGACATAATCTTAACAGAGAAACAAGGGAACCAACAGATGTTATGTTTCAAATGAACTAACAGACATCTACAGGACATTTTACCCAAACATATATGAATACACCTTCTTAGCACATCATGAACCTTCTCTAAAATTGACCACATACTTGGTCATAAAGCAACTCTCAACAGAAGCAAAAGATTGGAATAACCCCTTGTGTCTTATGGGACCATGAGGGGTTAGAGTTCAACAACAACACAAACTACAGAAAGTCTACAAACTCAAGGAAGCTGAACAACTCTCAACTGAATCACCACTGGGTCAAGGAAGAAATACAGAAATTAAAGACTTCCTACAATTCAATGAAAATGAATCCACAACATACCCAAACCCGTGGGACGCAGTGAAAGCAGTGCTGAGAGGAAAGTTCATATCACTAAGTGCCTACATAAAGGATTTGGAGAAATCTCACATGACCGACTTAACAGCACACCTGAAAGCTCTAGAACAAAAAGAAGCAGACTCACCCAGGAGGAGTAGATGCAGGAAATTATCAAACTCAGGGCTGGAATCAATAAAACTGACATAAAGAGAAGAATAGAATCAATGAAACAAAGAGTTGGTTCTTTGGGAAAATCAACAAGATAGACAAACCCTTATCCAAACCAACCAAAAGGCAGAGAGAAAATATCCAAAGTAACAAAATCAGAAATGAAAAGGGGGACATAACAACAGACACTGAGAAAATAAAGAGAATCATTAGGTCGTACTTTGAAAACCTGTGCTCCACAAAATTGGAAAACTTAACATTTTTCTGTGAGCCAAGCATGACAGCACATGCCTGTTATCTCAGCACTTGGGAGGTGATGGTAGGAGGATCAGGACTTCCTCCATTCTCAGATACATAGAGACTGCAGGGCTATCCAGGGTTATCCAGGCTAACTGTCTCAATGCAATAAATCAAAAAGAATTATTTGAATTTTGTTCTGATGCAGATTTTATTTATTTATTTATTTATTTATTTATTTATTTATTTATTTATTTATTTGGGTTTTTTCGAGACAGGGTTTCTCTGTGGTTTTGGAGCCTGTCCTGGAACTAGCTCTTGTAGACCAGGCTGGTCTCGAACTCACAGAGATCCGCCTGCTTCTGCCTCCCAAGTGCTGGGATTAAAGGCGTGCGCCACCACCGCCCGGCTCTGATGCAGATTTTAATAGGAAAGTATTTTCACCTATGGCCTGGCCTCCCCTCCAGAGCACCCTGAGGAGAGAGGCCTTGTTTGTCTTGGGCCCTAGACTACATTTTGAAAATTATTTTCTTCAAATATATCTCAATTTGAGAAACACAGAAAATATTGGGTGGGTGATTGTGCAGATGGAGGGAGAGGTGCCGCAGACCACAAAGCTTGGGGGGAAAGGCCTGGGCGAGCACCACTTTGTAGACTCACACAGGCCGTTTAACCTGTCACAGGTAGTTCCTGCTTACAGAATGAAGACAACCGCCTCGTTCTCCTAAGCATTCAGCTGTATTCTGCAAGTAAAGTGCTCCAGACAGTGCCGGGGCACAATAAACATGTAACAGCATGCTTCTGTCATTGTGAATTTTCACATCTGAAAAATGGGGAGAAAAGTACTCCTAGCCAGTCAGGGGATGGATTTTCTAGAGGGCTGGGGAGGGAGCCATCTCTTTATAACTTGTGGTAGACCAAGTTCTAGACATGTCACTGGGGAGGCAGAAAGGACATGACTGTCTGCTCCCCAAGAGTCCATGGTAGAGTCCAAACATGTAAGTCAACAGAAACAGTCCAACAGAATTGGGGCTGAGGGGCCCAGAGGAAGTTCTTCAGGAGCCTGGGGTGAAGGTGGCAGAGTTGTTCAAAGTTACAATACACCATTTATGCCACCATTTCTATACTGCATCCCTCTTTTTCCCTTCAGAAAGAGGTCCCTAAATCTAATCTTCATGTTCAGCCTTTTTTTCTGACCATGACCAATAACAAATTGTAATTAATTCCCCTAAATGATGACAAGCATCCATAACCCATCGTATGACTAAAATCCACCCCCTCCACCTCTTGGGAATGTGGGCATCATGCTTTGTAGACTTCTCCGTTTCTGGGGATGATGGAATTTTTAAGGGACCCTCAGGAGATTGGGATACTAGTCAAGTCCTGGAGAGCCAGCCGTATCATTTGTTGTTCAGTCTCTGTATAACGGAAAAGTGTAGGGCTTATCCAAAGTCCTGGCGAGAGTAGTCTGTGAGACTGGACCATCTCAGCTAGCAGCTTTGAAGTTGTTCTGGATGTAGAATTTTGAAAAAAGTGTCAGACATTCTGAGAGGCTGGATCACTTGAACTTCTTGTCTTTATTGGTATATGGTTCTTTTTTTCTGAAAACATACAAACTTTTAAAGGTAACATATATTTCCGCATTAACCTAAGTATGGAATGTGCAGTGTGCCCACATAAGTTAAAGATTGTTTTTTGTTCTATGTTTGAGCAGGTAAAAGGCATCTGTTAACTTTATAGTTTGTTTGGATTGTATAACCAAACTATAATAAAAATCTTTCTCCATGCCATATGAAATAATGTCTTTCTCGCTAATGCAACACATTGCCCAGCTTCCATTCTGAAGCCCAGTCATCTCTAGAGTATCTAGGGTGGTTAAGGGTGAGCCAAGTTATCTTTAGAGTATCCAGGCTGGTTTAATTCAGCGGTCCTTTCCACAATCCAGTGTCTCTCAGCATCTGCAGGTCTCTCTTCATTAGCATTCAAAAATTCAAAGGCGACCATTGTGAATCTTAGTTTAGGATGTGCCATATTTGTTTATGCTGTGGGAAGTGTGTTTAACGATGCAAAGACAGGCTGCGTTCTTTTATGTTCACTTGTTTAACTCTGTGAAGCTGTGTTACTTTGCCTGCCTAAAACACCTGATTGTTCTAATAAAGAGCTGATTGGCCAATAGCAAGGCAGGAGAGGGATAGGTGAGGCTGGCAGGCGAGGGATAGGTGAGGCTGGCAGGCAGAGAGAATAGATAGGAGGAGAGATCCAGAGAAGGGTGAGGAGCAAGAAAAGGAGGAGAGGAGGACGCCAGGGACCAGCCACCCAGCAGCCTAGCCACCTAGTCACACAGCCAGCCACACAGCCACCCAGCCTCCCAGCCTCCCAGCCACACAGTCACCCAGCCACACAGCCAGCCAGTCACCCGGCCACATAGCCTCCCAGCCACATAGCCACACAGCCACCTAGTCACACAGCCTCCCAGCCACACAGCCCCCCAGCTACACAGCCTCCCAGCCACCCAGCCACATAGCCACACAGCCAGCCAGTCACCCAGCTACACAGCCTCCCAGCCACCCAGCTACACAGCCTCCCAGCCACCCAGCCTCCCAGCCACCCAGCCACACAGCCTCCCAGCCACACAGTCTCCCAGCCACACAGCCTCCCAGCCACACAGCCTCCCAGCCACACAGTCTCCCAGCCACATAGTCACCCAGCCACACAGCCTCCCAGCCACACAGCCTCCCAGCCACCCAGTCACCCAGCCACACAGCCATCCAGCCACCCAGCCAGTCACAGAGTAAGAAGGAAAGAAAGAAATATAAAATAAGAAAGGTAAAAAGCCCAGAGGCAAATCATAGTTAAAGAGAAATGGGATATGTTGAGCTAGAAAAGCTGACTAGAAACAAGCCCGGCTAAGGCTGGGCATTCTTAAGTAAGAACAAGACTCCATGTATTCATTTAGGAGCTGGGTGGTGGGCCCTCAAAGAGCAAAAAAACCCAATTACAGTCAACAAAACACCACACAGGATCCAGATGCCCTGTGTATTTCCCATCCTTATGTGGATTTAAAAAGATATTATTTTACTCTCTCTTCAAGACTTTATTAATTTTAAACCATTTTTTTTCTATGATGGTCTATACCCTTTTCTTTCTTCAGCATCTGAGCACATTTTTAGATATACTGTCAATTTTTAAAGAGCTTTTCTGTGTCTGGACCTGGCTTTACTAAGCATCTGCAGTGTTCTCTGATCATGTGAGACAAATCTTAAACTTCTTGTCAGCAGCCGTGCGGCTCAGCTTAAGTGTGTGGCGCTGGTGGCTGGCTCTAGCCCGCAGGCAGCAGCCAGTAGCTGTACCTCTGCCTGTCACCAAACACCAGGCCTCCTGAGAGACTGCAGGGCTAGGAAGCTACATCCAGCTCCTTGTCAAGAACTTTTCTTAGCTTTCTCAGATCCTATGTTTGGATTTTCAAGCCTCACACATTGGGGGCCATTTACAACGAGTCTTTGTCCTGCCAGCCAACTCCCAAATAACAATACAGAGACTTACTATCATGAAAGCTCGGCCGAAGCTTAGGCTTGTCCCACTAGCTCTTACAACTTAAATTAACTCATTCAGCTTTTTATTTCATTTTATTGTTTTATAACTTTAAGATTTCTTTATTTTATGTGAGTGTTCTATCTGCATGTATGACTTTATGTCAGAAGAGGGCATCAGATCCCACTTTAGATAGATAGTTGTGAGCCACCATGGTTGCTGAGAATTGAACTCAGGACCTCTGGAAGAGCAGCCAGTGCTCTTAACCACTGAGCCATTTCTCCAGCCCCCCCCCATCCAGCTTTTTATTACACCAATCACAGCAATACATTTTCACACAGTGTACAAATATCCCACAACAGACCATTGCTCACAACTGAATAACAGACTCAGCTTTCCGCATCTTCTGACAAGCTTGGTTGGCTACAGCCCTGAAGTCCTGAAATCCTGGTGAATTCATGATTTGCACTCAAACTTTCCATCCCTGGAGCTGAAGACCTTCAACCTCTGCCCCCGCCCCCACGCACAGTCATCAAGGCCATGGGAGCCTAGATAACCATCCAGGTAGCCAGTAAGTCTCAGTCACTTTAATTGACACAGAGACCATTTGGATTATAAGTTATCCTTCTCAGATCTCTGATGGTGTAGCTTTACCAGTTTCACAGCCGCAGGGAAAGCAGCTCCTCCTGCCTGGCCAGTCCATCCCATACGTAAAATCAGACCTCAGTTGTTTCTAGAGCGACCAGGTCTCCAGCTGGGGAAGACAGACACAGTTTGCCTTGCTGGGAGACTTCGCACTAAAAGACACACTATTCCTTTATTTAAAGGAACTTGCTTTGCAATGGTTGCTCTCAATAATCAACCATTTGTGCCTCGTGGTAAATGACTGGATAAAGGAAAAGGTTTAAACTTTCTGTCTTCAGGGCGTATAGAGCAAGTTGCAAAGGCCTAAGAAGGTGATTTAATATATGTAAACAATAAAACCTGTTTCAGATTTCTTTTCTTCTTGCTACTTCAAAGGTTCAATTTTGACATAAATCAGTGGAGTTCTGATAAGCCCTATAAAGCCCTGACTACTATTATCATAAGTTCAAAATTTTAAATTTCCTTGATTGTCTTCTAAGTACAGATTTAAAAGTACTTCTCGGTCATGCTAAGAGCATCTCTGAAATCCTTTGGAAAGGGTGTTCCTGCTTTGAACCAGGAGTCATCTTTTGGGTCCTCAAGCTTTTGCTATGACTCAAAGGCTCGAGTCTGCTGCTTCTTCTACATTGTGAATTTCAGTGCAGATTACAAACAATGGTGATGCTAATGTGTCTAAAACTTCTATCCCTTTCTGTGAACTGGAAAAATTCATGTAAGCTTCAGGGAGTCTTGAGATTTGGAGCCATCTGTCACAGGTCAAACGAACTCCAGATAAGAGCTGTCAATCGACAGCCTAAGTTACCCTGCCTACTGCCTATCCTCCGGACTTGGGACAACTCCACTCCCCTTAATGACCAGAACCACAGGCCTAGACATTTTATGTGTATACCCAAGGAGATTTTCTCCTAAACTCCATAATTTACCTTTTCTCCCTAGTCTATATCTGTCCAGCAGATTTCCAATCAACTGTAGACTATAAACTGCTCCAAATACACCAGCCTTAGCTGCTTCTGAAGAGATGTCTGACCAGCTGAACCTCTGCATCCCGGACTGCTCCAAAGTGGTCAGCCCCGAGTAGTCTTACAGAATCTGGGCAGTGAGCAAAACAGATGTCCCCCAGCCTGCACTCCTCTCTCCCCTCCGAATCTGGCCAACATTCTAGTCTTCCCGCCCCACTCAGTGATGCCCCGGTTTCAGCCAAGAAGCAATTACAGAAGAGATTACACTCCTTATCCTCAACAAAAAGACTGAATGCCAAGCCCCAAAGAAACCCAGGACGAATCTCAGTACCAGCGGCTTCTCCCTGCCCTGCTCACTCCATCCCCCACCCTAAACCTCTCGTCCCAGAGACTGGGCTTTGTCTCCCTTCCCTCAGCCTCTCCTTCCTATAGAAGCCTGCCAATTAGTCATGTACTTTCTCTGTCTTCTGCTCTTGGCTCCTGCATGACCCGTTCTTGGCCTCTCTGCCCTTTTTATTCCCCTCTTCTCTTCCTCTTGCTCCCCCCCCCGATACACACAACATGGTGTGGTCAATGAAGAAGGTCACATATAAAGGTCACGATAAAGACCAAGTCTGGACCCTTCCGGAGCGTCTGGCTGTATTCTTCCTTATTTCCGCAGTAAAACCCTTCTCTTGGGCTGGAGAGATGGCTCAGTGGTTAAGAGCATTGCCTGCTCTTCCAAAGGTCCTGAGTTCAATTCCCAGCAACCACATGGTGGCTCACAACCATCTGTAAAGAGGTCTGGCGCCCTCTCCTGGCCTTCAGGCATACACACAGACAGAATATTGTATACATAATAAATAAATAAATAAATATTAAATAAATAAATAAATAAAACCCTTCTCTTACACCATATCTAGGAGTGATCATGTCCTCATTTTCATTCAGTGTAAATTTTTTTTTGGAGGGGGGATTGTTTGTTCAAGACAGAGTTTCTCGGGGCTGGAGAGATGGCTCAGAGCACTGGCTGCTCAGGTTAAGAGCACTGGCTGCTCTTCCAGAGGTCCTGAGTTCAATTCCCAGCAACCACATGGTGGCTCACAACCATCTGTACTGAGATCTGGCGCCCTCCTCTGGCGTGTGGGCATACATCAAGGCAGAATGTTGTATACATAATAAATAAATAAATCTTTAAAAAAAAAAAAGACAGAGTTTCTCTGTAAGAGCCCCGGCTGTCCTGGAACTCACTCTGTAGACCAGGCTAGCCTTGAACTGACAGAGATCCACCTGCCTCTGCCTCTGCCTCCCAAGTACTGGGATTAAAGGTGTGCACCACCACTGCCGGCTCAATTTGAATTTTTTAAATAACCACCAAAATAATAAAAGTTATTTAACTTCCATATGTGTGTAAAAAAAAAAAATCAAAGAAAATGTAGCCAGGTCTTAAAAAAAAAAGGAACTATAAGCTTGGTGTGGTAACACCAGAACTTGTGAGGCAGAGGCAGGGAGACAGCCACGAGATGTAGACTGGCCTAGTCCACCAATTGTAGAGGGAGATCACTCATTTGTTTTCTGACCACCCAGTCCCGAGTAATCACACAGAAACTTTATTAATCACAGCACTGTTAGCTCAGGCTTCTTATTAACTAACACTTACGTCTTAAATTAACCCATTTCTATGTACGTATCTATGTATCACCACACAGGTGTAGCCTTCCGGTAAGGTTCCAGCATCTGTCTCCATCAGCAGCTACATGGCATCTCTTTGACTCTGCCTACTCTTTCTCTCTCTCTATCACTGGTTAGATTTCCCACCTGGCTTTACTCTGCTAAGCCATTGGCCGAAACAGCTTTATTCATCAACCAATAAAAGCAACACATATACAGAAGGACATCCCAAGTCACCTACTAAGCAAGATCATGTAAAAAAAAAAAAGGCAAAAAAATGAATAGGCAAGGTGGCTGGAGAGGTATCTCAGCAGGGTAAGAGCACTAGCTGCTCTTCCAGAGAACCTGAGTTCAATTCCCAGCAACCACATGGTAGCTCACAACCATCTGTAATAAGATCTGGTGCCCTCTTCTGGCCACTGTATACATAATAACTAAATCTTTTTTAAAAATTAATAAGTAAAACACAGTCTTAGGTTTTCTTTTCTTCTTTTTTTTTTTTTGGTTTTTCAAGACAGGGTTTCTCTGTGGTTTTGGAGCCTGTCCTGGAACTAGCAACTAGCACTTGTAGACCAGGCTGGTCTCGAACTCACAGAGATCCGCCTGCCTCTGCCTCCCGAGTGCTGGGATTAAAGGCATGTGCCACCACTGCCCGGCTCAGTCTTAGGTTTTCTATTGCTGTGAAGAGACACCTGACCACAGCAACTCTTATAAAGGAAAACACAGCCACTCAGTGGTGGCGCACGCCTTTAATCCCAGCACTAGAGGCAGAAACAGGCAGATCTACAAGGCCAGCCTGGTCTACAGAGTGAGTTTCAGGACAACTAGGGCTGTTGCATAGAGAAACCCTGTCTCAGAAAACCAGGGGGAAAAAAAAAGGAAAACATTTAACTGGGGTGGCTTGCAGATCAGAAGTTTAGTCTATTATTATCATGGTGGGAAGCAGGGCAGCCTGCAGGCAGACATGGTGCTGGAGAAGGAGATGAGAGTACTTACATCTTGATCCGAAGGGAAGAGGAAGTGGTCTGTCTCACTGTGCATGGCTCAAGCATATGTGAGACCTCAAATCCCGCCTCCACAGTGACACACTTCCTCCAATGAGACCACACCTACTCCAAATAGTGCCACTCCCTTTGGGAGCCATTTTCTTTCAAACCACCACACACAGGAAAGGTAGAATAAAAAGGCACACGAAAAGAAGCAGCAAGCTGGATGCGTTACAGGAGAAAAGAAAATCCAGCAGCTGGAGAGATGGCTCAGCAGTTAAGAGCATATACTGCTCTTTCAGAAGACCTGTAAATGCCAGCTGTGGGATCCAATGCCTCTGGCCTCTGTGGGCACTCACAACATGCCTGCATGCACACACACAAACACACACACACACATATGTACAATTAGAAACAGTAAATTACATATAATATATAAATATATATAATAATAATATATACGGAGAGAAAGTCCAGCCACCAGAAAAAAAACCTTCTAGTGACCAAAGCCAGAACAATGTAAACAAGAAAATGAATGTGTTGAATTAAAGCTAGTAAAAAAAAGCAAATATCAAATCTACATCAATCCTGAAACAGCCTCTCGCACGGGGGAAGAAAACACCCGCAAATCGCACATCTTATGAGGACTCAATAGCCAGGATATATAAAGAGCTCCTATAACTTGGCACGGTGCTCATGGAGGCTGAGGCAGGAGGATTGTCATAAATGTCAGGGTAACCTGAACTACATTGTAAGTTCCAGGCCAGCCTGAGATAGAGTGTTACTTTTTGTTTGTTTGGCTTTGGTTTTGGTTTTTGTCAAGAGAGTTCCCTGGACCTACAAGATGTCTCAGGAAGCTAAGGCTCTTGCTGCCAAGCCTTATGATCTCAGCTCTTCTGATGGAACTTCATGGTGGAAGGAGAGACCAACTCCTATAAACTGTCCTGTGACCTTCACATTCTCAGCGTGGCACACACACACACAAATAATTGTTTTAAATAGTTTTTTGAGACAGGGTTCCTCTGTGTAATAGCCTTGGATGTCCTGCAACTTATTTTATAGACCAGGCTGGCCTCAAACCCACAGAGATCCACCTGTCTCTGCCTCCTGAGTGCTGGGATTAAGAGCATGTGCCACCATGCCCAGCTCAAGTGTAAAAGCTTTTAAAAGAACTCCGGCAACTCAGCCACAAAAATAAGCAACTCGATTTTAAAATGGGCTGAGGACCTGAATAGACGTCCCTCTGAAGAAAATTCAGAGATTCACAGGAAAAGATGACGATCAGACCACAAACAGGTAGACAGGTAGGGTAGAACTCAATGGAGAGGGTGTCTCTGGCAAGCACACAAAGCCCTGGGCTCCATTCCTAGCAGAGAGAGGGAAAACGATGCATGTCTGGAAAGGAACACACACACACACACACACACACACACACACACGCATGCGCACACAGAGGAATGGGAAGAAAGCAGAAGAAGCAAGGGAAGCGTAGTTTGGTGAGGACATCAGGGTTATCAGTATTAAAACCATACATTTCTCGGTAAAATAGTCAACTCGGCTCTTAGCTCAGCGGCAGTAGGCCCACCTAGCATGCACGATACCCTAGGATCCACCGCCGGTTCAGCCTAACAATCTGCACCGAAACAAATAACCAACAATTTGTCAACCTCCCTGAAACCCCACACTTCCCACCCACCACAGGAGATGGTCTTCCTGGATCCAAAGAGAGCTGGGCGGAAGTACCAGCCCCCAGAGCCTACCCATCAGAGAGAAAGCTTGGCTCTCAGATGGCCTCTGCAATCGTCTCTGCCCGGCCAGGCTGCGCTTCGGTTACCTGTCAGTGATGTAAAAGGAAGGGATGAATGGCGCAAAATGTATTACCAGATCTTATCTCCCATTTTTGTTTTTTATTTTTTTATTTTTGGCTCTTCAAGACAAAAAAATAATGTGTATCCCTGGCTGTCCTGGAACTAGCTCTGTAAACCAGGCTGGCCTCTCAGTGCTGGGATTAAAGGCATTTGCCACTACCACCGCCGACCCTTTTCATTCTTTAAAAAAAATTATTTTTATTTTCTGTATATGTGTGTTTGCCTGAATGTACAAATTGCCCTGGAACTGGAGCTATAGACAGTTTGTGGACACCATGTGGATCCTGGGAACCGAACTGGGTCCTCTAACAAGAGCAGCCAGTGTCCTTAACAGCTGAGCCGTCTTTCCAGCACCTCTTCGTTTTCTTGTCTTTCTCTTTCTATATTTTTCAAGACAAGGTTTTTCTGTGCAGCTCAACTGTCCTGGAACTCGCTCTGTAGACAAGCTGGCCTCTAACTCAGAGATCTAAGCTCCTCAACTTCTAGAGTGTTGGGATTAAAGGCACAGGACCACCAGCTTTCTCGAGACAAAGTTTCACGACGAAGCCTAGGCTGTCCTTGAACACGGGGTTCCGCTGATCTCCACCTCTTCACTGCTGGGATTTCAGGCTTTGTCACCAGGCCACCTAGAATTTTCCCCTCTGGTTTGGACTGCTAAGTTGGAAGTCTGCGCGCGCTAGAACAAGTGTGCGTGCCACACGCACCAAGATCTGGGAGTCAAGGTCAGCACCTAAGAGGGTTAGCGGGACCAGTTGGACAGCCCGCCCAGGCCCCGCCCTGACACTGACTGACACCGGTCAATCAGGCCACGCCCCTTCTCCGCTCCACTGTTAGCCCCACCTCCTTTCCGTAGCTCAACCGGCCCGGAAGTGGCACCGCCCAGCGTTCGGAAGTTCCGCGTGTTCCCATCAGGAGGCGCTCGAGCACCGCTCACAACCCGGTGCGGAGGCTCGGATCTTGGAACTAAGAGCTTGGACTGAAGACCGAGGGTGGGGCGCTCTCCGTCTCTGTTTTCGAAACGCTGTCTTGTTCCAGCTTTCACAATTGCAAAGAACAAAAATAGACATGAATTCCATCCCAGCCACCTGGTAAGCTGACGACAGCTATAGTCCTGCAGGTGCAAACGCTAACTCTGAAAGAACGCTAACCCGAGTCTGTGCAGGAGCCAAACTTCCCGACTGAAAATCCCTGCAAATGGCCTTCTACAGCCTGGTGGAGCCGCGTTCCCACCAGGCGCCCCAACAGGCCTGGACCTAGTCGATGGATCGGGCCCTGTACTCGCTGCTCTAGTCCAGCCCCAGCTTGGCTCAGGCTCAGCCGAGCAGCCTAACGCCCTGGATTCTACGATGGGACAGGGAAGGGCTCGCTTATATTCTTTCCAGTCTTAGGTGTGCAGCAGAGCCATTTTGTCCAAAGGCGTTGAGAGCACAGACTGCGCTGCTCATGAAGTCCAGTGTGCCCGTCACCGGAGTGGAAGAGGCCTTTGCATCTGTCAGGGAGCTCGGTCCTGTCTACATCTCTACGGTATGAAGGGAAACTGAGGCTGGGGCGTCTTCGTAGAGCCCTGGCCTGGGAGGCAACAGCCATGGTGGGCAGATGAGGCAGCAGCAGGCAGACAGGACCCAGCAGGACCCCAGGAACACCTAGACAGTGTTGAATCAAAGACCTCCACTCCTGCTGTTCTCACCACAGGGCTGGAGGGCTTCATATATATTCCGTCTTGGATGTCAAGTATAGGCCAGGAGGTACTAGTGGACACCTTTAATCCCAGGACTCAGGACGCAGAGGGAGGTGGACTTCTGAGTTCAGGGGTCTACAGAGCGAGTTCCAATGCAGCCAATGCAACACAGAGAAACCCTGTCTTAAAACAACAAGAAGAAGACTGACTCTCATAGTCCCAAACGGTAGACTAGGTGTAGCGGCACACATCTTCAATCCCAGCACATCAGAGGCATAGGCTGTGAGCTCCAAGCCAGCCAAGTCTACATAGTGAGGCACCTGTCTCAAGAAAACAAAAAAAGTATAGCTGGGTGGTGGTGGTGTGTGTCTTTAATCCCAGCATTAGTAAGGCAGAGGCAGGCAGATCTCTGAGTTTGAGGCCAGACAGGTCTACAGGACAAGTTCCAGGACATCTAGGGTTACACAGAGAAACCCTGTCTTGAAAAACTAATAATAATAATGATAAAAAATAAATATATATAAAAAAGTAAAATTTCAGAGAGTGATAGAAGGGCAAAGGAGGCAAAATAGGAGACCCTTAGAAGTCTGAGCTAGCCTAAAGGGCCTGTCCCAGTGGATTTAGGGCAAGCCTAGACATGAGTCCCTGGGGCCTTACAGCAGGGCCCAACTCATCTCACAGGGACGTCACAGAGGAAAGCTCCAGCTCCTATGCTGGTTTTCAAAACACTTAGCACCTTTGGCCCAGCCTCCTCAGGAAGGCAACTGAATGCAAGGACCATTCTGGCTCTAGGAGGCACACCCACAGCTGGAGACCAAACACCTCAAGGGTCACACCAACAGTCCTCCCAAACAATAGCACTGTGCACACCCTGGATCCCCGGCTTGCCCTCGAGCCCTGCCTCTCCTCATTGCCTCTTTCAGGCAAACCTTGCATCATCTCCCGGTGGCAGGCGTCTAAAACTACAGGGAAAAGATTCTAGACAAACAGCTCTTGAACCCTAGAGGCCCACTCAGGAGGAAGCTGTCCCTGCAGGACCCAGGTTCTGCCACGGATGTGTGGGCTGAGTCCCAGGGCTGCTGCTCTGGGACTTGAGGCTTAGCACTGGGATGTCTCTGCGAAGGCTGCTACCTGCTTCTTGCCTTGGGGCTTGCGCAATGGGGCCCAAGGCCCAGCCTGAGTGTGAAGTATGACTGTGTGGCTTAGACGGTAGCAGAGTGGCTCTGGGTGAGGAGGCTATGTAGAGACCCCTTCATCCCTGCCCCTGATAAACTCAGGGTGCTTACCATCACTTTGAAAGGTGTTAATGCTAAATACGGGTTCTCACTAGGGTCCTAAGTCAGAGGCCTGGGACAATGCCAGGGGTATGATAGGCAAACTCATATATAAGGCAAAGGTCAGCTGGCCTAAGGAAGAACCATGAAGGCCCCAGAGCCTCAGCCCTACACCCGGGGCAGGGAGGGGACAGAAAGAAAGGCCTGGTCCTTCCCACTCCAGATCGGAAGACTGACTTTACACATAGCATGGGCCACTGGGTGGAAATCAAGAGACCAGCAGGATAGAAAGGATAGAAATGTGGACTCAAGAGGCTGAGTGATTGTGAGCTCAAAGCCTGCTTAGGTTACATAAGGTCTTGTCTCAAAAATAATTTTTAATTAAAAAAGTGATAAATGCATCCTTTAATGGAGGGCGGAGGCAAATGGATAAATGTGAGTTTGGGGCTCTTCTGGTCTACATGGTAAATTCCAGGACATCCAGGGAATACAGTAAGACCCTGTCTGAAAAAAGACAAACCAAAATAAGTTAAAAATAAAAGAGCCCGGCATGTTAGCGCATACCTTTAATCCCAGCACTCAGGACGCAGAGGCAGGTGGATCTCTGTGAGTTTAGGACCAGCCTGGTCTACAGAGTGAGTTCCAAGACAGTCAGTGCTACATTGTGACAAACAGTCTCAAAGGAAAGGAGTAAAGACTACCAAATGGGAGGAAATCTTTTTCTATCAATGACATCCTTGGTAATAAGGATGTTACAAACTCCCCATATAAGCTTGGGCTACATTAGACCTGCCTCAAAGCCAAAACCAAAGAAGAAAGCCCCTCCCCAAACAACAGCAACAAAATATGTTGAGGGATTATTTATTTATTTATTTATTTATTATTTATTTAGACAGGGTTTCTCTGTGTAACAGTACTGGCTGTCCTGGAACACACTCTGTAAATCAGGCTGGCCTCGAACTCATGGAGCACAGCTAGCCTCTCCTCCCAAGAACTGGGATTTAAGGTGTGTGCCACCACCACCCGGCAGGAATCATTTTTGAGATAGAGTCTAACTCTGTAGCCCAGGCTGGCCCAGAACTCATTATATAGCCCAGGGTAGCTATGAGCTGACAGAAATCCTCTTGCCCCACCCTCCCAAGTGTTGAGATGATAATCATGAATCACTTACTCACACACTGGGTTTTCTGGGATATTTGTTTGTTTTGTTTTTCGAGACAAGGTTTCTCAGTATAGCCCTGACTGTCCTAGAACTTGAGCTGTACACCAGGTTGGCTTCTTACTCAGAGATTCTCCTGCCTCTGCCTCCCAAGTGCTGCAAGTGCTGGGATTAAAAGCATGCATCACTCACACCTGGCTACATTTTCTGGGATTTTTTTTTTTTTTTTTTTTGGTTTTTCGAGACGGTTTCTCTGTAGCTTTGGAGCCTATCCTGGAACTCCCTTTGTAGACCAGGCTGGCCTCGAACTCACAGAGATCCACCTGCCTCTGCCTCCTGAGTGCTGGGATTAAAGGCGTGCGCCACCACCGCCCGGCATTTTCTGGGATATTTAAAGAAGATTTACTTTATAATAGCCAAAACTTGGAAACAACCCAAATATCTATTGATGGATAACTAAAACATGGTATGTGTGAACAATAACATACTGTTCATCTGTAAAAGGACCGGAGTACTGACAGATGTGCAGCGTGTAAAAACTGAGAGCTGTGTTGTGGTAGCTAGATTCGAGGCCACAGTGTAGGATTCCACTTTGGTTAGATTCACAGAAGATGAAAACAGCAATATTTTCCATCTGGGAGATAGAGATCCTGGGACTAGGGATAGTGGGTGCAGCCCTGAGGATGGCTTCAATGACGATGGATTGCGGAGTATGGTGGGACAAGCCTGTGTGCTGCCCTTAGGAGTTCAAGGTCATTATTGACTTCGTAGTGAGTTAGAGGCCAGGCTCAGATACATGAGACATTCTCTCAAAAAAGATAAATAAAGTGTAATTTGTAAAATAGTACTTTATGTTGTGTTTTTCCACATTTTTATTTTATTTTATTTTGGTTTTTTGAGACAGGGTTTCTCTGTAGCTTTTGGTGCCTGTCCTGGAACTAGCTCTTGTAGACCAGGCTGACCTCGAACTCACAGAGATTCGCCTGCCTCTGCCTCCCGAGTGCTGGG
Source organism: Chionomys nivalis (assembly GCF_950005125.1). Lineage (NCBI taxonomy): Eukaryota > Metazoa > Chordata > Mammalia > Rodentia > Cricetidae > Chionomys > Chionomys nivalis. The sequence continues at coordinate 864,983 of NC_080096.1, read as the reverse complement.
ATTAAAGGCGTGCACCACTACCACCCGGCTTATTTTAATTTTTATTCTATTTTATGTGTGTGGGTATTTTGTGTATATGTCTGGTGCCCACAGAGGCCAGAGAAGGGTGTTGGTTTCCCCTGGAAGTGGAGTTACAGGAGGGTATGAACCACTGTGTGAGTGCTGAGAATCACACCCAGGTCCTCTGGAAGAGTAGCCAGTAGTCAATGCTTACAGCTGCTGAGCCCTGTCTCCATCCCTTTCTACATTAAAGAAGAAAAAAGTCACAGACAAGGACGAGGTCCATGTTGGGGAACTGAGTCACTAGAAATATTTTAGTGGTCTCCCTTCTGATTAAGTCCCTAAGAGGCATGTGGAGGTTCTTTGTGGAGACCTTCTTCCCTGGAGCTGAGCAGGGGAGGGGTGAGGGGAGCAAGTGGGGACATCAGGCTTGGGTTCATCGAGACTAGGAGGCTGCAACCCATTCCCTTCCTTAGGAAGGATCAATCTGGCAGTCTAGGTGTCTTTCTGTTAGGAAGGATGTGACCCAGAGATCTTTAGCCTCAGGAAAATCTAGGACTGCATGAACAGGAAGCACTGTGGCCAGAGCTGAGCCTGGTAGGGATCCTGGGCCCATTGTACTTCACGTTAGCACCCTGGACCCTTTGCTGACTGGGAGCCCTGTTCCCAGAGGCCGGGAAGGCTTGCAGACGCCCACCTCCCCTGCCCAGTGGTAATGGTCCTCATGGCGCTCTGTGTTGTCTGGTCCAGCGACCTCTGCTAGTTCCTAGGTGTAGAAGGGCACTTCCAGGTACATGTCCTATCTTTAGCTGTCCCATACCGGTGGGAACCAGCAGGTTGTGAACAGGAGTCTGGGAAACCTTCAGTGTCAGCAGCTCTCCTGTGGCCCCTTAGCCAGCACCTTCAGGAGCCTGTCTCCATGGAAACGTTGGCTGCCTGCCCCGCTGCTGCTGACACAGGTGTGAGATGTTTACTTGGCAGGTGCTGGAAGAACTTAGCCTTAGGATAGTGAGTCCCAGGGTGCCATCTGCTGGGAGATGGGCTCCCAGGATGTCATGAACTCCCTTCCCCAGGGAAAGTCTCAGGCAGAGGAACTGGAGGCCAGAGGCCTGCACCTAGCGTCTCAGAGTCTGGGTTGCTCCTTTGCCCTAGACAAGCTATCATGACCACAGGGTCCACATCAGGTTCCTGGTCCAGTCTGGCCAATAGTATATGTGCGTTCCTGTACATGGGCCCCAGGACCCCCCTCCTGAGCATGCCGGGGTCTGTAGATAGCACCTTGTAGGGGAAGGAGAGGTTTTGGTCAGGGAGTCACAAGATGTCTCAGAGCTCAGAGCTGCCTCTGAACCAATCTGCCTCACCAAGCCACCCATCAGGCCTCTCAGCTCTGGACACTGAGGCCTGTGCCTGACATCTATTCACTGAAGTCCTCTCTCCGTGTGTCCATCAGAGTCTGGGTATAGTCCTCTGTAAGTCTCAACCACTGGGACGTTCATTCTCTCTCACAGAGTACTCACCCAGGGTATGGCCACCAGTTGTACCCTCAGACCAGAACCTGTGACCTGCAGGAAGTGATGGAAGCTCAAGAAAACAACTGGGGCCTTTGCCTAAGTTACTTTTCCAGGTTGGGCAAGAAATAGGACTGTTGGGAAGGAAATAGGACTTAGGGAGCAACGACTGCCCCAGATTTAACAGAGATCCTGCCCCAAGGGATGCTTTAGAGGGTGTCTAGGGGCTAGGCTGGGGCTCCAAGCTTGGGGAGGGGAGACCTAGCTTCCTTAGTTAGGTGGAACTGAGCAGTACAGTGGTCCTGGAACTGTGTTTGTTTCGGTTGTCCCTCCAGCACTAGCTGGACATTCTGACAAGTCAGTGTCCAGAGCTGCCCTAATGCCTGCATTTTGTCCAGGGCTCTAAGATCAGCAATCAAAGCAGGAGACACCAGGAAAATTGATTTTTAGCCACGAGTCCCACAAACAACAGAATTCTCTTCTTTAGGTGTAGCTCGACTGCTGTCCAAAATCCGAAGTTTATGTTTTCTTTTGGTTTTGATTTTTTTTTATATGCATTGGTGTTTTGCCTGCATATATGTCTGCGAGGGAATCAGATCCACTGATTGAGCTTGAGTTACAGACATGTGGGTGCTGGGAATTGAACCTGGGTCTTAACTGCTGAGCCTTTTCTTCGGTACCTTTGTTTTGATTTTTTTAAGACAGGGACTCACCTGGTAGTTATGATGGCTTGAAACTGACTATGTAAACCAGGCTGAACTCAAATTCATAACAATTCTCCTGTCCAGGCCTCTTGAGTCCTAGGATTATAAGGATATACCACCATGCATAGCTCAAAATCCTAGTTTTAGCAGAAAGACTGGTTGTAGGGGAAGGATGCCTATGAAGTTTCTTCCTTTTTTGAGCAGCCAGTATTTTCCCTCCTGCCTGGAGACAGGTAACAGCCCCATCCTTTGTGCTGGAAACTGTGTCATCTAAACAGAGATACTAATGGCAGCCCCCAGCTTTCTGCCACCAGGGCCCCTGAAGTCCGAATGAAGCCCTCAGTGTCTTCTTTAAACAGACAACTCCGATGCTTCTGAATACTGTGGTCCTAAACTGGAGTGGCCAGAAGGCAGAGTCCACAGTAGCAATTTCCTCATCAGACAGAGAGAGACTCCACATAGAGGACCAAAGAATGGGTAGGAATGGAGTCCCAACAGCTTCACAGAGCACCTGGATCCTGTCAGACCCAAAGCCCAGATGTCTGTTCTGAAACTATTTACCAAGTCTGTCAATTGCTTCTTTTCATTCAAGATGGTTTAAGCTTGGATGCTTGTTGACTTGACTTTCACGCTTTCAACCTGAACGTTTGGGCTCCTGTTCTTTCGGCTCATGGCTGCCTCCTGCATTAGAGAAGGTTAGGTTTAAATGAAGATGGCATTGGAGAGACCCTTTCTTAGGTTTCATGGCACCTGAACCATGGCAGAGGCCTAGAGGTTCACATATACAGCTCAGGGCGATGCCCTCCACACATCTCTTTCCAGGAAGGCACCTGCCACTGCTGGCCACACCAGGCCTTTGCTGAAGGTCTGAACAGTACACTCATGTCATGGGCAACAAGGAACCTTCTGTTTTCTCCCCACATTTCTGTCTCACTCAAGTGGAGGAGACACAGGCTTACTTGCCTTTATCCTTCACCCCAGACCCGCAACTTCTATTTTACGTATTATCGGAGGAGGGCAAGCACATGCCACAGCATGCGTGTGGAAGTCAGAGGACACCTTTACAGAGTTTTTCTTTCCACCTTTTTTGTTTTGTTTTGTTTTGTTTTTGTTTTTCGAGACAGGGTTTCTCTGTGGTTTTGGAGCCTGTCCTGGAACTAGCTCTTGTAGACCAGGCTGGTCTCGAACTCACAGAGATCCACCTGCCTCTGCCTCCCAAGTGCTGGGATTAAAGGCGTGCGCCACCACCGCCCGGCTTTCTTTCCACCTTTACGTGGGTCCTAAGGATTGAACTTGGGATGTCAGGTTTGTGTGGCAAGCACTTCTACCTACTGAGCTATCTGGCTAACACTTACTTTATTTTTTAGACAATGTCTCTCTATGAAGCCCAGGCTGGCCTCAAACTAGACTTAGCCTCCTGAGTGATGAAGTTATTATCATGCCTGGCTTACTGGACACTTTTTTCTTTTTTTAATTTTTTTTTTTTTTTTTTTTTTTTGAGATAGAGGTTTTCTGTGTGACAGCCCGGATGTCCTGAAACTCGCTTTGTAGACAAGGCTGGCCTCAAACTCATAGAAGTGTACCTGCCTCTGGCTCCCAAGCATTGGGATTAAAGGTGCGTGCCACCGCCACCCGACATCACTGGGTACTTTTTGACATCCCTTCTATTTCCATCTAATTTTGGTGCCCCGCATACAGGATGTCTGGTTTGTGATCAAAAGGATCAGGGTTAGAAGCATGGTACGACAAATGGGCACGGAACCAATCCTCCGTGAGATTGGGAGGGGGACAAACAGTACTTCAAGCACACTGGCCAGTCTGCAAAGGCCACCCTCTCTGCTCCCCCCCATGTTCCCTCCTTGGGGATAGATATAGATGTACCAGTGGAGGTCAGGATTGGGAGCTGTCCAGGCCATGTCCAGGTTGCCACAACAGAGATGGGCACTCATAAGTATGTTTAGGGGACAAAAGAGGTATGAGGGTCTCCTCAAGAGCCATGGCCCCGTTCTTTCTCCAAAGCCTGTCTTTGGAAGCTCATAGGAACTAATTAGCACTTTCTTCCTTGTTACCTACATTCTGAGTCCCTGGGCACCATCACGTGTCCCTCCTCTCTTTCCTTCCTCTTCTCAGTGCTCTGGGGTGTGGAGGCCGCAGTCTCCCTTACTGGAAGTGATGATGGAATAGCTGTGTGGTGGAAAAAACTTGGACAGTGCTCAGCAGGACAAGGACGGATGCCCCGAGGGCCTGAATCCGGGCCCTGACAAAGGGACTTTACTGGTCACTATTCTGCCCTTTTACCAGATCAGAAAATCTAGAAATGTCCCTTGCTGTTTCGAGCTTCTTCAAAGCCTGGCTGGAGCACAGCACCAGGGCACTGCCTTGCTCCGGGTCCTGGTCACATGCCTAGATTGTTTGAATAATTCAGATTTAAGAAGACCTACTTTCCTGTTAGGCCATTTCCTGCTAAAGAGCAGATGGGGGAGGGGCATTTGAATTATACATCCATGCTCCCTAGGTTTTTAGAGAAGCCTGGGCACTGAGCCAGTCCCTGGGCAGCGCTTCCACCCTGGAGCGGTGCTCAGCTCTGCAGCCACCGCTGATGGAGCCCTGGGTTGGTCACATCTGACTGGGTGTGGCTATGGACTTGCCAGCTGATTTCTGAGATGTTTCCGGAGAAGGGAGTGTGCCTGGAAAATCAGGAGAGGCCTGGACTCTGGGCTGTAAGCAGGGATCCCTCAAATTTTTGACTAACTGTCGAGAGGGCTGGGCAGCAGTGTGGGAAACAAAAAACACAAGGGACCTAGGCTGAAGTCCATGGATGAAAAGGAGTCTTCAGACCCCCTGGGATACAAGAGGGAAGGCTAGCTTCTTATCTTTAGGGCAGGGCACACTGGCTGTTAGCTGAAGCAAGCTGGAGAATGACCAAGGTCCAGGGACAGAAGTCCCTGCTGCCTGGGGAGTGCTCATATGGGGGGGAGGAGGCTGAAGCTTCAGCTGGGGATCTGAGAATCAGGGGCCAGCCCCTCCCCCCTTTCTTCCTTCCTTCCCCTCAACTTTGCCCCTCACACCCTGTTCATAAACACAGAAATGATGACTTCAGCCAGTGTTGTGCGGCAAGTTCCAGGGAAGGCTCTGCCCCACCCTGATCAGAGATCACATGGAAATACAGAGGCTAAATCTCAAAGCCTGAGAAGGTTGAAGCAGGAGGATCCCAGATTCTAGTCTAGCCTGGGCTGCAGAGCAAGATGTCCCTAAACAACAGTTCAACCATGTCAACTATGTTAGGGCTCAGCGTCCTCATAAGGGACCTTGTTCGTGGGCTGCTAATAAGTGGGAGCAGGGAGGAGGCAGCTTATGGAACAGGGGAGCCCCAGAGGCTAGCCCCTGAAGGGCTCAGTCTGTTCCCTCCCTGCCCCCATCTTCACTTAGGAGACTTAAAAGTGGCTGAGGGGCTCACAGCAACATGGAAGACTGCAGCGATAACTGGCCTTGTATACTTTGTAGCAGATAACTGGCCTTGTATACTTCAGGCTACTTGCTTCTGTCCATTTCCCTTCTATTCCACTTCTTTTTTCCTCTCTCTCTTCCTCTTCTCGTTTCTACTTTAAATCATTCACCCAGGCAGATCTTGAAGGGTGGGCATCAGGCCTGCTGGAGTCTGATGACTGCCTTAGAATGTGAGAGCACCTGCCAATACCCAGAAGCCCTGACCCTCTGATTTTCTACTAGACCGCACTTCTTGCTGCAACCCTTCTCTGCAGGAGCCTGGGGCCCAGATGTCTCCTGGTTACCCAGTTGTTCACGTTCCTCTAATTCCACCCTTTTTTGGACCAGCAGTGACTAGTGGAGACCTCATCCCGCCCATCTCTTCCCAGGTATAGTTCTGGTTGCTGTGTCTTGACCCTCACTTGGAACTCAGAATGTCATTTACTTTTTCCCAGACCATAAATATCCCCCAGGATCCTCTGGGGGTGGAGTGGTTGCTGTGGGTGAGGAAGTCTTCACAGGAGTCACGGTGAAATAGGGAAAAGAGCTGGGCAAGACGGCTGGGAATAGGCCACTTCTGAGAAATGAAGCTGGCAATGGATGTTCTTTTAGGACTGGACCAGTAGGCGCTTGGGAGCATCTGCACAGAAGTGACAGCAGCCCAAAGGCCAGTCTTCACAAAGTTATGGAACAGACTCCCTCTTGGGAGATGGAGTCACAAGGGACAAGGGAGAGGAGTGGGGGGCAAAGTACAAGATCACCCTGGGCTCTACTGGAAGAGGGTAGGGTGATGGAGCTGTCAATGCGTGGAGTAAAAGAGCTACTAAGATGACGTTGAGCCAGGTTTAGCTCAGCTGGAGTGAAGGACATAGAGGCCCAGGGGTAAGAGGCCGGCAGTAGGGTAGGATGGTAAGCAATGATGGTTACATTGGCAATATCTGGAAACAAGTTACTTACTCTCAAAGCAGAAGGTCACTGACTTGAAGGAAGAGAATATGAATAAGCCCTGCAGTGTTGTTTTTTTTTTTGTTTTTGTTTTTTTTTTTTTTGTTTTTCGAGACAGGGTTTCTCTGTGGTTTTGGAGCTTGTCCTGGAACTAGCTCTTGTAGACCAGGCTGGTCTCGAACTCACAGAGATCCGCCTGCCTCTGCCTCCTGAGTGCTGGGATTAAAGGCGTGCGCCACCACCGCCCAGCGCCCTGCAGTGTTTTGGAGAGATCAGTACACTTAGTGTGTTCAAGAAGAACAGTCACAAATGTCCACATGACTGTTTGTATGTACATACGTGTTTTCGTGTATATATGTGTTCTCCCTCAGGCTGTCTGCTCAGCCTGCTAGAAGTAATGGCACGTTAGTAGCAGTGAATCTCCAGCACCTGAATCCTCATTTCTATTGCCCACTAGCAGGAGAAGGTCTCAGTTCAGGGCTGACACTGAACAAGTCTAGGAGCAAAGCGACAGGGACATTTCTATGGCCTGGCAGGAAGCATCCGGAGCAGGGAGGGAGGTGTGAAGACCACCCACCCAAAGGCTGCTGCAAGAAGAAACAGACTAGGGAGGAGGAGGTAGACCTGGCTGCAAGGCGCACAAGAGACAACAAGAATGGAGACCATAAAGTGTGAAGAAGAAAGCCTCTTCAGGAGCAAGCGCAGCGAGGTGCCAGTGCCAGGTCCCAGGCTGTGGTTTAAGAGAGGCTAGCGCAGGCCTGGAGGAAGAGAGGAACAGAGACTATTTTTGAAAGTACAGAAAGGGAGTGAAGAAGTCAGTGTGGCAGGAGTCGTGTTAGCCCAAAGTGGCTGGAATAGAGGCAAGACGGACCGAATGGCATGCCTTACAAATTGTTGTGGTTACTCTCGACAACCTTCCTGTGCCATCTGGCTACCCTTGCCCAGGCTAGGCCCCGTTAGGCCGCTCGCCTACGCCCTCCGGCCCTCCCGGGCTGGACACACAGGCGGAACACACCACGCTCTGGCTTTGGGCTCGTGGTATTGGAACCTAAATCAGCAATCTAGAACCCGAGGCTACCGAGAACGATCTGCAGACAGGTCACCCCCCTGGAAGACCCTCGAGGAGGATCACGGTGCCTTTAAGCCGCTCGCGCACGCGCAGGGGCGAGGAGGGCGGGGCGGAAAGCGCGGCGCGCGCACGCTGCCGGTGCGCGGTGACGCGACGTGGGGTTTCCCGAGGCTGCAGGCAGGGGCCGCCGCGCCCATCCTGATGGCTGGAGGCGTCTGAGGGGCGGACGGCGACGGCGGCGGCGGCGGCGGCGGTGGCGGGCGCGGGCGGCGAGGGCAGCGGGGCTGGAACTGGAACAGCCGCCGCGCGGACCCGACCAGCCTCGCCGGCTCCTGCCCGCAGGCCGCGAGCGCGACGACCGGGTCGATCAGGCGGCGGCGTGGGCGCCAGACTGGGCGAGGGCGAGGTGAGCGTGGCCGCGGTCTGCGAGTGGCGCGGGTCCTTGGTTGGGCCGAGCCGGGCCGGGCCGAGCCCTGCGGCTCTTCTTCCCGCCCCGGGGTGGGGATCATCGGCCGCCCGAGTCATCACGCCCTCCTGGGTGGGGCCGGCGGGGACCGCAATCCCTGGGTGGGCTGGGTGGGCGGCGGGGCCTGGGTCTCGGGTCCTGGATTGGTTGGGGCGGAGCCGCCTAGGCCGGGATGCGGACCGGGCAGGGGTCTTGGGCTTAAGGCCGCATCCGTGATGTGAGACCGAGGCCGGTGTCCTGGGCTTCAGGGTGGATCCCGAGCTACGGCGACTGGGGTAGGGGTCCTAGGTTCGAGGCTGGATCCCGGATGCGGGGCTGGGTCTGGGGTCTTGGGTTCAAGGCTGGACCGAGTGTCGGGATTCGGGTTTTAGATCCGTGATCCTCGAATCGAGGCTGCGGTGGAGTGGTCTCGGCCGTGGTGCCGGAATCCGGCGGTAGTCCTGAGTTTTAAAAAGGGGAGCGGGATGCTGGACCGGGGCCCGGGTCGTGGGTTCGAACCTGGGCGGGGCGGCCTAGGCCGGGATGAAAAGGGCGCCCCGCAGGCGCTACTTCTCGAGGCCAGGTCCCCGCGGGAACAAAAGCCGAGCTCTGCTCTCCCGACCGCGCCTTCCTGCGGGGTGTGGGACTCATCAGGGCCGCTCGAGGAGCGGCCGCGGGGCGGGTCTCCCGGATACCGCGATCACCCCTGCCGGGTGCGGGCCTGCTGCTTACCGTGCTTCCCGGCTCCCCTGGTTCCCGACGTTCCCGGCCCCAGGCGCCGCGAATGAATGGGCGCCGCGTCCGGCCGCCGCGACAAGATGGCGATGCCCGCCTTTGTCAGCTAGGACCGCGCCGGCTGCCGCCGGGGCTGAAAACAAAGGCCGGCCCTGGCAGCCGCTGCCGGGGCAGAAGAGAAAAGCGCCGGGGTCCTAGGTTCGCCTGGACGCCACTGTGCGGGGAGGGGGCGTCCTGCCCAGATCCCTCACCGGGTGGTCTAGCCTATCAGTGTCTCCACAGCCTCGATTTCCCCTGGGGAACTGCAGCTTGGCTTTTGACCTTTTGATACATTTGAACATGTTTTTTTCCGGGTTTTTTAAACGTCACGTTTAGCATCCCCCAAGTAGCATCCCTATATATATGTTCGCAGTTCATCTTTATAGAGGTTATGTCAGGATTTTTATTTTGAGAGAATTAGTGGAATTTATAATGAAGTATATTAACGGGGCTTGTGTGTAATACTGAAATTTCAGGAAACTCGTAGTGTTTGTTAGTTCTTTTGTTATGTTTCGGCCTGATAGCAGCAAGCAAGCATTTTTGTGTGGTTAAATAGCCTGTGAGATTGGCTATTAATTAAGAAAATATGTAGATGATCTTTCGTGATTAGCAAGTAAATGGCAGTGTAATCTTGTGAAAAGTTCTTCACTGTCGAGACTTAATATGGTTTTCAGAGAAAGCATTAATCGTTTTCTAAATTGCTTTGTCTTTTTTTTTTTTTAACCGGTCTTTATTTGAAAATAAGGGTTTTAGTTCTCATGCTAAAATCTGGATTCTTCTCGAAGGTACTTCATACTGCAAAAAGAAAATGAAGGAGCAGTTCCTTTTCTCCTTTCTTATCCTTTGGCCGAGGATGAAAGTGTGAAGACAGGCATTGAGCCTCTAGACAACAGAACTAGGTTCTGGCGTGGTTTGACTTAAGGAAGCCCGACTTTGGTGACAGACGCCTACAGGAATGTAGTGCGGCTGGGAAGGCCAGGATCGCCGTGGGGAGGAGACTAGACTGTGAGTGTAGGGTCCTGCCTGCATCATCTCCATGGGGAGGAGGCTAGACCGTAGGTGTAGGGTCCTGCCGGCATTTTATTTCACTGCTACAGTGTGCAGTCTTTCTTAGAAAATGAGAGGCTGGAACGTCAAAAGTAGGTTATCTGAGGCTGTGTGCTCATACCTGCTGCTTGACTGAGTGTACAGATGCCTGGTTTCAGGATTGTATTTCATCTGCTGGATCCTTGCAAGGATCTTTTTATGCAGGAGATTGAACATGAAACTTATGTAGTACCTGAGCTGACATCAAAGCTATGTTTCCTTCACCAGAGTAGAGCAGAGTGCCCCTTAAGCACACTTTTTAAAAAGGCTTCTCTTTGTTTGGTAGCCTTAGTTATGTCTGATTTGGGGGAATAGAGGGACCAGGTAAATTTCCTTAGATTTAAAAGGTTGCAGAATAAACCAGATGTGGTGGTGTGTCTCCTCTAATCCCAGCACTCTGGATGCTGAGGCAAGAGGATCAATGCAAGTTGGAGTAGCCTGGGTTACCTCCTGACCAGCCTTGTCTAAAACACTCCCCTTTTCCCAAAGTCTGCATAATAATATCTTTCCACATCTAGGAAGGCTGGTTTCAGAGTTTTATCCAGGTAGATTTATACCAATCACTGGAGAAACAGACTGACTTAGAGAAGATAATCTCTCAGGAGAGTGGTACACAGATTAGTGTTTGTTAGTTTTACTTAGTTAAAAAGTACTGGGTTGGGGGTTTAGGCACTCAGTGCGTAGCCTGAGGACCTAAGTTAAATCCCTGGGTCCCCCATGGGAAGAGAAGAATGCACATAATTGCTACAAGTAAGTATACTTTAAGAAAACCTATTTGATACTCCTGGAAAAGTTAACATCTCTAAATGTAGCCTTGAGAAAGCCCTTGAGCCTTCAGGGCTGTTTCTCCGCACCCACTACAGTTGGCTATGTGGCCAGTGCTCACCTATAGTGAGTGAGCCACAGTGATTTGTTTTAGAAGTGGTATCTGTAGTTATTAGTTTGTTCATTGGATTGTTTTCCTCTGCCCAAGAGATTTGGCTCATGTCAGTCATTAAATTGGATTAAATTCTTTATGTGGGCTTTGGCTTTAGCATTAGTGGATTGGTAATAGATATTCTCAGTTTTATTATCTGGGCTTGACCATATGGTGTGCCTTTCCCCATCTCCCTCTAGCTTTTTAAAGACCATTTTGCTCTGTAACCCACGCTGTCCTGGTATTCACTGTGTGTAGTCCAGGCTGGTCTCTAACCCCTGGTGATCCTTCTTCCTCAGGCTTCCAAGTGCTGGGATTCAGGCATGAACCATCATAAGCCTCATAAGACAAGGGACAAAATTTTTAGACTTGTGGGGTGTTTTTTTAATTTTTAAAATTATTTTACTATTTAATATTTTACGTGTTTGAATATTTTGCCTGCATATAAGACTAAGATTACATAAAATGGTTCTAAGCTTTATTTGAGTTCATTCTGCTATTCATAAAAGGTTATTACAAGATAATATTTAGTTCTGTAGAGGCCAGAAGGCTGAGTTGTGTTACAGATGGTTGTGAACTACCATGTAGGAACTGGGAACAAAACCCAAGTCTTCTACAAGAGCAACAAGTGCCCTTGATGGCTGAGCCAGCTCTTACATACCTTTTTATTTTTTTGGCAGTTTGAGACAGTCTTTCTACATAGCCTTGGCTGTCCTAGAATTCACTATATAGACTAGGCTGGCCTCGAACTCAAAGATCCACCTGCCTCTGCCTCCCAAGTACTGGGATTAAAGGTGTGCGCCACCACCTTCTTAATTCTTTTTTTTTTTTTTTTTTGGTTTTTCGAGACAGGGTTTCTCTGTGGCTTTGGAGCCTGTCCTGGAACTAGCTCTGTAGACCAGGCTGGTCTCGAACTCACAGAGATCCGCCTGCCTCTGCCTCCCAAGTGCTGGGATTAAAGGCGTGCGCCACCACCGCCCGGCACCTTCTTAATTCTTAACATTAATTTAAATTCTGATTTTAGGAGTTGATGGTTTGACCCTTTAAGGTCATTTGCTACTCAGAAAGTGAGGCCAGGCTAGGCTACATAGGACTGTTTGAGTAATTCCAGGTTTGCATTTGGGTGTTTGTTTTGTTTTCCAAGACAGGACTCACTGTGTTGCTCAGGCTAGTCTTGAACTACTCAAGGGATCCTCATCCTTCCGATTTTCCAAGTGCTAGTATTGCAGTCTTCCTAGAACTGTGCTTAAGAGTATTTATAGAACTTATGAAGTAGAAGTTCAGTTAAATGGTTGGTTTAGTGATCATTGAACAAGAGGAAAAAAGAACAGATTTAATTTACAAAACTAAAATGTTTAATAGTGATGGGAAAATGGTTCTATGATATTGTATGGATGTGTATGTGAAGAGAGGACGTACCCTGTTAACTGTTCTGGAATACGAATTTTAAAACTTGAATTTTGTTGCATAACTTATTTCAGAAATACAGACTCTGTAGATACTGGAGTTGGTCACTGGGTAAGAGGACTGCTAACTGCTCTTTAACCTCCTTGTGCAGTACTGACTTAGGGAATTCTGTTGATTCCCCTAGTGCTACTGCTGGCTTCCAATGACAGAAAGACTTTCTTTTTTACAGAACACAGTTGCCTTTTTCTTTTTTTATTTTTTTATTTTATTTATTTATTTTTTTCGAGACAAGGTTTCTCTGTAGCTTTGGAGCCTGTCCTGGCGCCTTTTTCTTTTTTTTAAAGACTTAATAACAATAACAGTATTTAGTGATTTTTCTTCTTTAGTGGGGGTAGATTGTTTTCCAGACAGGGTTTCTCTGTATAGTCCTGGGACTCACTTGTACATTGACTGGGCTGGCCTCAAACTCAGAGATCTGGCTGCCTCTGCCTCCTGGGTGCCAGGATTAAAGGTGTGCTCCACCACTGCCCGGTGTGTGCATCACCTTTAATTGAACTCAGGACCCCTGGAAAAGTAGCCTGTGCTCTTAACCTCTGAGCCATCTCTCCAGCCTGTGATTTGTTTTCTTAAATCAGATTTTTTTTGTTTTTATTTTGGCTTTGCTTTTTCGAGACAGGGTTTGTCTGTGTAACAGACTAGGGTGGCCTCTGCCTCCCAAGTGCTGATATTAAAGTAGTATATCACCACTGCCACCTGCCTTAATTCAGAAGTTTTAAAGAGCTATTTCTAAATTCTCTGCGATTTAAAAGACTAGGATTACATAAAATGGTTCTAAGCATTATTTAGTTGAGTCCATTCTTGTATTTATATAACGGTTATAGTTACTAGATATAAAGATAATATTTAGTGGTCCTAGTTTTATGATGTATTTTACCAAGAGGGGAAGAGAGTGTGTATATTCACTATAAAACTGTTAAGAGTGAGAACAGCAGCATAGATGAAGCATGCTTATTAACCTGTATGTCGTTGTGTGGGATGTGGGGATTGTAAAATTCAGTCCCTACAAGCAAGAAATATGGATGCTCATCTGCTCATCTACTTGTCTATTGGTTGATATTCCCTTTCCTTTGTTATTAATTAATTAATTTACTTGTTTTTTTTTGTTTTTTGTTTTTGAGACAGGGTTTCCCTGTGTATCTTTGGAGCCTATTCTGGAATTCGCTCTGCAGACCAGGCTGGCCTTGAACTCAGAGATCCGCCTGCCTCTGCCTGCCAAGTGCTTGAATTAAAGGTGTGCAGCACCACCGCCTGGCTAATTTATTTAATATTTCTTTTCCTTTTCTTTTTTTTTTTTCCTTTTATTTTTTTGTTTTGCAAGACAGGGTTTTTCTGTAGTCTTGGCACTTGCTTTGTAGACCAGGCGGGCCTTGACCTCACAAATCATGGAGATCTGCTTGCTACTGCCTTCCAACTCCTGGCATGTCTGGCATATCTAATATTTCAAATGTTTGCTCAGCACCTTTTCTGAGTCCTGAGGACAAAGTGTGGGCGCCTGACGAGTAGGAACAATGGAGGTCAGTGGTTCCCAGGGATACCTAACCTGCCAGTTCTAGACTTGGTGAAGTCTCCGAAATAAGTTTGAGGTGTGGGGCAGAGGAGAGGAGATGATGTTTTTCATGCAGCAAACAGCAGCTGGACTCCATTATCCACCTTGTTTTCAGCATTGGAGCAATGTCTGGCACATAATAAACGTGCAATAATTACTTTTCTGTGGCCAGAAATTCTCCCGGGGAGAAGTAGATAAAGAAAGATCAGAGTCTTGGGGAAAATGTGAACTTTGAGCTAGAGGGCTCCAACAGGCCTCTGAAGGGTTTGAGTAGGTTAACTAGAAAGGGACAGCGCTTAAGCCTGGAGCATTCTCAGGGCAGGGGGGGAGGCTGGTTGGAGAAAATGAGTAAAGCTGGTGATCAGGAAGGAGCCCTGGGGTTTTGTGGGGGTTCTGTCCTGGGTGCCTGGTGGGGTAGATAATGACTTTAGTTTGTGCATCTTCACATTCTGCTCCACAGACACATAACAGTCCTTGAACATTCTCTTGCTCTGTGGAGACCCTCACAAGTGTGTTTACAGAGTTTGTTCTCCATTAGGAGCTGCTCACTACAGGACCTTCCTGAACTTCAGGCTCCATAGCCTGATGTTGAGCTTCCCACTAGTTAGTTCTCAGCTTCTGGAAGAAGGAAACTCAGCTTTACTCCTGAAAAGTACACGATAGATGTTTGTTGAATCAGTGACTTCTTAGGCCTTTGGGAGTTATTAGCATTTTGATGGTGATTGGAGCCTTGGGATCAGTGCTTACTCTGACCTTCAAATCTTAAAGTGTAATCTGTAAACTCTTAGCAGTTCCTGAAACCCTCTTTAGGGTCTCTTAAGTTAAAGCTACGTGTAATCCTATGATTATTTTATTTGACATATGGATGTGTTAGATTTGCACTGGTGGCAAATAAAACTGCTAACTGCTTAACACAGATCAAGGCTGTGGTACAAACTGGTCATTTTCATAGCATTCGGGTTAATCACCGATTAATCTTTAGATTCAGGAGGCAGAGGCAGGCAGATCTCTGTGAGTTTGAGACAAGCCTGTCTAATAGTGAGATCCAGGTTAACCAGGGCTTTAAAAAAAATCATTAATCCTTTACATTTATTATTTTCTAGTTTTTTGAAATGAAGTCTTGCTATATACCCCAGGCTGGCCTTTTTTGACTAGTTATGGTGACACATACCTTTCTTGTTTTGTGTTTTTTTTCCCCCCTTAGGCAGGGTTTCTCTGTGTAGCCCTGTCTGTCCTGGAACTCACTCTATAGACCAGGCTGAGTTTGAACTCCAGAGATTCCCCCTGCCTCTGCCTCCTGAGTGCTGGGATTAAAGGTGTGCACCACCAACACCTGGCTCCAGGCCTTTTAAAAACCTAATGCCTTTGATGAATTGTCAAAAATAGGTTCTGTTATTCTAACTCTTGACTGCCCATCCATCCCTTTACTGTCCCATGACAGAATGGGAAGGTAGGCATTGTGCAGCCGAGCTGAAGAACTGTAGCTGCTCAAACATGGATATTGCAGAAAACTTCTCAAAAATTAACAGTCAACCAGGTACTTAAAATAACTTGAGTATTGATGGCAGTAATAAATAGAAACACTGAGGGCCTCTATTTTATAATAAGATGTAATAGTAGACTAGAAATATATAGAAATAGTATAAATAAAATACTTACAGAATATTTATAGAATAGTAATAGAAATATTATAAGTAGAAATAAATAGAAAATCTCAGAGAGATTGCTCAGTGGTTAAGAAGAGTGACTTCTCTGCCAGAAGGACCCAGGTTTTATTCTCAGAACCCACATAGAGGCTCACAATCATCTGTAACTTCAATTCTGGGCATCTTCTGATCTCTGAGGGCATGCATATGGTACACAGATAATACATGCAGGCAAAACATCTATATACATGAAATGAAATATTTTTTAAATAAATAGATGATTTCAAACAGAAATAGAGATTTTCGTTCCTGCTATCATGACAGACAGTATCCAGTATTTAAAGGGTGTATGTGTTTTACTGAAATGAAACCCCAGGCCTCCTGTATGCTAGCAAGTATTCTACCACCAAGGTACACATTTTCAGTCTTGAGGATAGTGTGCCTTGCTTATGAGATTAGAGGGTAGTTCTAGTGAGACAGTTTTTGTTAATTATACATGAAGCATTGTCTGCATTTGAAATACCTCCTTGTATCAGTCAACTTTCACTTCCCAAATGATGTGTACATGATGCTATGAACTCACAGTTGGATAAAAGTTCTATTCAGGGCATAAACTGGAGTAAAATGATTTAATGAAACTACTTGAAAAATTGTCAGTTTCAGATTCTACATTAGAACTACCCTTTAAGCCGGGCGGTGGTGGCGCACGCCATTAGTCCCAGCACTCAGGAGGCAGAGGCAGGCGGATCTCTGGGAGTTCGAGGCCAGCCTGGTCTACAAGAGCTAATTCCGGGACGGGCACCAAAGCTACAGAGAAACCCTGTCTCGAAAAACCAAAAAAAAAAAAAAAAAAAAGTAGAACTACCCTTTAAGAACTGACCACTTGGGGACATAGTGTGGCTCATAGAATAGATGTCCTGCCTCAGAAACAAGGTTGGAGCTCATAAAACGTCTTAGCAGGTGAAGACACTAACTTTGAAAGCCTGATAACTGGTGTTATGTCGTCAGGACCCATGTAGAGACAGATGGAAAGAAACGATTTTACAAAGTTATCCTCTGTCCTCCACATGTATGCTGTGGCACATACGTGTCTCCTTCCATGTAAACAAATAGTTTAGAAACAGAACAGTAGCACATGGACCAGTGAGAACCAGCCTGAGGCCATCAAGCCCCCTTAATTAGAATGTATAGCTTTTTTTTTTCTTCTGTTTTTCAAGACAGGGTTTCTCTGTAGCCCTGGCTGTCCTAGAACTCTCTTTGTAGACCAGGCTGGCCTCGAATTCACATAGATCCGCCTGCTTCTGCTTCCCAAGTGCTGTGACTAAAGGTGTGCCACCACCACTCAGCTAGAATGTATAACTTTTAACAGTGTTGAAAAATTTATGCTGGACATGGTAACATGTTTGTAATCTCGTGGTTGGGAGGTAGAGGAAGGAGGATCATAGTTTAGTGCCTTCTTTCAGCTACATAACAAGATTGAGGCTGTTGTAGGCTATATAATGACAGCTTTACATTTTGTAGATTTCTTGGCTAAAACCTAAATAAATACCCTGATTACATTTTGGTTGTTTTTTTTTTCCCCCACTAAAAAGGTAATGGTGAAAACAGATAAGCGAAAGCAGAACCAAAGATCAGAGAGTGGAAGGAGAGAGCCAGCCGGTGAAGTCATCCTCTGATACATGTGTTCATACACATGGACACACTGATAAATAGAAAAGAAGAAACTGACCATTTGAGCTGGCAGTATAGCTCTGTGGCAGTGTTTGCCTCCATCTCATCACTGCAGTCAGTGAACCAAAGATCTACATGGCTATTGAGTGTTTTGGTTTAGTCTTAAAGAATATTCATCTCTCTAACAAAATAATAAAAAACCTGTGAGAGGCTGTTTTCTTTTTTTAATTGTAATTTTTATTTTTCAAGACGAGGTTTCTCCATGTATCCCTGGCAGTTCTGAAACTGGCTCTGTAAAAGATCCACCTGCCTGCTTTCCTAAGTCTGAGATTAAAGATGTGGACCACTATTTCTGACTTTTTAAAAGTTGTCTGAATTCCACATAATGTGAGTTCTGTTGGAAACCAGAGGAAGGGTATTGGATCTCCTGGAGCTGGAGTCGTTTTTTTCCCTCATAAAAAAATGCTGTTTTTGATAACATGTGTTCCAAGTGATTTAATACACATTTGGGGGGAATGGGCTTTGCAGTGTATGTGGAGAACATTTGGGGATGCTCTTCCATGCATGTGTGGAAGCCAGAAGTTCACTTGGGATATCTCATGTTCTCCTTAGTTGTGTATGATTTTGAATGGATCTTTAGTACTTTTATTTATTTTAATTATGTGTGATTGTGCATAGATGGATATGGGTACCCTCAGGTCAGAAGAGGGTGTCAGATGCCCTGAAGCTGAAGTTACAGGCAGTTGTGAGCTACCCACTTGTGGGTGCTGGGAACTGAACTAGGGTCCTCTGGAAGAGTGGTATGTGTTCCTAACAGCTGAGCCATCTCCAGACCTTCTTCAATTTCTGAGATTAGTTTTTGACTGGAAGTTGAACCCAGAAGGATCTGTGCTTACCCCCACCCCCACCTCCCCCATCCTAAACCCTCTTCATTCCAAGTACTGGGGTTGTGGGCACATGCTGGCAAGTCTTAGTCTTGTGTTTGTTTTTGTTTTTTTTTAGACAGTTTCTCTTTGTAGCCTTGGCTGTCTTGGAACTCACTCTGTAGACCAGGCTGGTCTTGAAGAACTCAGAGATCCATTGGCCTGCTTCTGCCTCCCAAGTTCGGGGTTAAAGGCGTTCTCCACCATTGCCTGGAAAGTCTTGCTTTTTATGTGGGTTCTGGAGATTCAAACCCCATTCCTTGTGGTTACTTAGCATTCACTTTACCCATGAACCTTCTTCCTAGCTTCTGATTTAACATTTAAAAACTTTTCAGTCTTGAACTACAAGGATGGCATAGTGAATAAAGGTACTTATTACCAAGCCTGACGACTTGAATATAATCCCTGCGACTTACATAGTAGAATAAGAGAACTTACTCATGCATACTCTGACTTCCGGAGCTCCTCACTCCCCCCAAATTTAAACTAATTAAAAATTTTATTTTTTATTTACTTATTTATTGGATTTTCAAAACAGTTTTGGAGCCTATCCTCGAACTAGCTCTTGTAGACCAGACTGGCCTCAAACTCACAGAGATCTGCCTGCCTCTTCCTCCCTAGTGCTGGGATTAAAGGCATGCATCACCACTGCCTGGTTTAAAAATCTTAATCTTAATTTCTGAATATAGTAAATACCAGTTAATCTATCAAGACTCCTTGGATCCTGAATGATTGAAAATGGAAAGGGGGTCTGAGCTGAAAATTAGATACTGGAAGTCCTTTACTTGCAACCAGTCATGTTGTCTTAATGTCTTGTCTCGTCACTTCTGCTTCATATACAATGCAGTACTGCATCCTGCAGGGGAGGAAAACCCAGAGTTTTGGAAAAGTCTGCCCTGAGAGTA
The DNA here is from genome assembly GCF_950005125.1 of Chionomys nivalis. Lineage (NCBI taxonomy): Eukaryota > Metazoa > Chordata > Mammalia > Rodentia > Cricetidae > Chionomys > Chionomys nivalis. The sequence continues at coordinate 845,892 of NC_080096.1, read as the reverse complement.
GGTATGGGGAAAGTAGAAGGGCAGTTAGCAGATGATGAGTATAGGAATAGTAGCTCATAGAACACAGAGGTGAGAAGATCTACTGTCCATGGGACCTTTCTGAGTGCAAGGAATGGTCTAAAGTGAAGAGTGGGGAACAGATGGAGCTTGTGGCAGTGGAGGAGAAGGGTAGGTGCTTGCTGTGCTTGGTTGGGAGTACTTAAGGTGGCTGGGCTACATAGGGGAGAGATAGGAGATCTCCCTTCTTTCCTTTTTTTGAGACGGGGCCCCAATATGTAGCCCTAGCTGGACCTTGAACTCAGTTCCCCCAGTACTGGGATTAAAGGTTATGCCACCACTTCCAGCCAGTTGTGTTTTCTCCTCCTTATAGCTCACTCATCCGTCTGTTGAGCATCTTTGTTCTCTCCATTCTCATAAGCATTGTGGGGATTAAATGAGACGGAACCCCAGGCCTGATGGCTTTTGCCTTTAATTCCTGCACTGGGGAGGCAGAGGTGTGGGCCTGGGGTCTCTGAGTTCAAGGCCAGCCTGGTCTACATAGCAAATTCCAGAATGGCCATGGCTACATCGAAAAACTATGTCTCAAAATAAAATTAAATAAATGAAGTGGAGTAAAATGTCAGCTTCAATGAACACTGGGAACGCCTTAGTCCTTTGCCTGTTCTTTCATGCTTTCATGAGATTCTTTCCTAGGCCCTGCTGGGCTTTGGGTTCTGTTGTAACAAACAACCACAAACTTACTCTTATAGTTCTGGAGAAGTCTAAAATTGGGGTGCAGGCAAGATGTGTGAGCATCCTGCAGGGAACTGGGAAAAGCTCTGTATACTGCTCTGCCTTTGAGAAGCTTTAATTTCTCTCTCGTGGTTGTCAGCTCTGTAACATAGTAACTTGTGCTTGCATCACTTCAGTTTTTCTCTGGTTTTCATAGGATTTTCTAAACTATGCAACTGCTTTCCTTAGAAGGACAGTTACTTGGCTGAGGCCTACTCTGATTGTGTGATCTCATTTTAGTTTGCCTGATTACACCTGAAAAAGACCTTTCCAGATAAAGTCATAGTTCCCAGTAGGCATGAGTTTTGGCAGATGCTGCTCGACCCTAGATAGCTAGTGCTTCATCCTTTGGGACCCCTCTCCTTGTGTGTCTAACTGATGTTCTTCTGTGTACTTGCTTTCTTTCAAAGTCAGGTGGTGCTGAGGATGGAGCTCAGGATCTGTCCTGTGCTGGACAGTGCTCCGCCACCACGTTATATCTCCAGTCCTCTTTCCTTCTTCTGTTTTATATCCTGTTTAGTAATAGAACCATGTGTCTAGTGTGACTGAAAAACTAGGTACTTTGTTTGTTTCCTTTTTCCTTTTTTTTCTGAAGACAGGGTCTTCCTGTAGTCCCGGTTGTCCTGGGAATTTACTATGTAGACCAGCTTGGCCCCAAACTCATAAAGTTTCTCTTATCTCTGCCTCCAGAGTGCTGGAACGAAAAGCTTTTTTATCCCCAAGCCCAGCTAGTCTTCTTAGTGTTAATTTAATTTTTATAAAATGAATTGTTTTTGCTGTTTTGTTTTTGCCTTATGTGGTCAGTAAGTGCCGTTTTGAGCAATGTAAAAGTATGAATTTGGGGAATTAAGTTGTGTTCACAAACTAGATTTAGCAGCCTTTGCATATTTAAAGTTGGGAGCTGCTGTTTACTTTGTTTAAACCTTGGAACGTCAAGGTCAGATTCAGTAAATATTTATTTTAAATGGAAGTCGTTTGTAAGCTGGACATGGTAGCTTACACCTATGATCTAATACTTGAGAGGCTGAGACAGGAGGGAGATCACTGGAAGGCTTGTACTACAATGTGAGACTAGAGGTTGGGGAGGAAGGGGGAGAGAGAGAAAAAGGAGTTGGGTCTTTGACTACGGTCAAGAGCCCTTGCTGATGTTGCAGAGGGCCTGAGTTTGATTCCCAGCACCTACACGGTGACTCACAACCATCTGTAACTCCAGTCCCAAGGGACCCTATGCCCTCTTTTGGCCTCCAAAGTCACCAGACATGCATGGCCTGGAATACACAGACATGTACAGGCAAAACACCCATACACATAAAATAATAAAGAGTAGTTTGGGCCAGGCGGTGGTGGCGCACACCTTTAATTTCAGCACTTGGGAGGCATAGATGGGCGGATCTCTGTGTTTGAGGCCAGCATGGTCTACAGAGCCAGTTCCATGACAGGCTCCAAAGCTACAGAGAAACCCTGTCTTCAAAAACAAATAAACAGTTTGTACTCAGAATTGGGATTTTGCTGGTCCAGTTCACTTTGAGATATTTTAACTTAAACAAGCAACTTGATTTTGGCTAGTTTTAGCAGACCACATATCATGTAGCCCTAGTATCTGGAGTTGTTCTGCTAGGGGACAGCTGTCAAATCCACAGTTTGTGGGAAGCAAGCACTCTGCTATTGAACTACACCCCTAGCTCAAGAGGGAGAGACCTAGGTTCTGTCCTATGCTAAAAAAAAATATTAAAAGTTTAAAGAAATTGTATATGTAGACGTGTGGGAGGTTGGGGCTGGAGAGATGGCTCAGAGGTTAAGAGCACTAACTGCTCTTCCAGAGGTCCTGAGTTCAATTCCCAGCACCCACATGGTGGCTCACAACCATCTGTAATGAGGTCTGGTGCCCTCTTCTGGACTGCAGACATATATGCAGGCAGAACATTAATAATTAAAAAAAATAAGTGTGAGAGGCCAAAGGACAGCTTGCAGGAGTGAGTTCTTCTATCATGTAGGTATCAGGGATTGAATTTAAATTGTTGATATTAGCAGCTAGCACCCTTAAGTAGTGAGCCATTTTGCTGGTCCTATTTTAAAATTATTTAAACTTTATTTGTGGGGTTTTTCTTGGGACATATGGCAGAGCAGCGTTATAAGACTTACATGCTTACATCTTCCTAAATTGAGTGTCAGTGGGTTTAAAGCTGTGTGTATGTCAACCAGTTATAAAAAATCAGATGTTTTTGTAGTGGGCAGTTGGAGACTAATAGGGTCATCTGTAAGAAGCAGCAGCAAAAAAAGGAACTGGCTACATGATAAATAACTGTGATTAGACAAGGAATTTCCTCTACTCCTCCTTTCCTAGCTGATCTTTATGTAGCTGAGAGTTCTGGGGCTCAGTGGGGAAGGCAAGGACTATGTGAAAAGCTTTGGCAAGCTCTTCACCTGAGCTCTTGGACCGCCCTTTCCTGTGGGGGTCTGAGAGCTTTGTAATTATGCTTTTTGTCCTGAATGTTTAACTGAAATAAACTTTACAATGCTTTAATGGTAAAATTCTGCTTTGGTTCTGTTGTAGATGTCAGTGATTTAGGTTAGTGAGTGCTAGATGAAATGGGCAGCCGTGTACTGGCCCTGCCTGGGATCTTTGGATGTTTTCTTTGTGACTAGCTATGTTTTTAAATAGAACTTACAGATGTTTAAAATTTATTTATTCATCCATTCATTCATATATTTATTTATTTCATGTTCTTAAGAAAGGAAAGTAGTCTGATGCCATTGTTTCCATGATTAGGTTTTCTTCTGCTCCTGTGATGTCTTTGCTCTGTGCAAGGGTCTTCCTATGTTGCTTAGGCTGTTCCTGAGGTCTTGGGCTTAACTGATGTTTGCCATGCTTGTTGTTGTGCCTATCTGTGTACTCATAAAAGGTTGCATTCCTGTGTATCTTGTGATGTCCCTGCTGTCCAGACCTGTGAAATGTTACTTTGTGGAGGTCTGAGGAGGTAGCAAGGAACATTTTTGTGCTGAGATACCATTTTCTTCTCCCTCTCCCTCTCCCCCTCCCCCCTCTCCCCTCCCCCCCCCCCTTTAAATTTCCCAAGCTCATGATAGTTAGAAAAAAGGGAAAAATAGTTTCGAAGGATAGTGATACTTGGTTTCCAAAAACAAAGTAGCTCTATGAGCAAATTATACTATTATTAGCTTAAAATTTTTCTTTATTTTTTTGAGATGGGGTCTTAGCTATTCTAATCTGGCCTTGTTATATGCTCAAGGATGACTTTGACTTCTGATGCTGCTCTGCTCCCATGTACTGATGTTACAGATGTGGCTACTGCACCTTGTTTATGTGGTGCTGTGGGCTAAGGTGTATCAGTCCTGAAGGAGATAGTAAATGCCATGTAAGGCCTAAGATGCTATATTTGCCCACAAACCTTTTTCTTAGTCTCATCCCAGCACAGAAGCTAGGCCTGGGCATCAACCCTTCCTCTCTGATCCCAAATACTCTATCTCTAAATTTTTTTATTTTTTGAGACAATGTCTTGCTAAGTTACCTAGATTGGCCTTGGACTGGGGATCCTCCTGAATCAATTTCCTAAGGGCTGAGATTACAGGCATGTGGCAGTTGCCTGTTTATTTTTTGTTTTTTCAAGATAGGGTTTTTCTTTAGCTTTGGAGCCTGTCCTGTAATTTGCTCTGTAGATCAGGCTGACCTCAAACTCAACAGAGATCCACCTGTCTCTGCCTCCCAAGTGCTGGGATTAAAGACATATGCTACCACCGCCTGTTTATTTTACTTTTTGAGACTGGGTTTCTTGTAGCCCAGGCTGACCTGAGAGAACTCCTGATCTTTCTGCCACTACTTTCGTAGTACTTGAGGTTGCAACTGTATGTCACTACATACATACTGTATGTTCAGATTTGTTGTACCGTGTGAGTGTTGACCTGAATGTATGTGCATGCACAATGTGAGCACAGTGAGTCAGAAGAGGACACTGTATCCCCTGGAACTGAAGTTAAAGACTGTTGTTAACCCATGTGTGGATACTGGGATACTAACCATGCCTCCTGTCCCAAGCTGTTTTTTTAATTAATGTGTAGTACTTTGTGCTGCAGAAAAATTTGAGGGAGAAACTCTGGGAATGCTGTTCAATATGTGCAATTCTCAGACAGACTGAGCCAGGTTAAGTAAGACCCCTGCCTCCTGTTGGTTCCAGCTCCCTGTCACTCACTAGGTGTGAGAAATGGCCATCTTGTGGCTCTCATAGCCTTGTTTGTACTCAGCTCCTTATGTGTAGAGTTTTGCAGTATTCACTCCTGGTGGTATTTGTGGAAGTCTCCAAGGGGTACTTTACTGAGCTCTCTTGGTTTCTTTTTCTAGACTTACTAGTTGTACTTCCAAAAAAGTGAAGTACTTTATACTGTGGGCAATAAATAGGAGAAACTGAGAATTCCCATTTAAGCTATGGTAAAGTCCCCTGGTTGGCCTGTGAAGAGTGTATTTCCATCAACCAGGCCACTCTTCCTTGATCTCAAGAAGCAGCAGTGGGCTCTGTTCTCTGGGTAAGCAAGGAGAGAGGCCTCAGCAGCCAGCAAGGTTTTTAGTCTCTAGATCTAAGGCTGAGGTAGGAGGATTATGAGTTCAAGGCCAGCCTAGACCAATTAAATTAACCAGACTACCTAAAAATGGATAAAAATGAATCAAACCCTCCCTTAAATGTGATTACATCATGAAACAGAATGAAAATTCACATTACTTTTCCTTTTTGCTACTTGTATGTGTGGAGACATTGGTCTTGCTATATGTATAGCCCATGATCTTGCTATATGTTTAGCAAGCCCATGGTCTTGCTATATGTATAGCCCTTGAACTTGGAATCTTTCTGTCTGTGTGTGGCATTTTTAAGAGCGGAAGCCAGTAGTCCTGTAGAAGAACCCAAACTCTCACTGGGCTTCTTTTTAGTATGATCCAGGTTTTGCATTTTGAGTAAAATACCACAGAAATGTGTCTGGGCTTTTATGGTGAATGTGTTTAATGATGTCCTCAGTGCTTGGAAGGTCTGCCACACTTAGCTGCTACTCTGTCTCCCTCCCCTTGTGTCTTCTCACGTTTCTTTCTTGTTGCATTTTCTTTCATTCCCCATCCCTAGTTCTGCTTTTGCATAGAAGTTTTCTTTCAGTCAGCAGGTATAGAGTCCTCTGGGCTTTGTTGATTAGGAAGACAGTTCCTGTTAGAATGTACGACACATTACCCAACTTCACTGTCCTTAACTGAAAAGAAGGAAGGGAGATGAGCCAGACCCCCCTGCCCCTTGGCTCACTTCATCATATCCCCCTCCCCCCCTTCGCCCTGATTTTCCTTTCATTGTCTTTCCCCTACCTTGTACTTAGTCTGTTTGTTTACCTCTGAGGTCCGGGTTTGGCTTTTGATGGAAAAGTTCCTAAAATCACAGTGGTACCAAATGTCTCATGGTTCCCAGTGCTCTGGCCCCAACACAACTTTAAATCTCCTATAATTTGTTTTAAGATCTGAATATCCAGGCTGGAGAGATAACAGGTTAAGAGCACTGGATACTCTTCCAGAGGTCCTGAGTTCAATTCACAGCAACTACATGGTGGCTCACAACCATCTGTAATGAGATCTGGTGCCCTCTTCTGCCATACAAACATATAAGCAGACAGAACACTATATAATAAATAAATCTTTAAAAAAAAGATTTGAACAACTTGAGCAATGTTGTGTAACGAACTAAATGGCCATTTGAAAAATAATACTTATGGGTTGCAGAAAACTAATTTTATTCATTGTTTATTAGCTATTAATTGGTGGACTGTACATCTTCCCAAATTTAAGAATCAGATCAAACTCTACCCACCTCATTTCCGGTGCTGTGCTGATGTTTTTTGCAATACTTTTTTTTTTTTTGGTTTTTCGAGACAGGGTTTCTCTGTGGTTTTGGAGCCTGTCCTGGAACTAGCTCTTGTAGACCAGGCTGGTCTCGAACTCAGAGAGATCCGCCTGCCTCTGCCTCCCAAGTGCTGGGATTAAAGGCGTGCGCCACCACCGCCCGGCCTTTTTGCGATACTTTTGTTGTTGTTGTTTGTTTTGTTTTTATTAAAACAAGCATCTCAGGCTCAGCAGCTAGGCTGTGATGTCATCAAGAGGGTATAGGTAGTGTGGAACTTGGTGCTCCTTTCATGTCAGCTGTCTCCAGACTTCACATTTTCTCAGTGTACTGAGTTTATTCAATATTCTTTTTTTTTTTTGGTTTTTCGAAACAGGGTTTTTTTATTCAATATTCTGAACATCATTTAGTTTGGGAGCTGAGGTTGTTGCTTGGTTTGTTTGTTTGGTTGGTTTTTTGAGACATGGTTGTACTATGTTTCTCTAACTGGCCTGGAACGCAAGAGATCCACTGGCCTCTTATTGAGTGCTGGGATTAAAGGGGTGTGCTACCCAACACCTGGCTTGTTCGTTTTGTTTTTACCATTTATTTGTGTGCTCGTATGCATAAGCACACTCTGTGTAGGTCAGAGAACAGTTTACATGAGTAGGTTTTCTCATGCACTGTGGATTACAGGGATCAAACTCAGGCTATCAGACTTAATAGCAAGTCTCATTTAATGAGCTTTTCTCCCAGCCCAAAAGTAAGCTTATTGAGTAAATTGCAAGGGCAGTAACACAATCCCTTTTGTCTACAGTTTTATTGACAAATGAACTGGGAAAGTAGGTTCAGGAGGGATGGATGGCACTGAGTGCTCTTCTAGAGGATCCAGTTTTGATTCCCAGCACTCACATGGCAACTCATAACCATCTTTATAACTCAAGTTCTACTGGATCCGTAGCCCTCTTCTGGCTTCTGTGGGCAACACACACACATGGTGCATGCACACACACAATCAAAACACTCATACACATAAGTAACTAAAAAACCTCTTTTTGTCAGACTAATAAGGGACTACGTGCAATGGATGTTCTTAAATCTGACCATGTCTTCCCCTTCTCTTTTTGGAAAAGGGCCTTGTGTACCCTAAGCTGGTCTCAGATGTTCAGTCTTCCTACCTCAGGCCCAGCTCCTCCTATTTTTGACAGAATAAGCAAGAGTCTCACCATACAGTCTTTAAGCTAGTCTTGAACTTGCTGTGATCTTCCTATCTGTGCCTGCTAGGCGCTCAATTAGAGACAATATGCCACCAGTGGCTTAGAAACCACTTACATTTGTTTGGAGAATTGTATTATTACCTGATGATGTGTTTCGAATCTATGTCTGGTGCCTTATGACTCATTTCTCTAGTTGGACGGTGCAGAATGAAAAGATGAAGCTTACATAACTACAGCCTGTGTTGCAGGACCCTACTGTTGCTTGACCCATTTGTGACTCCTTCCAAGTTATCCTTTGCATTCCACTGCCTGCTGGGGGCAGCAAGTAAATGAGCTAGCAGACCTTTCCTAGAGACAGACCGAGTTGATTGTGCTGGGGGACAATAGGCCTTGTTGGACAGTGCACCAGATACCATTGTTCAGTTGATACAGAGGGCAGTGGAATGACTTGAGAAAAGGTTTCCAGAAGTGGTAGGGATCTATACAAACAGCCTGTCTACCCCTCCTTCCTCCTTCCTTTCTTTCTGATTTTTTGAAAATTTATTTTCATATATATGTGTGAATGTGTGTGTATGTGCACATTCCTGGTGCCTACTGAGACTACTGAGAGGGTGTTGGAGCCCTTGGAAGCTAGAGTTACAGGAGGTTGATTGTAGTGACCCTCTTGATGTGGTTGCTGAGAACTGAACCCAGGTCCTTTGCAAGAGCTGCAAGTGCTCTTACCTGCTGAGCCGTCTCCCCAGCCCTCTGGCTCTTATGTTTGTTTCCTACACGTGCTTCCTGTCGTGGGACCTTTCAGAATCCCTGTCTTCCTTCTTCCTGTAAGAGCCTTAGTTCGACCAGGTAAGTACTGAGGGCATAGGGGAAATTGGAAGACGACATCAGGAATAGTTCAACTTTTTGCTTCTAGATTTAATCGTTTCCTTAAAGATATAGTTAGTATCCAACTTTTTTCTTTTAAACAATTTTGAGAAAAAATAGACAATAAATATATTGAACTTGGAAAACATAGGAAATTACAAAGTCCTGCCCATGTACTTAGCCTTCCATATTCGTCTACCTTAGGAAGGTTCAGTGTCTGTTGCTTTAAGTTTTTTTTTTGTTTGTTTGTTTTTTTTTTTTGGTTTTTTCGAGACAGGGTTTCTCTGTAGCTACGGAGCCTGGCCTGGAACTAGCTCTTGTAGACCAGGCTGGCCTCGAACTCCCAGAGATCCGCCTGTCTCTGCCTCCTGAGTGCTGGGATTAAAGGCGTGCGCCACCACCGCCCAACTTTTTTTTTTCTTAAAAAAAAAACAAAAACAAAAACAAAACATTAACCGTTGTCATATTTTAGTTTTTCTTATCCCATTGTGTCACCATTTGGCATTAGATAAGATTAGGAGGAAGCAAAAGAGTTCATGAAAGTAAAGAGCCCCCTGCTAGACAAATACTAGGCTACTACTCTGTGCCCAGCACGCACTGAGAACTTGATCTTATTCTTGTTACAGGGTTTGTGGGGTTTTTTTTGTTTTTTTGTTTTTTTGTTTTTTTTGGATTTTCGAGACAGGGTTTCTCCATAGCTTTTGGTTCCTGTCCTGGAACTAGCTCTTGTAGACCAGGCTGGCCTCGAACTCAAGGGTTTGTGTGTTTTGCCTCATTCCTTATTGATAAGTAACATTTATTTGTTTATTATAACTTTGTTTCTATTCAGTCTGCTTCTTGACAAATTCTTTTTGGATTTTCGAGACAGTGTTTCTCTGAAACAGCTCTGACTGTCCTGGAACGTGTTTTGTAGACAAGACTGTCCTCAACGTGACAGATCTGCCTGCCTCTGCCTCTTAAGTGCTGGGACTATAGGCGTGTGCCACCACCGCCAGTTCTTGGCAAATTCTAATGATTAATGGTTCTTTGGTGGGGATTTGATTTTACATTTTGTTTGTTTGGAAACAGGGTTTCTCTATAGACCACGCTGTTCTCAAATTCAAAGATTTGCCTTCTTTTTACTCCCAGACTGGGTTTAGTGATGTTTACTATTAGCCTGGTGGTGGTGTGGATTCCTCTTTTTTTTTTCCCCCTTAAATCCTACCACTTAGCCATGGCCCTAGTCCTCCCCCCTTTTGTGACTGATTCTTTTTTGTATGAACAAGTTGAATTTAAGAGAGGGACCGAATTTTAGGAATAAAGAAAATAAAATGCTTCCTTTTGATATAGAAATGGCAGTACATGTTGACATTTAAAGGAAGTAGGGAATTAATCTCCCCCTTCCCTCTTCTCTCTCTCCCCACTTTCTCCCCCCCCCCCCATACCTCCTCCGGAGTTGGTTCTCTTCTTCCATCATGTGGGTTAGGGGATGAGCGCATCTGAGCGCTCTTCTCTGACTACAGTTTTCGAATGACCTTCATCTTTCTGCCTTTCCATCCCACCTAGTTCTATTTTTCCTTCACAATGAAAAGCACCTGACATCATTTACTTTATAACCCCCTCATCAGGATATTAACCAACTACTTGGCATGGAAACAAAGAACTTGCAGGATAGAAATTGGCTCTTGCCTAGCACTTGTAAATGATGTTGAGAGAGTGAATAGACCTTGGCTATGGAGGCCATGGTGCTATTAATGTTTTATCAGTAGTTTAAAGCTTCCATCCTGATTTTGTACTGTTAGGTAAGCATGCCTATGTAGCTCTGTAGACCAGGCTGGCCTCAACTCACAGAGCTCCACCTGCCTCTTAATCCACAGCCTCTCGAGTGCTGGGATTAAAAGTGTGTGCCATCATCGCTTGGCTGTATTCAAAATTTAAGGATATATTTGTAACTTTTTCCCCACCCCATACTGGTACCTGACACAAGATCAGAACCAAAATGAGTCTCTCTCTCTCTCACACACACAAGTAGCCTGAGGCATGGCTTCTTTCATTTCTACTTTCTTTCAGTTTTCTTTTGAAGCACAAATGTGGATCCTCAGCACTCATAGAAAAGCCTAGCACTGTGGTGTGTGTTGTAACCCAGTGCTGGGGGCAGTAGAGCTGCTGGTGCCCATCTTTCTTATCTGGACATTGTCCAATGAGAAAAAAATTTTGAATTCACATTTTAATGGGAAACCACCTGTAAATAGCTTCGTGAGAAGCCGGGCGGTGGTGGCGCACGCCTTTAATCCCAGCACTTGGGAGGCAGAGGCAGGCAGATCTCTGAGAGTTCGAGACCAGCCTGGTCTACAAGAGCTAGTTCCAGGACAGGCTCCAAAACCACAGAGAAACCCTGTCTCAAAAAAGAGCTTCGTGAGAGCATTTCATTTCAAGATTGTGAAAAATTAAGTGACTTTACTATACAAATACAGTATTTAGAACTTAAAACCTCAAGATGTACTACAGTATGTGTGTACTTAGAAGTTAATCATATTCGTACTATAATACAGTTAAATTAGCTCCATAGAGTCAAACAGGACCAGTTGGTTTTTATTCAGAATCTTGAAATGGTGTCTGATCTTTGGAATTTAACTAGTATAGCCATGGGAATGAACCACTTTGTGATGGGCTCCTTGACTAAGTGAGCATGATGCAGTCATGATCGCTGCACGGCTTAGTATCTACTGCACTGCCTTCTGTCAGATGCTGCATTTGGACTGGTGAATTGACTCAACAGATGGCTCATCTGGTGAAGGTGCTTGCCAGCAAACCTAGGACATGATTTTGTTTCCTAGGACTCACGTATTGGACGCAGAATGGACATGTGCCCTGGATATGTTTGTGCATGCCCACCCCCAGTGAGCACACACACATATAATAAGTAAATGTAGTAGAAACTTTTTTAGAGCACTGGAACCCAGGGCCTTATGTATATTATATTAAATATGCACTAGTGAACTTTCTCTAGCCATTCTAACCTTTGACATTTATACCTTTCTAGTTTCTATAGCAGGCTATTTTCCCATCACGTTTCATGCCAGCTGGCACTGCCGTGTGTGTCTTGCAGCAGCGGCTAGCCGTTAGCTCACTCAGTCTCCATACATCTGCCTTGCGAGAGCGCTCTTCTCTCCTGCCTGCCTGTCTGGCACTTTGGCTCCTAGTTCTGTGGTGGGCAGCAGGTTCAGGCTGTCAGTATTAGTACCTAGGCATCTATGATGTACCCCATCTTTCCACTGCACCACAGACTAGCTGGTGTAGCTGTGTGGTAGCATGTTGGAGATTGGCTTTGGTTTCAAAAAATTCTGGTTTTCCCAATTTTCTTTAAGGTTTTTTTTTTTTTAAACATTTATTTATTACGTATACAACTTTCTGCCTCCATGTATACCCACACGCCAGAGGAGGGCGCCAGATCTCATTACAGATGGTTTGGAGCCACCATGTGGTTGCTGGGAATTGAACTCAGGACCTCTGGAAGAGCAGACAGTGCTCTTAACCACTGAGCCATTTCTCCGGCCCTCTTTAAGATGTTTTAAATTCTGATTCCCACATACTGTTTAAAACTGCAGTTGGATCTTATTTTTTCCCACAAATAAATCCAGACAACTCACATGACTTGACCTGAGGTATTGGGATAGTTAAGCAGCCCCTTTCTCCATTGTATCCTGGCATGGCTCCAGGAGCTAGTGAGTACCTAGTGTCTTCTGAAAGAATAGAAAGCTTGAACCCCCAGGGAGCGGAGCCTTAGTGTTTCAGATAGAGCAAATTGTGATTTTTTTTTTTATTTATTAAAAATTTCCACCTCCTCCCATCCTCCCATTTCCCTCCCCCTCCCTCTCTAGTTCTAAGAGAAGTCAGGGTGCCCTGCCCTGTGGGAAGTCCAAGGCCCTCCCCCCTCTATCCAGGTCTAGGAAGGTGTGCATCCAAACAGACTAGGCTTCCAAAAAGCCAGTACATGCAGTAGAATCAACCCGGTGTCATTATCATTGGCTTCTCAGTCTGCCCTCATTGTCAGCCACATTCAGAGAGTCTGGTTTGATCAGTCCAGCTGGCCCTGGTGAGCTCCCATTAGATCAGTCCTACCATCTCACGGTCCTGACTTCCTTGCTCATGTTCTCCCTCCTTGTGATTTATCCCTTTATCTTTTACTCTGAAAAGATGCTCAGGAAGATCTTTTTGTAGAGACTGGGATAATTATGGCCCTTTATGGCAGGATTCTTACTTGGGCTACAGCGAGGCAGGATGTGCTGTTGTAATTGACAGGAGGACTGGGATCTATCTACTGTATACCTGTCAGTCGCTGGACAACTCACCCTCCCCAAAGAATAATTTCACCTTAAATAAACCAGAATGTCTTAGTGCTGGGAAGAGGCACCACAACCATAGCAACTCTTTTTTTAATTTTTTTAATTTTTTGATCTTTTCAAGGCAGGTTTCTCTGGCTTTGGGACCTGTCCTGGAACGTACTGTGTGGGCCAGACTGGCCTCAAACTCACAGAGATCCGCCTGCCTCAGCATCTTGAGTGCTGGGATTAGGGTGTGCACCACCACCGCCCCACAGTCATGGCAACTCCTATAAAAGAAAACATTTAATTGGGGCTTACAGTTCCAGAGGTTTAGTCTCTTAATTATCATGGTGGTGTGCAGGCAGGCATGGTGCTGGAGGTCTACATCTTGTTCTACAGACGGCTGCAAAACAGCTCTGCCCCACACTGGGTGTAGCTTGAGCATATGAGGACCCCCCACACACACACCAGCCACCTCCACAGGGTTACACTTCCAACAAGGCCACCCCTCCTTATAGTGCTGCCCCCTATGGGCCGAGCATTTGAACTCATGAGTCTGTGGGGTCATTCCTATTCAAACACAGGGTAGCTGGGTATGGTGGCACACACCTTTAATCCCAACACTCAGGAGGCAAAAGCAGGCATATCTCTGTGACTTTGAGGCCAGTCTGGTCTGTATATCAAGTTCCAGGCCAGACAGAGCTACTTAGTGAAACCCTGTCTCAAAGACAAAGTAAAAAAAAGGCTAAAAATAAATAAACATTTTGGGCAGTAGTGACTCACACCTTTAATCCCAGCACTCAGGAGATAGAGGCAGGCAGATCTCTGATTTTTGGGGCCAGCCTGGCTGGCCTAGAAAGCGAGTTCCAGGACAGCCAGGGCTGTTATACACAAAACGATAACAAATAAACAAAAAAAAAAAATGAGAAAAAATAAATCAGGGTCAACCAGGGTGCCAGGTTGAGACCTTCCTCTAGACTAAGAGAACTTGATGGTTCCTCAGGCGTGTGCTCATAGGACCTTCTCTGAGAGGACGTGTGGAGGTGGATGTAGCTTGCTTTTACTGATTAACTTGTGTTCCCTAACTTCCACTTCAACGCCCACCTTATCTTTTTTAGGGTGGAATTCACATAATAGAAAATTAAAACACTTTAAAGAGAATGATTCAGTAGCACTTAGTATATTCACATTGTTGTGCAACTGCCTCCCTACCTAAGTCTATATTTTTGTCACCCTGAAAGGAGGCCTGTTCTCAATAAAATTTCATACTTTGTGTATGGCCCAATGCAACTCCTGCTGTTCTGTCCGTGGATCTGCATATTTTTAATGTGTCGTAATTGAAGTTATCTACTGTGTATATGGCTGTGTGTATATAGGTAGATAGGTAGGTCAAAACAACTTTTTGGGAGTTGGTTTTCTCCTACTTGATGTGGCGTCCAGGGACTGAACTCAGGTCATTAGGATTGGCATCATGCTGAGCCATCTTGCCAGCCCCTGTCTCTTTATTTTGTTTACTATTTCTGTAGGGGTGTGTGTGTGCACGCGCGTGCGTGCGCGCAGGCAGGATCACACTATGAAGACCAGGCTGAGTGCCTGGTCTCCATTTCTTTATTTTTCAGTGCTGAAAAAATTAAATTCTATAATGAGTAGAAATTTATGGTAGAGAAGGATTGTGTATGTGTTCTTTTCTACAGTGTAGCTAATGTAGCTGTTAGCACAGCCCCAGTATGATAAAAATCTTTTCTGTTGTTACAGATAGACTTACATGTGTGGGGAAAAAGACCAGAAACACTTCTGAATTAAGGTAACTTCACATATATAATTGTTGTCATTTTTGTGGGGCTTTGGAGGTGGGGGATTTTGAGAATGTCTCACTATGTACCTTTGACTGTGTAGACTTACTATGCAGACCAGGCTGGCCTTGAATTTACAAAGATACACATGCCTCTGCCTCCCAGGGCAGTGATTAAAAGAGTGCTCTGTGTCCATCCTGATACTCATCAGTTTTGTTTTATATCTCAAGACAGGGTTCCTCTGTGTAGCCCTGGCTGTTCTGGCATTCACTTTGTAGATTAGGCTGTCAGGGACTCAGATTCCCTGCCTTCTGAGGGCTGGGATTAAAGGCAAGTTACATCTACCACCAGCCCAGGGCTATTAATCTCATTGGCTTTTTTTTTTTTTTTTTTTTTTTTTTTTTTTTTTTTTTTTTTGAGACAGGGTTTCTCTGTAGCTTTGGAGCCTGTCCTGGAACTAGCTCTTGTAGACCAGGCTGGCCTTGAACTCATAGAGATCCGCCTGCCTCTGCCTCCCAAGTGCTGGGATTAAAGGCGTGCGCCACCACCGCCTGGCAAATGATTTTACCATTAGTGGTTGCCAAGAATCGAACTTTTGACCTTTGGAAGGACAGAGAGTGCTCTTAACCACTGAGCTATCTCTCCAGCTCTGTGGGTTTTTTGTTTTTTTGTTTTGTTTTGTTTTTGTGTACAATGTTCTGCCTATGTGTATGCCTGCAGGCCAGAAGAGGGCACCAGATCTCATCATAGATGGTGTAAACCACCATGTGGTTGCTGGGAATTGAACTCAAGACCTGTGGAAGGGCAGTTGGTGCTCTTAACCACTTAGCCATCTCTCCAGCTCCTTTGTTATAAGTTTTACTTTCTTTCAAATGGTCTCTGTTACTCTGTCACAGTTTTACCTGTTCTCTTGCTGTATTGTCTAATCTGGCCCTGACCTGCCTCATTCTCTCAAGTAACTGGTACCCCACCCCCTCTTTTTGAGATAGTCTGTCTTACTAAATGCAGGCCTGGCTAACCTCAGACTTGTACCTCTACCTCCCCTGCGCTGGCATTAAAGGTCTTTGTTGGTATTTTATATTTCTAGGTGTCTTGTGTGCTGTATGTCTGAGTGCAGGCAGAGGCCAAAGAGAAAGAGTTATAGATAGTTGTTATCTCCTTTATGGTGCTGGGAATGTCCAGGAAGAACATCCGGTGCTCTTAACCATAGAGACATCTCATCTCTTCAGCCTGCTGTCCCCAACCTCCCTTTGGTGTTTCACCATGCAGGCCAGGATGACCTTAAAGTCAGTCTTCCTGCCTCATTCTCTCAGCATGCTTACGCCACCAACATGTGGCCCATTTCTCTATTTTTAAAATTTGTGTGTGTATCCATGCATGTGTATTTTTTTTAAGTTTTATTTTTAATTGGATATGTGTTTTGTGTGTGTGGGTATTTGCATGTGAGTGCAGGCGTCCCCAGAGATCAGAGGGCTCAAAATGCCTTGAAGCTGAATTCAATTCAGATTCTCCATTAGAGTAGCATGTGTTCTTTATGTCTGGAGCATCTCTCCTGAGCCTTCTTCCTTAGTTTTTGAAACAGTGAGCCATCTCTCCGTCCTTGTGTGTGTGTGTGTTCCTGCAGGTATTGTACATGCCTGTGCCTATGCTTGTACAGAGGCCAAAAAAAGTGTATCTAATCCTTCAGAACAAGAATTAGGCATTTGCAATAATGCCTAGCTGTTACTGTATATTTGCATTATTGTGTTTTGGTTTCCAAGACAGGGTCTCTCTGTGTAGCCCTGGCTTCCTGGAACTTACTCTGTAGACCAGGCTAGCCTGGAACTCAAAAATCTGCCTATCTTTGTCTCCAAGTGCTGGAATTAAAGGCATGAGCCACCACCCAGCTTTCTTTTCTCTTTGTTTTCTTTTTCTTTCTTTTTTTTTTTTTTTTTTGGTTTTTCGAGACAGGGTTTCTCTGTAGCTTTGGTGCCTGCCCTGGAACTAGCTCTTGTAGACCAGGCTGGCCTTGAACTCCCAGAGATCCGCCTGCCTCTGCCTCCCGAGTGCTAGGATTAAAGGCGTGCGCCGCCACCACCCGGCTCTCTTTGTTTTCTTACATTTCAGTCAAGAATCAAGATTCAAAGTTCACAAATAATTTAGCGGGGGGGGGGGGGGGCAGGGGGGTGTAGTATAGCCACATTGACCCAATTCTCAGTATCCTCCTGTTTTACCTTTTTGAGTGCTGAGATTAGATGTATGTTTCACCTTACCAAATTTAAAAAGTGGCTATTAATAGAAAACTGAAATTCGTACAAGAAATTAACCACTTGAAAAATTTCTGTCAGCAAACTAAAATCATCACTAGTTCATAGCTGATCTTTTTCTTACACATGCCCCTACCCATTTCTCTATTTCTTGCTTGTTTTGAGGAGAATTTTTGTTCTTAAAGACTTCAGTACCTTTAAACGTAAAACAATACTGTTATCACACTTAGAAAATGTGTTGACTATTGCTCCCTGTACAGCTCCCTGTTTATGTTCAGGTCTAGTGCTGTTTGCTTGGGTTTGGCTTCACAGTTCTAATCTCCCCTCCCTCCTTCCATCCCTTTCTTTCTCTCAGATTGACACAGAATCTCACTATGTAGGTCTGACTGTCCTGAAACTCACTATTTAGACCAGGCTGGCCTCAACACTCACAAAGATCCACCTACCTTTGCCTCCTGAGTGCTGGGATCAAAGACACTCACTTATAAATCCAGCCACTTTCATATCTTCAAATCTTTAAGAAATTCCTGTTCTTGAAAATAACATCTCAAAGAAGGACAGTAGTGTTCTCTGTTAATATGACTTCTACTCAGATGTCAGCTATTAACTTTGGAGTTGTTCTGTTCTAGGGGACACTTCAGTAGTATGGTCACTGAGAGGCTTATGGGATGGGGGTGGACTGTCAGACTGATTATCTCATTTAATTTTTGTTTTAGCTCTGTGACATAGATGATGATGTTCCAGACCAGAGTAAAACTTGATTCAGTGAAGTCCTATTTGTATGTTGGAGAAACTGAAATTCTTTTTCTTGCTTTCTTTGTTTTTGTTTTTCCAGACACTTTTTCTCTGTTTAGCATTGAGTGTCCTAGGACTTGCTCTGTAGATCAGGCTGGCCTTGAACTCACAGAGATCTCCCTGTCTCTGTCTCCTGAGTGCTGGGATTAAAGGTGTGCACCACCCTTGCCCGGCAATGAAATTGTTTTTCAAAATATGCCCCTTTAAAAATTTTTGAATTATAGGCCGGGCGGTGGTGGCGCACGCCTTTAATCCCAGCACTCGGGAGGCAGAGGCAGGCGGATCTCTGTAAGTTCGAGGCCAGCCTGGTCTACAAAGAGAGTTCCAGGACAGGCTCCAAAGCTACAGAGAAACCCTGTCTCGAAAAAACCAAAAAAAAAAAAAAAAAAAAAAAATTTTTTGAATTATAGTCTTTTGTGTGTGTACATTGCAATAGACCGCACATAGGGAAGTCAGGACAACTTACAGGAGTCAATTCTCCCCTTCTATGAGGTGTATCCTGAGCTGTCCAAATCAGGCTGGCAGGTTTGACGTCAAGTGTCTTTACTGGCTAAACCATCTTGACAGCCCATATGTCTGTTTTCTGTCGGTAGCAGACTTGTAGCCCAAGTGTCATTGTTGATAACTGTCTAATAGTAGGACCCTGAGGTCACTGTTGAGGTACTCTGCACGACTTCCTTCACAGGCGTCTTGATTGGAGGGGCATTATGCTGCTCTGTCTTTGTCACACGTTGAGGATTTTACATCTCATACCACTTGTGTGAACTATTCTAATCATGCTAACGCTTTACTTAAAGGTTTAGGGATAGGTCTCATCTGCTTGTTTGTTCTCACATAGTGGGCAAGCACTCTCCTTCTGAGCTACATTCTTAGCCCCATGTTTCTAAATTATTCAGATTTCCTAAACAGCAGTTCTAACTTAAAACTGAAGTCAGATGTGGGTCATGGGCAGTCATGAGGCCTCAGCAGGTCCTGTCTTAGTGGATTAGACTGGAAAATGCCACCTCAGCATAGCCAAAGCTTACCTGGGACATGCTCTGGAGGAGAAGCGCTGCCCAGGCAAGCAGACCTGATGGTGGGGTTTCCAGAAGGGCCAAGGGACTAACAACACTGAAGAGAAAGTCAAAAGTGATTAAATGTAAGTAAGACTTATTAAACATACATTCATTTTAAAGTATTAAAACTGTAAATAGTAGTGTGTTCTGCACTTCATTCAGGAGTGAAAAGGTAATATTAGGACAGCAGGTAAAGGTACTCAATGCTCATGGAACACGAGAACCAGCTCCTTTAAGCTGTTCTTTGTCCTTACCAGGTGTGTTCCATACACATATACAAACAGATAAAACATTTTTTTAGAAAAAGACTGCTAGCTGTTAAGATCCTTCCCTCCCCCTTTCTCCCTTCCTCTTTTCTTTTTAACATACTGTGAGCATCAGAGGGTGATTTTTATGGAGCCAGGTTTTCTTTCTATCTTTACATGGTTAGATTCTAGGGGTTGAACTTAGGTCATGAGGCTTGAACAGCAAGAGACTTAACCCACAGAACCATCTCATTGGCCTAAAATCTTTCATTTAATTGGATACTCTCTTCATATACTACAGAAAAAAAAATATATGACAGTCATCCAGTTATAGTACTTAAAACTAGAAAGATGGGTTTACTAAAAACCTAGTGAAAAATCTTTATAAAGCTAATGGGCTATCTAGGTAAAGTCACTGGCCGCCAAGCCCGAGGAGCTTTTGAGACAGTTCCTCTGTTCACAAAATCCTCTTAGTATGTTGTTTTCAGTTTTGTGATTTAAAGCTAACTCAGCTTTAGTGTTGGTGTCTGGGTCATCTGCTGTGTGTTGATTGAACTAATTCAGGGTACCTTGTGACTTTGGTTGCTACTTTTTCTTAGTTGAATGCTGGATTGGGTGGTAGATCTTTATAGCCAGAGTGACTTTGTAGGGTAAGAAGTGCTGGAGTGTAGTGAGCCTGAGTAAAACCAGTGAAGCAAGCCAGATACATGCAAGACTAACATGCACCACATCTTTCTATCTAAACAACGTGATGCTATTCTGTTGTATAGGAATATTCTTAAACTTTAGTCCTTAAATATTGTGTGCTAAAGACAGAATGACCCAGTCTTTTCCTGAAAAAGTAAATGATGTTCTCTAATGCTGGGGGTGTCCAGGGAAGCCTGAGGTATTCTCCCTTGCTGGAGCTTTCTAGCGAGTCAAGCATCCACTCAAGAAATAGGTTTGAAAAGAACCACTGTAGCCAGAAATGGTGGTACGTACCTATAACACTAACACTGGAGAAGTGGAGTATGAGGTCAGACTAGGTGTAACGGTAAATTTTAGTTCATACGAGGCTGGTTAGCAAGATTCTCTCTTAATTGAGGAGAGAACAGGTGCGGAGAATTGACAGAAAATGAGACTACCATTGTGTTCAGAAATCTTTTGGAAGTTGTGTTGCTGCATAGCCTGCTTTCCTAGAGAGCAACAGCAGGTGCTAGTCTAGGAATGTGGGGCTTCCCTGTAGTGCACAGCTGCACCTTGTAGGCCTTTCTTAGCCCATTACTGGTGGTTACTCTCAAACTCATTTTCTCAAGTGCTTCTGTACTGCCCAGCAGAAGGCACTTATAGTCAGAAGGGATCTTGTTGCCAGTGTATGCATCAGGAGCGTATAGTGTGGATCTTCATCAACGGTATTCATTCGTTTTTCTGTAGAATAGAAAAATATCAAGAACTTGAGCAGTTACGCTTGGGGTCATCCAGTTGATTTACCCAAGATGTGTTTTTACTTTTAATGAAAATAACAGTGATTAGTTAAGCCATGTGATACTAACTAACTTGAGGAAGAGTTGAGACAGGATCTTGATACACAGTCCTAGGTAGCCTGGAGCCCACTATATTACCAGAGAGGCCTCAGACTCAGTGCAGTCCTTCTACCTCTGCTTCTCCCAAGTTCTGAAGCTTAGAGGCATGCCATCACAATTAAAGTTTTGTTGGTTTAGTTTTTATTTTATTATTGTGTGTGTGTTCGTGCATGCATGTGTGTGTGTATCAATGCACGCAGGTAAGTGTACTCATCTATGTATGTATGTAGACTAATCTTGGTCTCTTGTTTTACTAATTCATTACCTCATTTATCAACACAGAACCTCTCACTAAACATAAAGTAGGGGTTTTCAACCCCATGGGTCTCAACGCTTTGCGGATTAAATGACCATTGCACAGAGGTCACCTAAGATCATTGGTATGCACAGATATTTACATTTTAATTCATAACAGCAAAATTAGAATTTTGAAGTAGCAATGAAAATAATTTTATGATGGGGTCATTATCATAACATGAGGAACTTTTTGTTGTTGGTTTTTCAAGACAGGGTTTCTCTGTAGCTTTGGAGCTTGCCCTGGAACTAGCTCTTGTTGACCAGGCTGACCTCAAACTCACAGAGATCCACCTGTCTTTGCCTCCCGAGTGCTGGGATTAAAGGCGAGCGCCACGGAACTAACCATATTAAAGGGTGGAAGCATTAGGAAGGCTGAGAACTACTGACCTAGAAGGTTCCATTTCAACTGGGTTAACTAGCATTGAACCCAAGAATGCACGTGTCTCTGCCTTATCCCCTATACCCTAAGCACCTCTTTAACTTTTATACAAAAATTTTGTTGACTGGGGGAAGGGCTGGAGAGATGACTCTTGATTCCTAGCACCTACATGGAAGCCAACAGCCATCTAACTCTGGTTCCATGGGATGCAATACATTTTTCTGATCTGGGATACTAGGCATTTACATGACACACATAACTAAAATACAGTTAAAAAACCAATACTCTGTGTAATTTGCATTGGAGGGTCAAGGTCCTTGCATAAATCACTTTGCTCTTAAGTAATTTTATCTTTAGTTTTAAATTGCTTTGATCACATTTATGATTGATTCATTTAAAAGCCAACATCTTTGTCAGAAGTGTAGCCTGTATGCCAGGTACCGTGACCTAGGAGGCCTCCTATTCCAGTACTTGAGATTCTGAGGCAAGAGATTTGCATTCAAGGCCAACCTAGGCTTTGGAAAGGAGTTTCAGACGGCACACAGGCATGTCCATATATGACTTCCTCTGAGGAAAAGAAGTCTCTTTTTTTTTTTTTTTGGTATTTTTGAGACAGGGTCTCTGTAGTCCTGGCAATGCTGGAATTGGGTATGTAGATAAAGCTGGCTTTGAACTCACAGAGATCCTTTTGTTTATACCTCCCAACTGCTGGACTAAAGGCATTCGCCACCACCATACTCTGGTGGTGGGTTTTGTGGTTGTTTTTTGTTACTTTGTTTTTGCGGCAGTGTCTGAAACCACTGTGTAGCTAATAGTGACCTCCTTGAACTTCTGCTTTCACCTGGAGAGAAACTATAGGTGGCACCACACGTGTGGGGATTTAAACGTTGTAGCAAGCAGTCTATTAACTGAACTATATCCCAGTCCGGGAAGTCAGGTTTGTTTGCTTATCTATTTTGAAACAGTCCTAGTATGTATTGCAGGCTGGCCTCAAATTATGTAGCCAAGGATGACCTTAAAGGGTGACTCTGACCTCCTGCTTATTTCCAAAGTGCTGGATTTATAGGTGTACACCCCTGCACCGTTTATCCTGGGGCTGGACTCAAATCCAGAGCTTCATATATGTTAGTCAAGCACTCTACCAACTGAACGTCTGCATTCTGGGCTGAAAAAGCCGTAACAAGGTGACCTCAGAGTTTGGAGCTGTCTTCTATGACTGGGTATGCAGCACGTGACCAGCCTTGTTCAGAACGTTTGTGCTTAGAAGGGTCAAGATGTTTCTGAGCTTCCTGGGATTCCACAGCCTAGGGTTTTGGTGGAAATAGAGGACTTCTGGATCCCTGAAGGTGCAAGTCATAAACAGTCCCACACCAGTTTGGAATTGTGATTAATAGGGTGGTATTTATTTAAAGGAGAATAAACTTACAGATCACCGTCCCAGACAACAGCCCTCTGCGCAATTAGGAAGAAGTCTAGTTCGCCGGAACCGGAGCAGGAAGTAAAGAGAGCGAGGAGGGAAGTAGCCGCTTTTTTAAAGGGAAAGAGACCATGCCCCAATGGGCTGGTATCTCAGCGGCTATTGGCTGGAGGAGCGGAAGGACCTCCCGCAACAGATCCCCTTTGTCCTTTTAAGGCTCATGATGACTGCCATAGCTTTAAAGTTGTAGTTTTCCAGAGTGCCCCAGTCCTTTTCCTGAAGAAATTATTTCTGGTTTCTCCGTGTGGTAGCTATTCTTGTTTTCTGAGAGATGCAATCTTTTCATGATGAGAAAGGCCTGTGTTATTTGTGTTATTTTAAGTGATTTTATTTTTCTGGAGATTGGGTCTCTGGTACAGGTTGGCATTGAACTTAAGGTCTTTCTTCAGCCATCTAAGTAGTGCAATGCACTACCACTACTAGCACTAACAGTTTATGTTTCAGTCCACTACCACAGCGGTGTGTATTAGTCATTGTTGTACTGGCAAAAAAGATTGTTTTTAATCCAGTTCTACATAGGACTTTAAAAGTTTTGATTAATGCTACAGGAAAGTTCTGTTTTATGAGACCATAGCTCTGAAGTTTTCAATTTCTTTGTTTTGTTTTTTTTCCCCTTTTTTTTAAGGGTTTTCCAAGACTGGGGTGTCTATGTAGCCTTGGCTATTCTGACACTGACTTTGTAGACCAGGCTGGCCTGGAACTCACAGAGATCCTACTGCCTCTGCCTCCCAAGTGCTGGGATTAAAAGTGTGCGCCACTATACCCAGTGTTCTACTTGCTTTATAAGTTACTCAAAAGTGATCCCCCCCAAATTTATTTATTTGTGTGTTTGTTTATTGTGTATACATTGTTCTGCCCGCGTGTATGCCTGCAGGCCGGAAGAGGGGGCGGCACCAGCTCTCATTATGGATGAACCACATATATGGTTACTAGGGATTGAACTCATGACCTCTGGGAGAGCAGTTAGTGCTCTTAGCTGTGAATTTTCAGTCAGCCAGTGTTACTGTAGCTTATTTATTTTGTGCCATGTTTCTGTTGCAGAGCTTGAATTCTGAAGTGAGGAGAGCACTGAGACCTGAAGATGAGTGAACTTGACCAGCTGCGGCAGGAGGCCGAGCAACTGAAGAACCAGATCAGAGTAAGTAGCAGTGCGCGTCTGTTTCAGATGAGAAGTTCCCGTTATGGATGACAGAGTAAGGTGAAGTTGGTCTAGTATGTGCTGACCATGCTCCAGGTGCCTGTCTGTTATGTTTTCAGAAACTTTGTTTTCTTACTAACTATAATTTGTTGCTTGAATGTACATGGTATGTTTCTGTCAAATTCATCGAAGATATTGAGAGTCTTCCTCTGGGGAGCTAGGTTTAGATCCTCCTGTGTGGCTGTTGTATATATCAACAGGCGGTATCAGGAGGACTACTAAACTGGCAGAAGACAAAAGTGTGAAAGTGAAAAGCTCAGTAAAGTGGCATTTTAGATGCGCCTACCTTTTTTTTTTTTCCTTGTGATTTTGAAGTGGGTTGTGCTGCAGGATGACTGTTGAAATGTATACAACAGCTCTTGGGCCACCAGAGAGAAGAGACTTACACTTACCTACCTGAGTACAAAACTAAATGAAAGATAAATTTCAGCTGGGTGGTGGTGCATACTTTTCATTCCAGCACTCAGGAGGCAGAGGCAGGCAGGTCTCTGAGTTTGAGGTCAGACTGGTCTACACAGAGAAATCTTCTCTCAGAAAAAAAGAATAGAAAAAAAATGAAGGGGAAAGATAAATTTCACTGTAATCTGATTCTTTTGAGGTGGTGCTAGAGGTAGAACTGAGAGCCCTTATACATACATACCAGGTGAATGTGGGTTTAATAGTTTAGGGGTTTGTATTTTATTTTTTTGTTACTTGAGACAAGGTTTCTCTTTTCACTATGTAACTTCAACTATCCTGGAACTCAAAAGGTAGACCAGGCTGACTTTGAACAATTAAAGTATACTTGGTCTAAAGAGCTAGGCAAAAAAACTTAAGATTTACTAGGAACAACCCAGTTTTCATTTTGTTTAGGGCTTTGTATATTTGAAATAGCTGTCTCCGGTTTTCACGGTCTCATCTAAAGACATACCAATCCTCAGAATCTCACTCAGTAAGTGTTGACAACAGTCAGTGTCTGCCTGTTGTTGAACAGTCACATTTCCTTTACTTTGTCAGTTGTGTGCAGGCTGCCAGGGGGACTTTATAGAGAATCTTCAGCACCATTTTGGCTAACTTTTCTTTTTTCCCCCATCATCGTTGTTGTTTGAGACAGGTTTCTCTGTTTAACAGCCCTGACTGTCCTGGAACTCCTTTGTAGACAAGTCAGGCCTTGAACTCTGTTTGCTTTTGCCTCCCCAAAGTGCTAGAATTAAAGGCATGTGCCATCACTGTCCAACTTCCAATTTTTTTTTCCTTCTTTTTTTTGGATTTTTCGAGACAGGGTTTCTCTGTGGCTTTGGAGCTTGTCCTGGAACTAGCTCTTGTAGACCAGGCTGGCCTCGAACTCCCAGAGATCCGCCTGCCTCTGCCTCCCGAGTGCTGGGATTAAAGGCGTGTGCCACCACCGCCCAGCTCCAGTTTTTTCTTGAATTAAAAAAAAAAAAGATACCAGAATTGTCTGAGATTTAGAGCTAGGGATAAAACAGAAAATACCCTGCTGTAAGCACTTCACAGCTGGGCATTGGAGTCTAGATTATCCTGGCCAGTGTTCTTTAATGTACTCCCCTGGAATTAATAAAGCTTTCTAAAATATTGGGTGTGGTATAGTTATTTCCTGCAAAACAAATTTAAATAATAGCAGATAACTTCCCTAAATTTATGTGTTCCGCATGGCAGGTAGGTACTATATCACTGAACTACACCCTAGCCCTGATCCTCACCTGAAATCTTTACAGGGTTACGGGTTTTTTTTCTTGGGGGGTTCGGTAGGGTGAAAGTCTTTATTATGGTACTAAGATTGGTCTCAAAATTGTGGGTTCGAGTCTTTTTCCTGTCTCAGTTCCCTCTGTGACTGGGATTGCAAAGCATCCCTGGCTTCCCCTACTGTTCTGAATGACTTAAAACTTAAAGCCAGGAGCGAAGCATGGTGGTACATACCTTTAATGTAGCGCTAGACAGGAAGAAGCAGAATGATAGTAGTTCAGAGTCGTCTTCAGATACATGGTAAGTTTGAGGCTAGCCTAGGTACTATGAGACCTTGTCTCAAAAGGTAACATTAGGACTGGAGAGATGACTCAGCAATTAGGAGCACTTAAATATACTTTCAGGGGACCCCAGTTGGGTTCCCAGCGCCCAGCTCAAGTGGTTCACAACCCCATGTAACTCTTAACTCCAGGGGATTTGATACTTTCTTCTGTCTTCTACAAGTACTTGCATATACCCACACAGACATACACAAAACAAAATGATATTTTAAGAAAAAAAATTAAAGCCAGGTACAATGAGGCATGCTTGTAATGCCAGCAGATCTGGAGACTAACGCAGGAATACTGACAGTTTGAGGCGTTTCCATAGATTGTATGCTTTTGAGATTTTTATCTTTTCTTTGTCTCAGAAGTTCTGAAAGCTGAGAATATAAAAATTAAAATTCTGAGGGACAAAGGAGTTGTGTTGAGTAACTATCTGAAATTATTTTTCAAGTCTATCTTGAAGATAGTCCTAAACTATAGTATGATTTAAGTTTTGCTTTTTTAAGACAGGTTCTTACTATGTAACTCTGGCTATTCTGGAAATCACTATGTAGACCAGGCTGGCCTCAAAGTCACAGATTTGCCTGCCTCTGCCTCCCAAGTGCAGGGAACTAAAGGTATGTGCCACTGTGTTGGGCTTGTATTTGAACTTTTTAAAGGGGAACAGGGTAGAAATAGCTATTATTTTTTTAATGTTAGGCTGGCATGGAAGTCAACTACGTGGCAGAGGGTAAATTTAGAGAAAGGATAAGAAAGCCCAGGTGTTGGGGAAAATGTGCTTAGAACAAAGATGAAAAAGAGAAAGGAAACAGAAGAGCGAGCGGTTTACAGTGCTGCATAGTTATAGCCACATAGCGCCCCGTGTTTTCACTCCTGTCACACGTGTAGTCCTTAGTGCCCTCCTTTCTACACCCGCACAGTTAGTGTCCCTGTGTACAGCAGTCAAGAGGTAGAAAGAAGCAGGAGGATCAGGAGTTCAAGGCCATTCTCAGTTGCACGTGACATTTGAGACCAAGTAGGCAATACAAGGCCCTATCCCACTGGAAAACATAAAAAGCAGGTAAAAACAATTTCAACAAGTTTGATCTAGTTCCATCTAGCTAAGCACAGTATCATTGCGGCCAGTACTTTACAGTGGTTTCACTTGAGTTTTGTTTTGCTCTTAAAGTTCAGCGCCTCACTCTCAGGGCATCCTTTAGTTCACACTGTGTTTAATGTGCACAGAGTAGCTCATGGCACAAGACCTCCATTGTGGACAGCACCAGTTTTGACCATTCCTAGTAAAGATACTCTGCTTTAGCCCTCAGAATGAGTGTCATCCTCACAAATGGCTGCATTGGATTTGGACCTTGCCTCTCAACACCGGGCTACTTTTACGATGAATTGGTGAGGAGAGGTGAAGACCATTGAGTCTCCAAATGGGAAGGGAGGGCCTTTTCTGTTGTTTGTTTGTTTGTTTTTTCTTTTTTTCTTTTTTTGGTTTTTCGAGACAGGGTTTCTCTGTGGCTTTGGAGCCTGTCCTGGAACTAGCTCTGTAGACCAGGCTGGTCTCGAACTCACAGAGATCCGCCTGCCTCTGCCTCCCGAGTGCTGGGATTAAAGGCGTGCGCCACCACCGCCCGGCTCTGTTGTTTGTTTTTGAGACAGAGTCTCGTTGTCTCTTTCTAGGAAGTGTTGTTTCTTCTTAGATTGTTTTTCATGTGAAACACCCTCTGTGGTGGTCTGAAAGAAAATAACCCCCAAAGAGAGTGGCATTACTAGGAGGTGTGGCCTTGTTGGAGGAAGTGTCACTGTGAGGTGGACTTTGAGGTCTCCTGTGCTCAAGCCACTCCCAGTGTCACAGTTCACTTTCTGTTGCCTGCAGATAAAGACTAGGAAGTCAACACCATGTCTGTCTGCACACGTTCCTGGTCCCCACCGAGATGCTAATGAACTGACCTGGAACTAAGCTGCTACTACAATTAAATGGTTTCCTTTATAAGAATTGCTGTGGTCATGATGTTCGTTCACGTTTTATATTTTTTTATATTTTTTAGACTTTTTTTTTTTTTTAAAGATCTGTCTGTATGCTTGCTGGCCAGAAGAGGGCACCAGTTCTCATTACAGATGGCTGTGAGCAACCATGTGGTTGCTGGGAATTGAACTACAGGACCTCTGGAAGAGCTCAGTGCTCTTAACCTCTGAGCAATCTCTCCAGCCCCTGTTTTTTAGTCTTTTAAACCCAAGGCTATACATTATATCAACAAGCATGTTTTTTTAAAGTATTAGACTTATTGGCATGAAAAACACTTGAGAGTGACTAGCTATTTTAAGCCCTTTCTGTGCACTTAATCCATTTTTTATGTGGAAATACTTGGTTTTATAATTGTGTTTAGATTGCGAGCAGCTTCATTAGGACGGACTTGGAACCTAGAAGTCTGTCCATACAGTAATGGTCATTTCAGTGTGTTTGCCATGCCATCCTAATATATTAAAGCCCTACGCAGTCATCAGGTTCTTAGTCAAGGTTATCAGTTCCTTTGACTTTTGCCTGTATTTAAATTTTGACCTTTTAAAAGTGGGGTTGTCTCATTTTTCTTCATAATGAATATCTTTGTATTTATATGTATGTGGTATTTTGAGATTTCAAGGCTTATCTCATTTATTAGTGAAAACATAGTAAATAAAATTAAAGAAAAAATTACTGTGGTATTTCTTTTGTAGGTCTTTGCTGCATTGGTAGGTTTTATAGATAGCAAAGATTGCCTACTGCTATTTTGTTATCAGTCTCCTTAGAATTTTTTGTTTGTTTGTGTTGTTTTTCTCGAGGCAGGGTTTCTCTGTGTAGTCCTAGCTGTCCTAGAACTCGCTTTGTAGACCAGGCTGGCCTCAAACTCATAAAGATCTGCCTGCCTCTTTCTCCCAAGTTCTGGGATTAAAGGTGTGCACCACCACCGTCCTGCCAAGTCTCTTTAGAATTTTACTAACAATTCTAGATCCCTTATTCTTTTCATAGAACTTAAATTTAATCATTATTTGACTTGAAAATAATGTCCTTGGATAATGCATTCTCAAAGGGAAGGTTTTGGACCTGGATAGCTAACTGGTCTTCAGCCTGTTTCTTTCCTTGCAACTCCTCCTGCTCTCACAGAGGCTGTGGGAAAGACAGAGCAGGTGTATGTGGGCTGCCTGTAGTTCCAGTGTCCCCAGAGTTCTGTGGAGTCTGCATGTCTTATGCGGGGTCAGAGATTGTGAATCATTTCTGTTGTGACCTGAACAAAAAGACTGCTTCATCATGCACACTGTGCTTTTGTTCCTGACAGTGGAGGCTTCCTGAAACCATGGTAGGGAAAGTCAGTCGTGAGGTTAAAAGTGAAATATAACTAATTCCTATCTGTTATTTCATAGGATGCTCGTAAAGCTTGTGCTGATGCGACTCTTTCTCAGGTAAGAAACATTTCCATCTGTCAATCATTCATAATGCAGTCTGGTGTGTGCTGTTACCTTCATGTTGAACTTCTGGAATGAGTAGTCTGTCCTGTGGGGTGAGGATGTAAAACCACTACCAAGACTTCATTTGGAAGTTGGTTTTGATGGTAGATAGGCAGCGAGGGCCAGTGGATGTTCTTTAAATGAAAATGAGATCTCTTCCACATAACAAACAGTTTTACTGCCAGACTCATGTCCAGAAGAATCAAACTGATTATAAAGCATGTACAGGGCTGATGGATGACGCCGTGGGTAACGTGTACCTCCCACCAATTCAACACTTAGTTTAGTCTCTAGGGCTCTGCAAACATGTGCCGCTCCTCTACCCCAATAAATAAAGATTCATTTTAAAAGTTATTGAAAATACACGTGACCGTCAGCTCTTGCTGTGGTGTAGCGCTTTGGCTAGAAGTAACCTGTGGATGAAAGATTTATTTTGACTTAGACTTACTTCTAGGTCATAATTCACCATTGAGTAAAGTCAGGGCAGGAACCATAGAGGAACATTGTTTACTCCTCACTTCCTGAACAGCCAAGGATCATCTGCTTAGAGGTAGTATTGCTCACAATGGTATGGACCCTGCTACATCAGTTGACAGTCCAGACAGTGCCCCACAGAGGATTTTTTTAACTGGGTGATTCTAGGTTGTGTCAGGTTGACAATGGAAAGTTACTAGCACAGTAAACACACGTCCACCGTCTCTTGGGGATTCGATGCCTGGCCCTCAGACCTCATAGACACAGGTTTTTTTTTTTTGGTTTTTTATTTTTTAAGTGAATATCCATGACTGGGGAAAGTATGGGTTGTATATTAGCTAAAGATGGCGATAACTCTTAATTTAATGAGGCAATAATAAAATTATGACTTTTCTATAGTAGTCACGTGGGGTATACACTCATGATCTTAAAATATCTTACTGTTTGTACTGAAATGATATTGGATACCACAGTGCCTGCCCACTGGGTGAAGCGGTGAGTGGCATAGGCACCGTGGCGCGTAAGTGCTTGATTGCTGCAGTATATTGCTAATAGACATGCTGTATGTTTAAGGAGGTTCACATAGCAGGTACTGCAGGATGAACAGTTTAATTGTGCTACTTAAAAGCAGGTGCAATCTAAAGTTTATAAATTGGCTTTTGGAGAGATGGCTCATCAGCTAAAAGTATTTGCCGCTCTTCTAGAGGACCTGTATTCTGCTTCTAGCACCCCCACAGTGGCTCACGACTGTCAGTAATTGCAGATGCAGTCTTTTTTCTGACCTCTTAGGGCTCCTGCATGCAGTTGGTACACACAAACATTCAGGGACACACCATACATATAAAATATTCTTTTCAGTAAATACAGGATTTTCCATTCAATATATTTTTTTAAAGATTTGTTTAGTTATTATGTACACAGTGTTCAGCCTCCATGTATGTCTGCAGGCCAGAAGAGGGCACCAGATCTCATTACAGATGGTTGTGAGCCACCATGTGGTTGCTGGGAATCGAACTCAGGACCTCCGGAAGAGCAGCCAGTGCTCTTAACCTCTGAGCCATCTCTCCAGCCCCTCCATTCAATATTTTTGATTCTCAGTTGATATTCTATACTGAAATGCAAGTGGAGAGTCTATTTGCTAACGTTAATCTGTACTAATTTTATTTTTTAAGATCACAAACAACATTGATCCGGTGGGAAGAATCCAAATGCGAACCAGAAGAACGCTGAGGGGTCACCTGGCCAAGATTTATGCCATGCACTGGGGCACAGACTCAAGGTATGAATTGGCCCTTCCCAAGCAGTGCTTGAAATTTTAGCTCACTGCTAGGATTTCTAAAAGACAGTGGTTAGAAAGTTGAGCTGGTGTGGGCGTAGTGGCACACACTTTTAATCCCAACACTCAGGAGGAAAAGTAGGCAGATCCTTCTGAGTTCTAGGCTAGTCGAGGCTGCATAGTGAGAGAAGGTGAGTTAGAAAACTTGTTCCATCCACTGCCTGCAGCCAGGTCTAGTGTTGACAGGTGCATATTCTTCTCTATTCAAATCTCCGTTTAACTGGCTTATTGCACCACTGTCTTTCTCCTGCCAGCACCAGCTTTTCTTTACCCCTCATCTTTTAGATTCTGAATCACAGTTTCCCCAGCTACTCTGTTGGCTGAGTTGTAATGCAAGAATTGGATGATGAAGAAAAAGATACTAAGTTTCCAGCAGCAGACTGGTCCCCAAAACTAAATGTGGGCTTCAGTGGTCTTTTCATCCTCACTGGGAAGCTGTATGGAATAAAATTAATGGCTGTCTTTATCCTCCTACATGCTCCTACCTTCTACTTATTTATCTTTTATAGTTTGATAACTACCGTTTATTGGACTTCTGGGTCTCTTGTCATTTTTTTACACTGATAATGAAACAGTGCAACATGATTTGTGTGGCTATAGCAAGCCCTTCCAGACCCAACAGACTCTTAGCACACATCCCCTTCAGTCTTTTTTTTTTCCGTTCTTTTTTCTTTTTCTTTTTCTATTTTCTGTTACCAGAATGGAATTTCTGCTTGTTTTTTTCTTTGTTTCTGAAATGATCTGCTGTGGGGTGTAAATAGCTGGAGAACAAACGATTCTATCTCTAGTCCCGTACAGGGTCCCCGTACAATTGCTGTGCAGATGAGTGTTTCACGTGACCGTTTAATGATGGAAGCAGGCTCTTCAGAAAAGAAAAAGGGGGTGGGGTATTGTTCTCTTCTCAGAGGGTTCTACTTCAGAGATTATGTATCCATCGTGTTGATGCTGTCAAAATTAAGAGTAGATTTATCCATTGATTGGTTTTGCAGTGCTGGGCATTGAACCTGGAGTCTAGGCAATTGGTGTCCCACTAAAGTACATGTCCAGGCCAAGAATAGTTGTTTTGTTTTGTTTTGTTTTTGGTTTTTCAAGGCGGGGCTTGTCCATGAAACAGCCGTGGCTGTCCAGGAACTTGCTTTGTAGACCAGGTTAGCCTCAAACTCAGAGATCCCCCTGCTCTGCCTCCTGAGTGCTGGTATTAAAAACTTGCTACCGAGAATAGACCTTCAATGTTCCCACTGCAAAAAGGTTCTAAACATGTGAGGTAACGGCTGTGTTAATTCACTTCATTCAATCATTCTGTAATGTAAACATTAGGCAATTTATATAGTCCATAATTGTCAATTAAAAATAAAGGTCATTCAAAATAAATAAGTAAAATTAGAAAATGACTAAATTCAAAGTTACCTTTTAATGATTTATAAAATTAAGTATGAAAATGAAAGAAAATATTCCTACTGATCAATTCATCAGAAGAGTGCATTATCAAAGGTAAGTGGTAATAGACAGATTGTAATCTCTGCTTTTCTTCCATACGTGAGAACATTGCAATAGCTGTGCTTTGGTCAGTAGCCCAGGGCCCTGGACTGGAAATCTCAGCAGTTAAACTCTGACTGGGGTGT
This sequence comes from Chionomys nivalis, assembly GCF_950005125.1. Taxonomy (NCBI): domain Eukaryota; kingdom Metazoa; phylum Chordata; class Mammalia; order Rodentia; family Cricetidae; genus Chionomys; species Chionomys nivalis. Next base: position 812,922 of record NC_080096.1, on the reverse strand, counting down.
TGGGAAGGTGTGCTTCGTGTAGGTGTGTTCAGAGACCTACGGACAAGTGTGTGGCCTGAGCAGTTAAGGGCAGTTAGTGTGAGATGAAGCTTGATATTCCATCTAATTTTAAGCATGAGTTTGCCTTGAAAACCATGGGTCAGAAGGAAGGTGTGCATCTCAGTAGGACCCCAGATTTAGGGCCATGATATTCTTGTGAACAGGGAAGGCTCATGGGTGGTTTTTAGTCTGTTCTCTTTCTTGGGCGGTATAGAGGGAGTATGACATGTTTTTTTTTTTTTTTTCTTTGAACTAGACAACATAACCCTGAGACTCTCAACAGACCAGTCAACAAAGTAGAGCTGTTACTTGCCTAGCATGTACTAGGCCCTGGGATATTGCTAGTATTGGGTAACTGGGAGGTTGGGGGGGCTAGTGCATGCCTATAACCCCAGATCTCAGGAGGTACGGGCAGGGGGATCACAGAAGCTCAAGATCAGTCTTAGCTACATAGCAAGATCTGGGCCAGCTTGGGCTACATGAAATCCTGTCTCAAAAAGCAAATAAAACCTTCAGATGACCATTCTTTCTGGCTAGTCAATGGTTGCATCTTAAAATCCAAAATAGCTCTTTAGGGAGATGTTCTGGTTATGTATTTCCCCTCCCCCTTACATAATCTTTATATTTTTGCCTTCATTGTAAAAGGTTATTGAGCTGGGTGTAATGGTAAACGCTTTTAGTCTGAGTACTTCAGGAGTAGAGACAGGTAGATCTCTGTGAGTTCAAGGGCAACATGGTCTACATAGGGAGTATCAGACTATCTAGGACTACATATTAGAACTATATCAAAACGGAAAGAAAAAAAGTTTTTATAATTTTTTTTTTTTTTTTTTATGTAACTTAAAGCTGCTGTTCATGACTGTCCTTGTTCATTGTGGTAACTGGCAATTTGATTTTGTGCCTGTGCGGACTGGGAAGTTGTCTGAGTAGCTAAGAATTCTTAGAGCACAAGCTTGCAGACCTGAATTTAGCTAGCAATACTTGGAAAAGTTGGTCCTGGCCAGACCAACTTTTAACCCCAGTGCTGTAGTGGGGTGGAGTTAGAATGCTTGACCCTACCTGGAAAAAAAAAACATTCCAGCTTCAGTGAGAAATTCTGCTTTAAAGAAAGGAATTTTTCAGAGAATGAACGAGCAGGATAAACAACCTCTTCCTTTGGCTTCTGAGTAGGGATGCACATTGTATGTATGTGTGTGTGTGCGTGTGCGTGTGTATGTATGTATGTATGTATGTATGTGTATAACTTGTAATGTTTGTAATGCTTTCCCAGTCCTGTGAGGTTTTTATCTCTCTCTCCATCCCAAAGCCTGGTAAAGTCTCTTTGGTTGGGTTTTTCTGTGATTGCCACTTTTCTGTTCCAGGCAGCAATTTAACTATTTCCCAGTTTCTCTCCCCCACCCCCCCAGGGTTTCTCTGTAGTTTTGGTGCCTGTTCTGGAACTAGCTCTTGTAGACCAGGCTGGCCTCAAACTCACAGAGATCTGCCTGCCTCTGCCTCCCAAGTGCTGGGATTAAAGGCGTGCGCCACCACTGCCTGGCCTTGGTTCCCAGTTTCTATCTCTACTGGAGATCAGAATGGGAAAGGCTTCAGGTAGCACAGTGAATTGTGTTGGTCCCTCCAATTTACTTGACCTGAGATTAGAATGTGTGTCTTCTTTCACCTTCTGGAGGATCAGCTGACAGCTTAGCATAGTCTTAATTCCTCACTGAATCAGCAATTACTGAGCTCTCTGAAGGTGACTGCTTAACTCGGAGGATGAGCTACTATAGATGTCTCTTAATACCCTTGCTCAGAGCCTCAAAAAGACCAGGCAGAAATAGAGTAGCCGAGGGCCCTTACATTGTCCTGTAGAGATAGTTGAAATCACCTTAGTTAGGTATGGTGACCAAACATGGGTAGAGGAGGTAGACAGACTTAAAGCCCCATAAAAGGGGAGCTTGAGCAGCTTTCAGTCCTGGCTACACAGATTCCTGTCTCCACAAAAGTAAGAGTCATCTGAAGAGTAAGAGATGCCTTAGTAGTCAAGAGTTTCCCTTGTATGCTCAAGGCTCCAGGGTTCAGTCCTTAGCACCTCATAAAAAATTGCGCCAGAGGCTAAGGTGCAGTTCATTGGAGAAGCACAGGTTACTGTGCAGGAAACCTTGGGTTAAATTTCTAGAACTAAAAAGAAAAAGTTGTAACTATAAAGCAACAGGCTTCGTTCTGTGCCCAGTTTAGTTCTGTGATAAATTCTGTGACAAAGGATTGGAATGGGTTTTATACCTTGTCACATGTGTTGTTCTTTTTACAGGAAGTTTATTCATCAAAACATGGCTTGGCGGGTGTGATAGATAGTACACAGCTTTAATGCAAGTATTTTAGGAGCAGACAACTGGACTCTTAAGTTCGAGGTCAACCTGGTCTACATAGTAAGTTCTAGGACAGTTAGAGCTACATTATAGAGAGATAAATAAATCTGTAAACAGGGTATGATTAAAAGGACTCAGAATGAAGTGGCTGAGTTTTACCTCAAGTCTTTGATCTACTTCATAAATCCAAATATACCCTAATATTCTTGTAGCTGAAATGTCTAGAATATAAATATGTGTGTTTTGATTAAATATGTTAGTATCATATTGAAAAGAATCTCTGGACCTGGAAGAAACTCTTGCTTTTCCTTGAAACAAAACAGCAGATTCTCCTGGACCATGTGCCTGAGTAGCATGGTGCCCAGAATTCCTCTCACCCAGATTGCTTTTTAGATAACTTGGATTTCTTTGCCTGCTAGTCTTGTTTTCTTTTTACAGTATCCTTTCTTAATTCTGCAAATACAGAAAGCAACAGATTCCAAGCTTAGCACAGCTGCCCCGAAGCAGGATTGAGTTACAAGCAATTCATAATTCATGATAGTTGGTGGTCTCTTTTGCCTGACCATGTACAATTCTGTCATTCGTCATCTTTACTACCATGAAGGTGGAGACTCCTTAGTTTTATGGAGACTAGCATTTTAATTTGATTTCAGTCTGGGAAGTTCTATGGTGTTGTTTCTTTTTTTCCTTGGCTTTTGGGTATAGAATCTGGGCCTCAAACTTGTTACACAGTCAAACTTGGCCTTGAACTCTCAGTCACGACGTCTCCACTTCCCACAATCTTGGATTACAACGTACACTACCATTCCAGTTCATGGGGTGTGTTCCGGTTCACTTTCTTTTTGTTTTGTTTTCTCAAGACAAGTTTTCTCTGTGTAACCCTGGCTATCTTAGAGCTCAGTCTGTAGACCAGGCTGGCCTCAAACTCACAGAGATCCACCTGCCTCTGCCTCGCAAGTGCTGGATTAAAGGTGTGAGCCATCACCCCCTGGCTTAGTTTGCTTTCTGTTGGTACAAGCAAAAGCAATTTGGGGAAGAGTTTAGTTCATCGTGTGAAAGAAAGTCAGGGCAGAAAACTGAAGTCAAGAAAACTGAAGCAGAGGCCACAAAGGACTTAGTTAGCCTCCCCCAGAACCACTGTCCAAGGATGGCACTGCCCACATCAGTTATTAAGGAAAATGCCCCCTAGGCTTACCTATAGACCGATATGGTGGAAGCATTTTTTTCAGTTGATGACTCTAGAGTGTGTCAACCCACAAAAAAAAAAAAAAGAAAAGAAAAGAAAAAAGAATAAAAACAGGACAGAATGTTTAAAATGGTTCCTGAGTAGGGAGTGTTTCAAACTTTTTCCATAATATCCATAATATTCAGATTTTCTTTGTATCAGATGGAACAAAACTGTATCCTAAATATTTGGCACTATTGAGGGCTCTGGACCGATCTGTGTGTCTTAATTTAGCTTGGAATTAAAAAGAAACCTTGCAGAAGTAAGAGTAGAGATCAGTGCCGCCTCTCAGCTGGTAGAGGAAGAACTGGTAGTCTGACCAGCCAGATGTCTCTAGGGCTGAACTGTTATCTGAGAATCATGGTGTCACATTGGTCAAACATTTATATCCTCCTTTTCTCAGTAAGTGTATTTGATCTTTTTTTTTTTTTTTTTTTTTTTGGTTTTTCGAGACAGGGTTTCTCTGTGGCTTTGGAGCCTGTCCTGGAACTAGCTCTTGTAGACCAGGCTGGTCTCGAACTCACAGAGATCCACCTGCCTCTGCCTCCCAAGTGCTGGGATTAAAGGCGTGCGCCACCACCGCCCGGCAAGTGTATTTGATCTTAAGCAAATATAGTTTTAAAGCTCTAGTTGGATGTCACCAAGATTTGTTTGTTTCCTTTTTCTTTCTCCAGGCTCCTTGTCAGTGCCTCTCAGGATGGAAAACTCATCATCTGGGACAGCTACACCACAAACAAGGTAGACAATGCAAAATTCTTCCCTGGAACACTAACAGTCTGTTCCTGCCAACTCAGAAGTTTTTTCAGTGAGGATGTCCTGAGAATGGTGGAAGAGCTCATACTGGTCCTGTGCTTGATGCACAGCTGTGCCTTGGTTCACGTCTTAGCACGGAGATAGGAGCTGGGTGCTTCCTTGTGTGTGTAGAAGAGCTGCATTCCAGTTTTGGTTCAGATGTTTCCTGACTTCTAGAATACTGAAAAGTAGATTTCATTTAATGAGTTTTGTTTGTTAAACAAGATGTAATCTCAAACGCTATACTACCACCAATGTACATAAAATAATAAAAATAGATAAAATTTGCCAGGTGGAGGTGGCACACGTCTTTAATCCCAGCACTTAGGAGGCAGAGGCAGGTGGATCTCGGTGAGTTCAAGGCCTACTTGGTTGACAAAGTGAGTTCCAGGACAGCCAGTGCTGTTACACAGAGAAACCCTGCCTTAAAAAACAAAAACATTTTAGTTGAGGATTGGGAATGTTGCTCAGTGGTAGAGTACTTGCCTGTCTAACATAATCCCTGGGTTTGTTTCCCAGAACCACAAAAAATAAGAACAAAATGTAACCCGGCACACTGGTTAAGAGTGTGATTCTAGTTACTAAGGAGGCCAAGGTAGGAAGCCAGAATTTAGGCCCACCCTGGGTAATTTAGCAGGATACCACCAAAAAGGTGGGGCAGGGAGGGAAGAAAAAGAGAAGGCAGAGGTACTAGGTAGAATGTTTGCCTGATAGGTACAAATCTCTGGATTAAATCTTTACTTCTCTGATATTAAAATAAATTATACTGAGTATGGTGGTGTATGCTTGTAATTTAGCATTTGAGAAATGAAGACAGGAAGATCACATATTAGATATTATCCTTATCTACATAGTAAAGTTGAAGCAAGCCTGAACTACATGAGACCTTCCTCAAGAAAAAAAAAATGTATCACCAGCCAGTGGTGGCCTCTGCCTTAACTTGCACTCCTCTTTAATTCCAGTACTCGGAAGGCAGAGGCAGGAGGATCTCTGTGAGTTTGAGGCCAGCCTGGTCTACAGAGGGAATTCAGAGAAACCCTGTCTCAAAAAACAAAACAAACAAACAAAATATTATAAACCGAAAAACAGAACTCACTTAAATGCTGAATGGGTGTAGTGGCCAGTCTGTAATTTCAACATTTGGAAGACAAACAAGGAATCCCCAAAGCAAGCTGGCTAGCTACATTAGTCATATAGATGCACTATAGATACAATTGTGAGACCCTGTCTCAAAAAATAGGTAGATAATGGGTGGGGAAGGGTCCCAACATTAGCCTCAGCCCTCCATATCCACCTGTACTGGCACACACACATATACACACACTTTTAAAAATAAGTGGTGGGGCTGGAGAGATGGCTCAGTGGTTAAGGCCACTGGGTGCTCTTCCAGAAGACCTGAGTTTGATTCTCAGCACCTCACAACCATCTGTAACTCCAGTTCAAAGGGGAATGCAATGCCATCTTCTGGCCTTACCAGGCACTGTGCTTGCGTGGTTAACGTGTTTAAACAAATGCTCATACACATAAATTATTAAAAAATAATTGAATGCTGTCTTCAGTCCTGGTAAGGTAAATAATCTAAACGGTTGTGTTTTCCTAAGAAATACTAGATACATAGAAGAAATTGTTGGAATTCCAACAGCTCTATCTAAACAGCAAGATTAATTATGATACCAATGTACAGCTTGACACGCTCTGTGTGTGTGTGTATGTGTGTGTGTGTGTGTGTGTGAGAGAGAGAGAGAGAGAGAGAGAGAGAGAGAGAGAGAGAGAGAGAGAGAGAACACGGATGAATGAATAATGTCATGTCTCCTAAGCTCACTTCTATTTGCGGTTATCTTCCTGCCTCAGCCTCTTTAGTGCTGGGATTAACATACATCACTATGTTTGGCTTTTTTCTTTTTTTCTGTGTTTTCTTTTTTAACTCATGGCCATTTTGATAGAATTAAAGGGAGAACTAAGTGCTGGACGGTGGTGGCACATGCCTTTAATCCCAACACTTGGGACCCAGAGGCAGGAGATTTTGTGAGTTCAGGACAGCCAGAAGTTACTCAAAGAAACCCTGTCGTGAGAAACTAAAAAACGGTGTATGTGTGTGTGTGTGGGGGGGGGGGGGCTAAGTAATTCCTTAAAAATCATGATAACATCCTTCCCTCCTTAAATCATTAAAAATAGGAATATAATTTCCTTTTTTCATTGGGATGGTCTCTTACTATATGTATCCCTCAAGCTTGTCATCAGGGCTGGTGATGAAGAGCACTCGACCAGTAGACAAGGCTGAGTTCAATCCGCAGAACCAATAAGAAAAACAAACATAAGACCTTGTTCTTCCTCCCTTGTCTTTCGTGTGCTAGACTCACTGGTGTAAGCCATCACACCCATCCACTAGTTAATTTTTTAGTTCTATTTTATTTTTTGAGAAAGTCTCATTATGTAGTCATAGCTGGCCTGGAACTCAGTATGTAGACCAGGCTGACCTCAAACTCAGAGCTCCACCTACTTTACCTCTTTATGCTGGGATTAAAGACACCATACCCAGCTGTCTTTTAAAGTTAAACATTTCCTGGACTTAATAGTGCTGCCTGTCTGTGTTCTTGTTCCTTAGGTCCATGCCATCCCTCTGCGCTCTTCCTGGGTTATGACCTGTGCATACGCTCCTTCTGGGAATTACGTGGCTTGTGGGGGCCTGGATAACATCTGCTCCATTTACAATCTGAAAACCCGTGAAGGGAATGTGCGTGTGAGTCGTGAGCTGGCAGGACACACAGGTACACGTCTCATCTCAACTTTCCAGTAACATGTTCCTTTGATTTGTTGATTATGGTTCAAGTAAAAGTTATGCTAAGGGCCAGAAATTTTCTAAAAGTGAAGCCAAACCAGACTTAACCTGTCTGAAACCTGTAGATTGGGTACTAAAGCCAGTTTCTTGAACTCCCAGCTACTGTGTTCTCTTCGAACAGTTGGCAGCCACCATTCTTGTTTATCAGCATGTCGGCAGTCCCTCATGTGCACAGCCTCCCTGTTGTGAACTGACTGGTGTTCCTTCAGAGGAGACGGAGGAGAATCTTTGGTCCATTCAGGTCTTTGGAGTGTGGTCGGCATTAAAATGTTGGGTGCAGACTGTTTTGCCCAGAATTAATTCACACTGCATTCAGAACACATTGTATTAGCAAAGAAGAAGCCCCGTCATAGTATGTTTTTCTGTGGCTATTTCTGTCCTCAAAAGTCCTGTTCCTCCGTGTGTTACAGACAATGCACCACCAGGATCCTATTCACCACCTGGCGAGACGTTACAATCTTCTACATTTGTATTTTCTATGAATTGATAAGGAAAGGTGTTAAAATAATTATGGGAGTACTTACTGCTTTTAATTTGGTCTTTTTTTTTAAACATAGTGTTTTATGTATATTTGATCATTTGTTGTATGTTCCTAAATCATTGGTCCGTTTGTTATGATCAGTACCCACTCTCATACAATACTCTGAATCCACTTTGTTTTTGTTTTTTTTCTTGTTGATTATTTTTCTAGTAAGTTGTCTTTTACACAGCTTGGGTTCTTTTGTTTGTTTGTTTTGTTTCTTTGGAGACAGGGTTTCTCTATTGCTTTTGGAGCCTGTCCTGAAACTAGCTCTTGTAGACCAGGCTAACCTTGAATTTACAGAGATCCGCCTTCCTCTGCCTCCTGAATGCTGGGATTAGAAGTACACGCCGCCACTGCCCGGCAAGTCTTGGTTTTAATTCCATTTAAAGTCTCTGCCTTTAGGAGCTGGGAATGTAGCTCCTTTGGGAATATAGCATGCTCAGCTGCCATGCATGCAGCCCCTTAATCCGAGCATTTAGGAGCTGGAAACTGAAATCAGAAGTTCAAGGTCATTCTTCACTATATTAGCAAATTTGAAACTAGTCTGAACTACCTGAGAGGCTATTTTTTAAAAAAAAAACAAAAGCAAGTGGTTGGGAGAAGCCCTCTACTTTGTAAATATAGTTAAATTCTTTTTTGTTGTTGCTGCTTTTTTGTTTGTTTGTTTTTTGAGACCGGCTTTCTCTGTGTAGTCTTTGCTGTCTTGGAACTCACTCTGTAGACCAGGCTGGCCTTGAACTCACAGACAGAGGTCCACCTGTCTCCACCTCCTGAGAGCTGAGATTAAAGGCGTGTGCCACCAATGCCAGCAGTAAGTTCATATTTTACACATAGTTTCTTCTTGATGTATGATGGAGCTGTGTCCAGAAATCCCTTGAATGTTTAAAATGCCAGCCATTGAACTATTTTGACTGTGTCTAGCCTGCCATATATCCTCTTCCTCACTTTATGTAGATCAGATGTTGGCCATGAACTTACAGAGATCTTCCTGTCTCTGCCTCCTGAGTGCCAGCATTAAAGGTGTGGACCCCTGTGCCAGGCCCATATGTGGACACTCCAGGCTTCCTGTCTACCATTCTCACAGGCCTGACTGAGAATTTCTCCACTTCATTACTGTTACCCAGCATCTTGGGAAGATCATATGGATCACTTATTGATAAGTCAGAGAAAGAATAACATTCTTTACTAAATGCTGGTTTTTATTGATGAACAATAGAAACTCCTAAGAGTTTACTCTGTGGATATGGTTGGAGTTGATGCTGTACTTAAGGCTGGAACTCTCTCCCCCTGTTTTAGTTCTTCTGTTTCTTTTTTCCTGCCTTCTTTTGTGTTACTCTCTGTATCTCAGACTGGTTCCAGCCTCTGCATCCTTTTCCTTCTGTCCCCTTAGTCCTGTAATCACAAGTGTGCACTGCCAGTCTGGGTTCTGGGTTCTGTCTAAAGAGTTGCATAGTCGTCTCATGTTCACTCAGGCATGGGCATCATCTCTAGTACTGTGCATTCCTCCCTGAGGAGTTTGTTTTCTGCTGGTCGGCCTGAAGGCCGTTCCTTAGCATGACTTATCGAGTGCTCATATCCTTGGGAAAATGCTTCGTATTCCTTCATGGAGCCTAAAGCTGTGAATTATGCCAGTCCCTATATGTGCTGTTTTTCTTGTATATTCATGTCTGTTCAGTGAAGTTCAAGTTACAAATTAGATCCAAGAAGAGATTAACAACAGTAACTTTAAGAAGATAGCACAAGCCGGGCGGTGGTGGCGCATGCCTTTTAATCCCAGCACTAGGGAGGCAGAGGCAGGTGGATCTCTGGGAGTTCGAGGCCAGCCTGGTTGGTGCTAGGATTTGAACTTGAGTCCCCTGGAAAATCAGCCATTGCTCTTAACCACTGAGTCTTTTTTTCTGCCTTCAACATTAAAACCAAAACAAAAAAAGCATTAAAGGTATAATTTTGATTTTAAGCAGGTTGATTGTGATGTGCCCGGATATGTGGCATTCATTGTGTTTTGGCTTTTGGTACCCATAAATTTTGTTTTTTGCTAAATTGGTAGAATTTGAGCCATGTCTTCATTTTCCTGGTGTCTATGGCTTTAAGGGGTAACTTTCTTCTGTTTCCATTTTCTCCTGTGTTTTGTTTCTAGTCAGGTAAGTTCAGTTGGCTTGGTCATCAACAATAGACAACAGCTGTCCTTCCTGTCAGCCTAGTAATGGCCAGCATCTGAGGGAACTCACCTGAGAGTAGATGCAAGACTGCAAACCATGCTGGTGAGGCACGGAAGGATGGTCTAGATAAACTTGGTGTTAAACGGTCTCCTCAATTTGAGAATCTTCCCTCCACACATGTTATTTATAACAAGATTATTTCTCATGTTTCTGAATAGTTATAAAAGCTAACTGTAAAATGTCTACTTGTAGCATCTGATCTTGAAGTATGTCTTTGTGGCCCCTTTGCCTCTTGAATATAGAGGACAGTTTGCCTTCTTAGTGAACACTGTAAGTTTGAGTTATGGCTTTGGCATTTTAACTGTTATAACAACTCTGGATTCCATTGTGTTTCTCTGAAATTTTTGGTTTCATCAAGAAGCACATACACAGCAGCAAAACTCTTGTCTGTGCTCCTGTCACTTTCTGTCTGTGTGGGTTTGCTGCTGCCCTGCCTGATTAGAGCACCTGGGTGTGTAACTCAGGACTCACTGGAGGCTGCTGTAGCTCTTCTCAGTTATAGTCAATCGTGCCTCCCGTTGCTCCCAGGCAATCCTGGAAAATGGATCCATTGGGTTCATAGTATTCAGTATTACTACCTTATTTATGTTATTTTTTTTTTCTTTTTTTCTTTTTTTGGTTTTTCGAGACAGGGTTTCTCTGTGGCTTTGGAGCCTGTCCTGGAACTAGCTCTGTAGACCAGGCTGGTCTCGAACTCACAGAGATCCGCCTGCCTCTGCCTCCCAAGTGCTGGGATTAAAGGCGTGCGCCACCATCACCCGGCTTATGTTACTATTTTTTTTTTTTTTTTTTTTTTTTTTTGGTTTTTCGAGACAGGGTTTCTCTGTGGCTTTGGAGCCTGTCCTGGAACTAGCTCTTGTAGACCAGGCTGGTCTCGAACTCACAGAGATCCGCCTACCTCTGCCTCCCAAGTGCTGGGATTAAAGGCGTGCGCCACCACCGCCCGGCATTATGTTACTATTTTTTAAATTTACCGGTAGAATACATATTCTAAATTATTTTATTGAAAACAATTAGCCATGCATGGTTGCACACACCTTTATTCCCATCACTCAGGAGGCAGAAGCAGACAGATCTCTGAGTTGGAGATCAGCCTGGTCTACAGAGTGAGTTCCAGAACAGCCAGGGCTACAAAAGGAAACCCTGTGTCAAAAAAATAAATAATTCCCAGCACCTGAGAAGCAGAGACAGACGGATCTCAGTGAGTTCAAGGCCTGCCTGGTCTACAAAGTAAGTTCTAGGACAGCCATGACTGTCTCAAAAAAACAAATAAATGAATGAGCAATTATGAACGCGTGTACATGTATGTATACAGACACAGATAAATAGCAATATATATTTGAAGATTTATTGCCTGAATGCTATTTTCAAGGAGACTGGAACTAAGGCACAGATTGGTCTCCATGCTAATAATCCCTAGGGACTCATGGAGAGCAAGTGGAAATCAAGACTCAAAGCGGCGTCTTTGATAACTTGAGTATAGTATCCTTGGCTGGAATACTCTGGTCAAGAGGACCGCAATTTGCCCTTCTGATGAAGCATGACATTGCCTGCCCTTCAGTGTTGGAAGCTGGTAGAGTGAGTGGCTAAAACCCTATCTGGATATAATTTCTTCATCTAATGAGAAATTAGATATTTTACGTTATTTATAAACACAGTGATCCCCTTCCCCCGACGGGTACTAGTGACCTTAGATAATAGAAGAAAAGATTGTGCCTCCCTGTAAAATGTGCTCTGAAAGTCACAACTGGGAAATTGATGACTTATTTCTGTTTCCATCATTTTGGTGTCCCTCTCCCACTTGCTTGTCATCATCATAGACTGGAGCAAAGCCCAGGTGCTTGCTCAGCTTCCCTCCATATCATTTCAACAGGTACCTGTACACAGACTCCATGTCTGGGAAGTTCTCAGTGTCCTGATTCCTATTGTATAACTTTATGTAGCTATTTATAATTTGTTCTTTTGTTTGGCAGATTTCGCCATTCCTCTCTTGTGAACTAAGTGACTTTCATAAACCACTTACTTTCAGTGACTTAATTTTTTCATCTCTCTCAAAATTTTTAATTGTATTTTGAGACAGGGTCTCAACTGTCTCCTACTCCATCCATAGCTTCCAAGAAATCTTTCCATTGAGTGTCAGCAGAAACCAGAAACATAGCTTTCCACGTAAGCTCCATGTCATAGCTTTTGAGAAAGCGAGCCCATTAACCTTCCCATGGGTATTTCCAGTGTTCTTGCCATGGAGCTGCCCGTTCTGCCTTCTCTTCCTGTTCCACTTGGTTGATTTGTTAACTCCTTCTTCCCCGATTCCATTACTGTCTTTCCTCCCACTGGGCTCTGAGCTCCTTCATGTCCCAGCTGGCAGACAAATGAGTATAAAAGGAAAGGGAATCCCTACCTTAAAATAGAAAGGCAGATCCAAGAATTCATATGTATGGCTTACTCCTTTGTGCTGTGCAGGGAATGGGTCTGTCTGAAGTATCGTCCCATTGTCCTGGCTTTGGTTCTGTGTAGCTGTAGTTTCACCCACACCGTGATAGTTAGTGCTCCTGTCACAACCAAAACAAAAGTTCTGAGTATTTCCATTACCGTGGTTTTTACATTGAGAAGATCATGAGATTGGGGCCTGCTAGTCTTCATTTGGGTCTGCTCTTTTCCAGGTTATCTGTCCTGTTGCCGGTTCCTGGATGACAATCAGATAGTCACCAGCTCTGGAGACACCACATGGTGAGTACCTGGCAAGGCAGAGACTGAGGCCTCAGATTCCCTGTTCTTGTTCACACTATTAGGGTGAGACTTTTGGGAGATAGTTCTCATGACTAGTTAAGACTATCTTGACCTGGGCAGTGGTGGTGCTTGCCTGAGAGACAGGTGGGTGGATCTCTGTGAGTTCAAGGACAGCTTGCTCTATAGAGCGAGTTTCAGGATAGCTAAGGCTACACAGAGAAACCCTGTTTTTTTTTTTTTTTTTTTAAAAAAAAGACTATCTTGAATTTGTTTATGGCTGGTGATTTAGAAACAAAGTTGCTATTCATTGTACTGTCTAGGTATACAAAGTTTAGTTTTGAACAGAGAACTGAAATACGGATATTTAGACTATAGTCATGTATGAAGTACCTGCTTTTCTTTCCTTTTCTCCATTTATCTTTACGTACACATATGATGTTTTAGAGGCCTTTGGCCTCTGTTTCACTGTGAAGCCAGCTCTACACTGTGAGCAGGAATGCCGCTTTCCAACAGCAGCTCTGCCAGACTCCGTAAATAACAAGACGACAGATAGTTATTTTATTTTTGTTTGTTTGTTTTTTTTTTTGTTGTTTTGTTTTGTTTTTCGAGACAGGGTTTCTCTGTAGCTTTGGTGCCCGTCCCGGAACTAGCTCTTGTAGACCAGGCTGGTCTCGAACTCACAGAGATCCGCCTGCGTCTGCCTCCCGAGTGCTGGGATTAAAGGCGTGCGCCACCACCGCCTGGCCAGATAGTTATTTTAAGAGAGTAATTTTAGTCTTAAGCTACCCTTGTGGGTTTTGCTGGTCACTGGAAACATTCCTGGATATATCAACAGCAGTAATTTAAATAGCTGTGATTTATTAGAGTGGCTTACAGGCCTGTTGGTCCAGCAATAGCTGTGTCTCTTGATGAAAATGACCAAGAGTCTGGTAGTTGTGAAGCTGGATATCTCAGCTGGTCTTCTGTCTACCATGGAAACCTGGAATATAATCTTAAAATCAATAAAGGAATGCCTAAACAGCAAGATAGATGAGCTCGCCAGTGAGGGTGAAGACTCTCTGTCCTTTTACGTGAGCTCCCACCAGAAGGGGTGGCTCAGATTTAGGGTGGGTCTTCCCACTTCAAGTGATCCAGTCAAGAAAATCCTTCACAAATATGCCTAGCTGCTTGGGCTTAGCTGATTCCAAATGTAGTCAGGTTGACAATGAAGACTAGTCATCACAGATTTCACATGGTGATCATTTTCTTGGTTTGAATGTATGAGGCTTTTGTGTTCCCTGCTTCTTTCTTCCTGTGTCCCTCCTGCCTAGAAAAGATAGCCTGTATTGTTTATATTGAAATTGGCTGCTTGGATTTGTGTTGCTAGGCTGAGCCAGGCCTTCTGGTAAGGTCGACAAGAACTGGCAGCTCAGCGTGCTGTTGCTTATGCAGGTTGCAGTGAGAAGTAGCATATGGCTGTCACTTTTAGAGCCAACTCTTGCTTTATGTAGTCCTGTTGATGTTTCACCTTTTAGTACTGTCAGGCAGGCCCTTGGAATACCATGTTCATCCATGAGGACCATCTTTGCTTTATTATCCCTAAGGAAGGGGAATTCAGGCAACACAGTTGCTCTGAGCCATAGATTTAACTAACAATTCCTCCCTGGTGTCTAGGAAGGTGGGAAATGGGGGTACAGAGGGAATGATATAGGAGAAAAGCCTCTTTCCTTTCAGGCCTTAGCACTTTCTGCTGCCCATGAAAGGTACATGTGTGATAAAACCTCACATGACCTGCTATGAAAGGACAACCACCCCTTTGCTGCTGTGAGGTGATCTGGAAACGAGCCTGTATGTGCATCTATACAGTTGTTTCTTTCCTCAATACAATCCTATTACAGACGTGAATGTGTCTTCACATTGGCGCAGAGGTCATGTGTGCTCATACCTTGTCATTTGCTCCTGCTCCAGTGCCCTGTGGGACATTGAGACTGGCCAGCAGACGACGACATTTACTGGACACACTGGAGATGTCATGAGTCTGTCTCTCGCTCCTGACACCAGACTGTTTGTCTCTGGTGCTTGTGATGCTTCAGCCAAGCTCTGGGATGTCCGAGAAGGGATGTGCCGGCAGACCTTTACAGGACATGAGTCTGACATCAATGCCATATGTGTGAGTTTAAATTATATCTGCATTAGATCTTATTTTTTAAAGTTATTATTATTAAACATTTAATTTTTAGCTAGACAGTGGTGGTGCATGCCTTTAGTCCCAGCACTCAGAGGCAGAGACTGGCAGATCTCCATGAGTTCGAGGCCAGCCTGGTCTACCAAGGTTCCAGGACAGGCTCCAAAACTACAAAGAAACCCTGTCTCAAAAAAACAAAAGGATTTATTTTTAGGGGCTAGAGAAGATAGCCTTTTAATTACTTTTCTGTTGATCAAGGCAACTTACAGAAAAAAGCATTTAACGAAGGCTCACTGTTTGAGAGGGTGAGTCCATGGCCATCATGTGGGGACTGTGGCCCCATGCAGGCAAGCATGGTGCTGCAGAAGTAGCTGAGAGCTTTATCCTGATACAACCATGAAGTAGAGAGGGAAGGTGTGAGCTAACTGGGAATGGCTTGGGCTTTTGAAACCTGGAACCTTCAACAGTGGTCACACCTTTTAATCCCTCACAAACAGTTCCACCAGTGACCCAAACGCAAGAGTTTGTGGGGACCATTCTCATTCAAACCACCACAGATGCCTTAAAAGCAGTTAAGAATGCTGGCTGCTCTTTGGAGGATCTGGTTCAATTCCCAGCACCCACATGGTTGGGGCTCACAAGAATCTGTAACTTAAGACCCAAGGGATTTGTACCCATAAGATGCAAGCAAAACACCTGTATACATAAAAATAAGTAAAATACATACATTTAAGAATAAATATATGTGTATGTCTGTGTGGTTGCGTGCATTTATGAGTACAGGTACCACAGAGTCCAGACACAAGAGTGTTCAATGCCCCAGAGCTAGAGTTAAGCCATTATGAGCCACATGTTGTGGGTACTAAGGAACCAATCAGACTTGGGTCCTCAGCAAGTGTAGTAAGTGCTCTTAACTGCTGAGCTGTCTCTCTAGTCTTTTCCTTTTTTTTTTTTTTTTTTGGTTTTTCGAGACAGGGTTTCTCTGTGGTTTTTGGAGCCTGTCCTGGAACTAGCTCTTGTAGACCAGGCTGGTCTCGAACTCACAGAGATCCGCCTGCCTCTGCCTCCCGAGTGCTGGGATTAAAGGCGTGCGCCACCACCGCCCGGCTAGTCTTTTCCTTTTTAAAAACATTTTTTAGGGTTTTTTTTATTTGGTTTATTTTTTTCCTCTTTTGGCTTTTTCAGGGCAGGATTTTTTTGTGTATCTCCCGCTGTCCTGGAACTCGTTCTGTAGACCAGGCTTGCCTCAAACTCACAGAGATTCACCTGCCTCTGCCTCCTGAGTGCTGGGATTAAAGGTGTGCACCACCGTCACCCGGTTAATTGTTTATTTTTTTAATTTTTTATTGTTTTGAGACAAAGTCTGGTAATACAGCACAGGCTGACCTGGAACTCAAAGTCTGTCCAACCATCTCCCCCCCCCCCCCCCCCCAGCACTGAGATCACAGGCCTTTGCTACCACATCTGGTTTGTCGTGTTCTTCACAAATACAACCAGAGTCACAGACCAAATTGAAGCACTGACTTGATCTTTAGAGGTCAGCTGGATTCTGTGCTCTGCATTTGTTTTAGACATTGAAGAGGCTGTGCTAGCTCTGCTCCTTTCCCTAGATTGGCCAGTAGTTTAGAGCTGAGTACATCAGTGTATCCTCTGCTAGCCAGGGGTATGGCCGATTTAAAGCCTGCTTTCTTTCTGTAGTATCTCCTTAAGGGATGAGTCTGATTGGCTGGATTAGGATTTTGTTTCTTTCTTCACAAGTCTCTTGTGATAACTAGTGGCCAGGGAACAGGAGCCCTATAGCAGTGGCTCATTCTCCTGGCTTTTCTGTACTGAAGTCTTCCTGGTGACAGTAGCAATCCATGAGGACTGTGTCAGAACTCCCCTAGTGCATGCCCCATTCACTCTTTGATGGCATTCCTGTTCTTGCTGCAGCTTCAACTTGTTTTCCTTTCCTCAGCAGCCATGCCATTAATTGCATTAACATCGGTTCTTATTGAGTTATTTATCCTTTTGTCAGTATATGGGCTAGAACTTCATATGTACATATGTAATACTTCATATGTTGACCGTGAATTCACTGTGTTCCTGGTACCCTAATGACTATGCAACGTTTCGTGGTTGATTACTTTTCCCCACCCCAACCCCCACCCCCTTCAGTACTTGCACATGTCTTGATTTGCCTTCTTTTCCTAGTTCTTTCCCAATGGCAATGCCTTTGCCACTGGCTCAGACGATGCTACATGCAGGCTGTTTGACCTCCGTGCAGACCAGGAGCTCATGACCTACTCCCATGACAACATTATCTGCGGAATCACATCTGTTTCCTTCTCCAAGAGTGGCCGCCTCCTCCTTGCTGGGTACGACGACTTCAACTGCAATGTCTGGGATGCACTCAAAGCTGACAGAGCAGGTCAGTAGCCGCATGGTCTTTCTGTGTTCTTGGACAGTGATTTGATTCCCCCCACTCCCACGTTTGTTGGTTTGTTGTTTGGTTTTTTGAGACAGGTTTCTCTGTATAGCCCTGGCTGTTGTGATACTCACTCTCGCAGCACTTGAGGCAGAGGCAGGTGGATCTCTGAGTTCCAGGATAGCCAGGGCCTCGGCATTATAGACCAGGGAGGCTGACCCTGAACTGCAGAGACCTCTAGCCCTTATACGTACGTAGTTGGTACATCATTAACTGCAGGAGTTGAAAGTTGCTTCTGAAGCTTCAAACCCTTCTGTGGTAGAAATGAATGTATGGGCAATGGTGTGCTATGTGATAGCTCCAATATATCAGCTTTAGGTTCTGTATACTCATGTGGTCAATTGCTTTGAAGTTAGGTTTTTAGATTTTTTTTTTTTTCCCGAGACAGGGTTTCTCTGTCCCAGAGATCCGCCTGCCTCTGCCTCCCGAGTGCTGGGATTAAAGGCGTGTGCCACCACCGCCCAGCAGGTTTTTAGATTGTTTTAAGATTTATTTTATGTCTATGACTGTTTTGCCTGCATATACCACATGCATGCCTAGTACCTGCAGAGGTTGAAAATGGGATGTTGGAGGCCAGCGTAGTGTACAGAGCAAATCATGGCCTCCAAAGCTACACAAAGAAACCTTGTCTGAGGGGTGGATGAGGGAAATGGAACCCTGGAACTGGAGTTACAGATAGTTGTGAGCCACCACGTTGGTGCTTGAACCCAAACTCAGGTTCTTGGCAAGAGTAGCAAGTATTCTTAGCCACTAAGACATGGATTCTTAACTGTAGTTTGTACTCTGTGGTTTTGTTTTGTTTTTTTGAGACAGGGTTTCTTTGTGTAGCTGTGGCTGCCCTGGGTCCTAGCTCTGTAGAACAGGGTGGCCTCAAACTCAGAGATCCACCTTTTAGTGCAGAGATTAAAGGAGTGCCACCACCACCGGCTTTCTGTGATTTTAAGCTTCTGTGAGTGTACAAGTTAGTACAAGAGGGTCTGGGTTTCTTACTCTGTATTTGTGTTCATGTGCATGCCACCGTGGTATCCTTTTGTTCTTGTTAGAAAAGAGCATGTTATGGTTGGTTGTTCTCTGAACAGATTTGGCCATTCACCTAAGGATAATTTCCACTTGGACAAAACTTTCTTCGTCCGTGGTGTCCTTCCCTTGCTTTCTTAGGTGATGGCCGTAGCAGAGTCTTGGAGTGTTGTCTGTCAAAATGAGCCATCCTGTTCTTGTCATAGCATCATATGTTTCTGATTATATTTCCAGGTGTTTTAGCTGGACATGACAACCGCGTCAGCTGCTTGGGGGTGACTGATGATGGCATGGCTGTGGCAACAGGGTCTTGGGACAGCTTCCTCAAGATCTGGAACTAAGGCCAGTAGGTAATGGAGTTACTTGTTAGTGTAGCTAAGCATATTTCTCAGGGCATGAAGTTTCCATGCATGGCTTGCAGATTAACAAAGATATGTTGTTGATCTGGTATTGTAGTGATGACCCATGGCTCAGAGAGGGCAGTGGGAAGAGCTCAGATACCTGTTTTTCTTATGCACTGACCCCAAGCTCTGTTGACAGCAGCAGGTGGATGCCATGGTGACTGGAAGACCATTCCAACCTTGGAGCGTTACAGCGATAGCATACCCTATCCAACCATACTAACGTGGACACCCACACCTCCCCTCAGAACTTCAAAAGGGCAAGATCTTTTTTCCTTCACTTATTGCTGAAACCAAGAGCACAACTCCCATTAAGAGAAGGATCTCTGTGCTGTAAACTAAAACAAATTGTGCATTCCTTCCGGGGCCATTGTATTTGTTTTCTTCTTTTGTCTTGGGTAAATTTTAAAAGGAAATACTACAATAAAAATGTTAACCAGAAGGTAACCCTGAGTGTGATTGTGAGACAGACACGCCTCTTTACTAGTTTATTTGCATTTTAGATCAGTGATCCTGTTCTGTGGCATTCTGTAATTGTTTCTAAATATGAGTTATTTGTAGCAGGACTTTGGAAGCATTCACATTTCTTTCTTAAATATATTCCTTTATGTTCAATAACTAAGAAAACCAGAGCCCATGGTAGCCTCTGATTTGTCAGGGATGTAGTTTTGTCCCTGGCTGTTTTGTTGTTTTTTTTTTTTTAAATCTCATGTCAGATGAATGTTTCGTACAAACACGGCATAGTGGAAGAAAAACATTCAGAAGCTAAGTAGCCAAGCACATGATGTGACGGCCACAAATGCTTTATTGGAATCCTTCCCCTTTGCTCAGCAGTGAACTTACTCCCAGCACCCTTCCCTCCTGACTTGTCCTTCTCACTGTCTAGTTTCTTCTCTTACCTTGGGTTTCCTGTGAAGTTGGAGGGAAGTTTGTAGTCATGTGACACTAGCCGTCCTGCCCCCGCTGTCAGACTTGTTCTCCAGAGAGGTGCCTGTCCTGTGCTTGGATAGTCAGTTGGTTATTTGTGTATGAAACCATGTACAAATCAATGTTTTGAAAATAATGATCTCAGACTTTCTAAGTTAAATTTTAAACAATTTGATTGTTTGCCATATTGGGTGGGTTTACTCTTAGAATCGCATGCTGTAGAAATGCTCTAAAGTGCATATAGGACTCAGTCCCTAGATGTTCTTTTTCTTTTAAGAAATAACCTCTTCAAGTTGTACAAGTGGCGGCTTTGTCCATTACTGTTGCTATTCTGCACACATATTGGAAGCAGCAAGCGCTTTACACGCTTGAGTAGTGGGATAAGTCACTGTTTTCTTTACTTTAAAAAACAAAACAAGCAGTCCTGTTGGGAATGATTGCTGTTGGATTCAGGAGGGGAGAGGGAAAGCCGCTCTGCTGCCTCTTTGCCACTTCCTGGAAGCCTGCCTCCATGAAATAGCCTTTTGCATCTGAGGCGACAATTTTCCACCATGCAGATCCTCGTGGTTATCATCTCAAGCCATGTTCAGCAGCAGCGTTTGGACAGCAGTGTTCTGTGGGCCTCCCCTCCCCTGTACCCTGCACCCTCATAGCAGTAGTGGCTTCGCCATCCTGTTTTCTGCAGCGTCCTGTACAAAACTGTGCTGTGACTGTGCGGTAGGCCTGGACCTGGCAAAGAGAACACAGCGAAGCCCCTTCTCTTCCTACCAAACAACTCTGTAGAGCTCTCTGCACCCTGTACCCTTTTCACCTTTTGTATTTAATTTTAAAGTCAGTGTACTGCAAGGAGGCTGGATGCAAGATAGATACTATATTAAACTGTACTGTTATTTAAGATGTAATAAAGCAGTTTGACATGAGGGACTCTGGCGTGATGGTTATTTGAGGGTCAGTTTCAGTGTATGGAGGTAGCCACATGCCCCAACTGCTTACTCAACAATAACATAACATCATGGCTGAGGATGGTACCACATACCTGTAATCAACGCTCAGGAGACAGAGGCAGGTGGCTCTTTGAGTTCGGAACCAATCTGGTCTACTTAGTAAGTTTCAGAACAGCCAAAGGAATATAATAAGAGAAAGTCTGTCTCAAAAAAAGAAAAAGAGAGGGCCAGTGGTGGGGGCCAGCTTTTGAGACGTTCCCTAGATGCTGTACATCTCAGGCCTACAGAACCATTTGTTTTCTAGGACCCCTCAGTATCTAGGTTCTGTCTTGCATCTTCTCTGACCTCTCTACCAACAAGCTGCTTTGGCTTATTCTTCCTGTTTTCCCACTAAAATACTGAGGATCTTCCCCCTCTGAATACACTCTTTCCTTCTATAAGCTTAGCATTTCCTTCTTAGTCAATAAAAGCCGCTACATCTTGAAGGAGTGAGCATCAACCCCAGAAGTATTAAAGCTCAGCTGCCATTCCTCCAGCATCCAGTCCACTGCAGTGCCTAGTTCTAGACTGAACGTGAGTTTTAAGATTATAAGTGATAGCCGGGCGGTGGTGGCGCACGCCTTTAATCCCAGCACTCGGGAGGCAGAGGCAGGCGGATCTCTGTGAGTTCGAGGCCAGCCTGGTCTAGAAGAGCTAGTTCCAGGACAGGCTCCAAAAGGCTACAGAGAAACCCTGTCTCGAAAAAAACAAAAAAAACAAACAAACAAACAAAAAAAAAGATTATAAGTGATAGACTGGACATTGGTGGCACACACCTTTAAGCCCGGGAGGCAGAGGCAGGTGGATCTCTGAGTTTGAGGCCAGCCTGGTCTACAATAGCTAGTACTAGGAGAGGCTCTGAAGCTACAGAGAAACCCTTTCTCGGAAAACAAAGTATAAGAGACAGGCTGAAGAGGTGGTTATTCTTCCAGAGGACCCGGGTTCAGTTTCCAGCACCCACATTGCAGCTCATAGCTGTAACTTTAGTTCAGTGGATCTAACACCTCACACAGAATGCAGTAAAATAAAAATAAATTTTAAGTGAATCTTTTAAAGGAATGATTATAAAAGATGATTTTCATCCTCAGATGCCCTATGTACTAACTGGGCCAAGCTCCCTTTGATTGGGGGTGGTAAGTAAATCAGTCCACTCGGTCAGTGGTGCCCCCCTTCAGAAGAGACTACCCTAATGTTGCAAGCTGTGTGGTGTGATTGGCGGGCTGAGCAGATGGGTTTGCTTAGCGTAATACTCCCCCTTTCTCCCTGAAGTAAATCTGTTCTTCACAGACAAATGTTTTGCAGGCTGTTAACTACCCCGATCCCCACTGAGTATAGAACACTTGAAAGTTCTTTCTGAGCTAGAGGGAAATACTGGTGAGGTTGACCATATTCCTAACACTGCCTTCTTTCTGTCTTTGAGAATCCGTATCTTAACCTATTTCTACCCTGATCTCTAGCAGGCCCAGTGGAACCAGGGCACTTCTGTCTCCACCTCAGAGGACTGGAGGTTGGTTCCTTCTCAGTCAGCTTCAAGGCTACTGCTTACTTTAAACATGTGGACAGCAGTACTAGCCAAATAGCAGTACAAAGAAAGACCTGAGGCACAGGCCTTTTCAGACCAGGCAGAATGCTCAGGTTTTCACAGCTTGCATTCACCACTAGATACTACTCATGCCTTCAAGTGTTCCTGAGCCAAGTGACCAGCCTGCTCACACCACTGTTAGTTTGCTCCTTCATGCTCAGTGCAACCCACCACCACGAGTGCGCTGTAGACTGCTCCCTACCGCTTGAGATCCCAGCAGCCAGTCACCTCTGCCTCTCGTCACAGGATGATTTTGGCCAAGTTATTTGTCCCCAGATCCCCCATGTGAGAAGGAGTGAGTAGCCTGGCAGGGATTCTATGAGAACAAAGTTCCTGGTGTGTGATTCCAGCTGGTGACCGTGCAGCCCAGGCTCCTGCTAGGCACTAGGTCCTCAGCCTCTACATGCCATACCAAAAAGAAAGTGCCTGCTGCTGCTCCTTTCTTAATCACTGATCAGGCTGGAGAAGGGGTAGTGTCCCATTCAATAAGGAGACTGTCAAGTGGGCTATTGTGGACACTAGCCCCTGATGATTGTCTTTGCCTGTGCCAGGTGTTCACTAGTGGATGATGGACAAAATAACTTGGTGGCATCCCATGACACCAAACTCCTCCACAATAGACTCTTTTCTGGCTACCTGTCACCTACCTTTTGGATAGTGGATAGCTGTCATTAAACTATCACACCCTGATCAGATGAAACATGTGCCTGAGAGCTTACCTGACAAACACCCCATCACCCTTGTGACAACCCAGCCCTCCCCATTCCTCCTTTCCCTGAGAAGACTAAAATCCTGCTGTTGGAGGCCTGAAGCAAAAATGTTTGTAATTGCCCTGATTTCTTCCTGGTACCTCACCCATGTGACCTTTGATCTACTTTGGAGTCTTGCCTCTGGCTATTCCCAGACATTGACTTAGTGTCAGCCCTGTGGTGGGATTGAGCAGGAGGTTCCTGAGTCCTCAGAGTTTGGTGGGGCCCACTAAGAAGTGACACAATGTCAGCTTTGTTCCTTCCTCTGAAACGGGGAAGCTGCCTGCACAATCCAGGCCCTTAACCCCATTGTAAACAAAGGGTTTCCCCAGCAACCACTAGACACCTGATATTTTTATTTAAGTGTACACAGAAGGCTTCTTGCTGTGTGACCTTGGACTGCTGAAGATGACTTCTCCCACTCTGGAAGTCTCTCCAAGGCTAGCCTTGTACCTGGAATGTACTGCTAGATACCAATCAAGTATTATAGTACAATGCAGTAACGTCCAAAAACAGTTCAAGCCTTCTTTGGGTGTGGTTGTTGTTCACTATGGGGAAGGAGTTAGGCTTACAAAACACACGAGGAAGTTACAAAACTTAAGAAAACCCCTGTCATCTTCCTACCCCTATTTTGCGTCTCCACTGTACATGGATCTATTGTTTTTGGAAGAAGAGGAGGTGAACCTCAGGAGTCCCTACCAGAGAACATCCTGACTTCAGCAGGTATGGGGGCTGTGGGGAAGCCTGGACATTGGGCTGTACAGGAAGAGCAAAGCCAAGGGTGCCAGGTCCTGCCAAATGGAGTAGTCACACCGCTGATGTGTGAACTGGGTGTCCGCCAACTTAGCATACCTCTGGATCAGTTACAAAGTCAGCTCTAGTGGCCTTCTCGGCCTCCCTTCTTCCCTCTTGAAGCTGTGGATGAGGATGAGGCACACTGTTTACAGTCACCTCTCAACTTTTTTTTTTTCCAAGACAGGGTCTCACTATGGTAACCCCTGGCTGGCCTAACTCCTAGAAACGCTGGTATTAAAGTAGTGAACCACCACACCCAGTCAGCTGTCAGGTTCTTAAAACTACAGGCCCAAATCCTGGACACTCTACTGTGAAAGGCCACGTAAAGTGCCTCAGGCCCACGTGAGCGCAGGTGACCCTGAGTTCTGATTCTGAATACTTTCAGGTCCATGCCCTGGTCATTCAGAACAACGGGGGGGGGGGCAGGAAGCTGTTGGGCAGTCCATGCGTTGACCCACAAGGTCCTGGAACCTCGCCTGCAGAAATCAGAGCGGGCCATAGGTCAGGGATAAAGATCAGACCACAAGGCAAGGAGGCAAAAAGAAGGCAAACAGCGGGAAGGAATCTGGTGTTGTTTCTGTGTGGCTGCTGAGACTGCCAAAAGGCCCAAGCAGCTTCTTTCCGCCTCCGGCCTCTGTTCTCCTTCCCTATTTTGCTTCCTCTCCCTCTGCCCCACCTTCCCCTTCTGCTCCGCCTTCGCCACTCAGTCCCCGCCCACTCTGCTGCTCTGCCTCCGCTCTCCACCCTTTCCCGACCTTCCTTCACCCCCCTCCCGTCTGCCCCGACTCCTGCCCGACCACAACGCCCCAATTCCTCCCTTCGGCCCCTACCCTCGTACTGTCCCGCTTCCGCCCCTCGTGCCGTTATGCCCTGCCTCGGCTTCTTCGCCCCACCCCTTCTCTGCCTTTGCCCCGTCTCCTCCCCGGTTCCCCCCTCGGCCCCGCCCCCTCAATTGACCCCGCCTCCTCCCCGGTCCTGCCCCATCTCCCCGGTCATGCCCCTTCCCTTCGGCCCCGCCCCTCTCTTGGCCCCGTCTCCTCCCCGGTCCTGCCCCCTTCCCCACGGCCCCGCCTCCACCCCGATCCCGCCCCCTTCCCGTTGGCCCTGCCTCTTGGCCTCGTCCCTCCCTTTGCAGGTCGCTCTCCCACAGCCCTGGTCCCGGGCCTACCAGGGGCGTGTGCGGTTTGGCCGCCCGTCTCTCTAGTTGCGGCTGCGCGGACCTCCCCACGTGCTCTGCAGCGCATGCGTGTGACTCGCGCTTGCGCACTGCCAGCCGCGGCGCAGTGCTGCTTGGTGGTGCCGGACTCCGGACCGAGCGGCCATGGGTTGGCGGGCGGCTGGGTCGCTGAGGGCCAGGTAGCAGTAGGGCGGCAGGGACCGCTGGCTCGGCCCAGCATGTAGACGTCCACGCGGGTGCGCGGCAGCCGACGGTGAGTGCGGGACCTTGGGTCACCCTCTGCCCGGCCTCACTCGCCGCTGGAGGCCCGTGGAGCCCGGGTCACAGCGCCGGCCCTGCCCACCTGCCCGAGGCCGGACGCTGGTGGCACTGACGCGCCTCCCTGCGTCCGAATGTGGGCTGCAGCCAGGATGACGCGTGGTCTCGGGGACGAGCCTGTGGGGCAGATCTGAGGATCCGGCCGGGGGGATGGGTCCTTGGGACGAGTCAGAGGTTCGGGTCCCGGTAGCAGCTAGGGAGGCCTCCGTTCTGTTCCTGGCCCTGGCTACTTGAGCGCGCTGTACCGCGGTCCACTCAGCTCTCCTGGTCTTTCTGGGACCTTAGCAAGCAGGAGAGGGCTTGGCATACAAAACTTCAAGAAGCCAAAACTAGTGCTAAGTAGGAAGTTAGGCGTTTCGTAACAACAATCGGGGTGTGGAATTCTCCAGAAACACATTTTAAACTTGCTGTCCAGTAACTTGCCAGAAAATTTCAAAGTCCTGAATTCCTAGAGGCGAGTGCCTCTCATGACTCAGATGTCACGTTCACAGGCTTGTGCTCTGGCCGCTTTCTTAATTATGGGACTAGGGCGTGCCCATCGCAGTCCCAGGGTCTGTTTTTTCTTGGTCAAAAACCAGCCTCCTACCAGCTCTCCTCCCAAACAAAGAGTTTTCTCCTCGCTTTGATTTTGAATTGCAAATTATTTTTCTTTTCTTGTTTGCTAACAATCTCTATTTCAGTTCAAAACTTACGCATTTGGCTTGTCTCTTGAGACGAATGTTTTTCTAAACTATGTTCGTTTACTTCATGTATCACAGCTGGTTTTTGCAGGCTTGATGGTGGCATCCTTGCCTTAGTAATTTAAGCATTTTGCTGAATGACACACTTCAGGAACCTCAGTTTCCCTCCCAACATTGCCCTCCTCAGCTTTTAGTGACCTCCTGTCCCTTGGAATTCCTTGTAGCATGCTCGTCCTCAGCCATCACTTCACTGCGACTTAAGCAACCCCTTCTTGTGTTCTGGACAGCCATGGGTGACAATATACTGCCTGATCAGGTAGCATCATTTGGAGGTGGCATCTCAAATTGTTTCTGCCTTTTCTCCTTTGTGGATTTATGTATTAAAACAATTGGCAGGGCTGCTGTTTGTTCATTTTGTCTTGTTTGAGGGGCCACACAGATCCAGTCCAGATCCTTACACATAATGGGTGCTCTTCCACGCACCCCTCCTTTTGGGTAGAAGTGACTAACAGATAACAGCAGTGTTTAGATTAATAGTTCAGTACTCTAGGCTTCACTTGGAGGATGGAGAGACACAGTGGCTTTCCTTTACTTTTTTTTTTTTCTTTACTTTTTAAAAAATTTATATGGGCTTCTGCCGACGTGTTCTTCCGGTGGTGGACCGGTGGTTTATCGTGTGCGGGGCAAAATGGAGCTCGAGGCCATGAGTAGGTACAGCAGCCCTGTCAACCCAGCCGTCTTGCCACACCTGACTGTGGTACTTCTGGCCATTGGCATGTTCTTCACCGCCTGGTTCTTCGTTTACGAGGTCACCTCCACCAAGTACATTCGTGACATTTACAAAGAGCTCCTCATCTCCTTGGTGACATCACTCTTCATGGGCTTTGGAGTCCTCTTCCTCCTGCTCTGGGTTGGCATCTACGTATGAGTCCCCAAGGGTACCCACCAGGCAGCTTCACCAAGTCCCTGCTTTTGTAAATTAATTTTTTACCATTGCTACAAGTGTCCCAACTGCTGTTTACAATAAAGGCAGATGTGTGACAAAAAAAAAAATTTATATGGACATGAACACATGTGAGAAGCAACTTTGAAGAGTTGGTTTTCTCTTACCACCTGTGGGTTCCATGGATCAAACTCAAGACATCGGTCTTGTCAGTAAGTGCCTTTACCTGCTGAGCTGTCTCTGATCCTTAATTTGTTTTTAGACATAATGTCATGTATTCCAAGCTGGGTTCTAACTCCCTGTGTAGCCAAGGATGACTGGACTTCTTGTCCTTCTATGTGTACCTCTGCATGCTGGCACTGTAGGCATATGCCAACTGTATCCAGTTGGGGTTTTTCTTGTTTTAATGTGATCTTGGGATCAAGCCCAGGGCCTTGTGTGTGTGAGGCAAGCACTCTTCCAACTGAGCTACATTTCCAGGCCTCAGGTGGTCTTACTGTTTGAAGTTTTCTTCTCTTTTCATGTGTATGCATGTATGTGGTTATGTGCACTTGAGTGCAGGTGCCTGGGAGGCAGGAGCAGGGGTCAGATCCCTGGGAGCTGCTCTAGGTGGGTTCTGGGAAGGGAATCGAAGTTCTCTGGAAGAGCAGCAAGTGCCTTAACTGCTAAGGCCTCTCTCCAGCCCTGCAAGTGATTTATTATAAGGGAGTGGATTCATCTGTATCTTTATTACCTCAGATCTGCCTATTTCCTGGTACAGCAGCAAGAGAAAGTCTGTGCAGAAAGCTCAACACTGCCAGAAGGAGCCTTGGGAGGACAAGAGGACGGGTTGTGGCCTCAGGCTCCTCTTTCTTTTTTTTTTTTTTTTGGCTCCTCTTTCTTAGCTCTGTTAGCACTTAGCACAGGGCTCTCGCCCTCCTGAAGATCTCACTCTTCAGCCCCGGAAACATGCTCATTGTTTGTGATGGTTACCATGCTCCTGGGGCTACCGCATGAGAACTAGTAAATTCATAAAAACGTTGTTTGGGTTAAGATAGAGGTGGTACCAACATATGCCAGTGCCATCCACTGTGCAGTAGAGAGGGGTGGTACCATCTGACCACTCAGCCTCCTAGACCCATCTTCCTGTCTGCCCTGTGTTGGTGGAGCCTCACCGTTCCACCACCAGATGGGGTCTCTGATCCCATTTTTCAGAACTTTCCAGAAACAGCACACTTCTCCCACCTCTCTGCTAGCCTGGCTATCGTTTATTTGTAGAAATGAGGTAGATAAAAGCATGGAACTTGATATTAATGAAGAAGTTAAACATTTCCTTATTACTCTCACTAATTTTCCTTTTTTTTTTCCTTTTGTGTCTGACTCTTGTGGCCTCGCTTGCAGTTTTCCTACCTCTGTGTGCCGAGGCCTGGGTGGGTAACAGGTGTGCACCGGCAGATCTGGCTTTACTTTTTATTTACTGCTTCAAACTTTGAAGTTTGTAACTTGAATGTCTTATGTTCTCCTGCCGACTCGCGTGTGTATTCCTGACTGTTGAACGTGTATTTGTTGACATCTTGATGTCTTTCTTGCTACTTTCTTAGGTTCTTTAGGAATACTCCATTGCGGTGATCCAGTGTTTTTCCTAGGCCTGTTAGGGCTACATAATGAGACAAAACAATTCCAATAGGTTTAACCTAACCCTGACCCAGCTGCCACAGCATCTGCTGACCTTGCCTAGAAGTAGCTATCACTTCACTTTCTAGACCTTACTTGGAAGAGAGTCACCTAGAGAAAAGTTGAGGACCAAAGCGTGCAGCGGAAAAGGAGTGATGGTTTAATCCAGACAGCCTGAATTCAATCCCACGGACCTCAATATAAATGGAGAAAACAGACTTACAAGTTACCCTCTGGCCTCCACATAGAGACCATAGCGTGTGAGCTTTCTCTTTCTTTTTAAAATTATTTATTTTGGGGCTGGAGAGATGGCTCAGAGGTTAAGAGCATTGCCTGCTCTTCCAAAGGTCCTGAGTTCAATTCCCAGTAACCACGTGGTGGCTCACAACCATCTGTAATGGGGTCTGGTGCCCTCTTCTGGCCTGCAGGCATACACACAGACCGAATATTGTATACATAATAAATAAATAAATATTTTTAAAAAAATTATTTATTTTGTATTTTGAGACAAGTTCTCTCTATCGCTGTGACTGTCGTGGAACTCACTGTGTACACTTGTACACTGGGCCTGGCTTGCTTGCTTGCTTGATTTGTTTGGTTTAGTTTTTTGAGGCACAGTTTCTATGTGTAGCCCTGACTGTACTGGGATTAAAGTGTGGCCACCATTGCCTGTCTCTTTACTTTGTTTTTTCAAGACAGGGTTTCTTTGTGTAACTGCTCTGGCTGTTCTGGAATTCACTTTGTAGACCAGAATGACCTCAAACTCAAAGAGATCTGCTTGCCTCTACCTTCAGGGTGCTGGGATTAAAGGTGTGCTCCACCACCACCTGGCCTCATTTTTTAAATTATTATTATTTTTTTAAACAGTGTTTTACTATCTGCAACTTACTATGTAGACCAGGTTGTCCATGAACTCACAGAGAGCCACCTGATTCTTCCTCCCAGTGCTGGGATTAAAGGCATTCCACCACACCTTACAAGTGTAGTTTTTTAAAAAAGACATGGGACAAATGACTAGTGGTTAATAGCACTTGTTGCTCTTATAGAGGAAATAGGTTTGTTTCCCTTGGCTTCTGTTAACATGGTGGCTAACACCTGTAAGCTCCAGTTCCACAGAATCCAACACTCTTCTGGTCTCTATGGGAATTGCACACACATGGTACATACATACGAGCAGGCAAAATACCCATATACATAAAAATTAATAATGTTTTTTAAAGGCTCCAACAGGGAATAGGAACCTGAGAGCCCAGGCAGTGGTCACTTTCTCTTTGCCTTGAGAAACTAGCAGTCCAACTCCATTGGACACAAAATAGGGTGTTACAATGTTCTCTTGATAATTCTTCCTCTGCACGTTCCTTCTGGCCTCAGTCTGGGGTCGTAGTCTCCTCCCTGTGAAATGGCACCGCAGTCCAACCACTGAAAGTGTTTGCATGACAGAATGGTCTTGTCTCCTGTGTTCTGCATGTTCTGTCTAACTCTGTCTCCAGGAAACTCAAAGCTAGTGAAGGCACAAGTCGTAAACAATCCCACACCAGTTTGGAATTGTGATTAATAGGGTGGTATTTATTTAAAGGGGAATAAACTTACAGATCGCCGTCCCAGACAACAGCCCTCTGTGCACACAATTAGGAAGAAGTCTAGTCGCCGGAACCGGAGCAGGAAGTAAAGAGAGAGAGGAGGGAAGTAGCCGCTTTTTTTAAAGGGAAAGAGACCACGCCCCAATGGGCTGGTATCTCAGCGGCTATTGGCTGGAGGAGCGGAAGGACCTCCCGCAACACCTCCCCCTTTTGTTTAAGTAAGAGAGTTCTAAACCTACTATGAAATTATATACAATAAGTACAAATATCCTATTCTAACTAGCTTAGGTCTTATATAATAAATAGCTTGGCTAAGTCATGAGTCGAAAGTAACTACATTTATATAGTCTTCAACCCCATCGAAGATCTGAGAAGGGAAATAATGTTACCTGAGTAATTAGGAAGTGCAATCAAACAACTTCCAAAACATGCAACAAATCACAGAGACAACTAGCTACCTGGGCAATCACCCAAGGTCGCGTTTGCAGCGTTGAAGCAACCCACTTTGACTAAGGCCTAACATAACTGACACACCATTTTCAAAGGCAAGAAACTTGTCAAAACTATCTTACCCTGTCTTGGTAGGATATGACAGTCCTGTTTTTTCCATTCACAGATACTCTGTATTTCTGTCAGTGGTTGAGGTATGGACATTTCTTTACCCAAAGGCCAGTTCAGCCAAGAAGAAAGGCTCCAGGTGGAGTGTCTTTGGTGCTCAACATTCTCTCGGGAATAGAGCGGTGTTGCCAGGAGCAATTGTGTCTCACTACCACAAAACTCTGAGTTAGATTAAAGGCCATTTTCTACAGTTCTTTGAAGAGGTTGAAGATTATCTATCTATACTGAGTATAATCTCTATGTATCTAAAGAACCTGATTAGTCTAATTATAAATGACAAACTTAGAATACTATTGATCTATATAATTCTCAATATCTATCTAATTTTAAGACAATAAACAACTGTGAAACAAATGAGGACAATGACCTCCAAATATAAACAATGTACAAATATACATTGCAGTATGGTAAATATATATCAATACACAATATGTAAGTATCTTAATCAGGTAGAAATGTACACTGCAATATGGTAAATATATACAATATATATCAATACAATATGTCAATACATAAAAAATGTTTTTTTTTTTTTGTTTTTTTTTGTTTTTTTTTGGGTTTTTCGAGACAGGGTTTCTCTGTGGTTATGGAGCCTGTCCTGGAACTAGCTCTTGTAGACCAGGCTGGTCTCGAACTCACAGAGATCCGCCTGCCTCTGCCTCCCGAGTGCTGGGATTAAAGGCGTGCGCCACCACCGCCCGGCTTCATAAAAAATGTTTTTAAACAGAGGTAGAAACATGCATGCATACAATAGTCAATATAATTTCACTTTGTATCAATATATAAGAATCGATACCAATACATTTGTCTCAAAACAATAACTCACAAGTACCAACAAGTACCAATCTATTATCCCTCTTTTTTTTTTTTTCCAAATGATCCCTGAGCTTATAAAATTCCTTCCCAACCCTCAACCGTATACCAATTATAATCAACCCCTAAATGATGTCCCTAAACCCAAGGGCAAACTTTACTGGGAGAGGGGACGTCGTCCTCTAGAGTTACTTCCAGCTGTCATGGGGGCGACGTTCTTTCTGGGGGATCCTGTGTAAGTAAAATGATGGTTAAATTTCAAGATCAATGTCTTTTAAAATTGCAAATAGTCTCTGAGTATTTTGTGCAGGTCTAGCCAGAATGTTGTATAAGATGTGCACCATTTCAGCTAACGAAGTTGGGATCGTCTTGTGCAGCTGGTACCCAAAACAGGTCTTGTAGTAGCGCTATCAGTATCATGACGTCATATCAACCAGGTGGAATTGTTGTTATGGGGCCCCATCTTCTTCCTGGAAACTTTAAATGTCACTTCAGGAAAAACTCATTGTTCATTGTGAAAAACTTAAACATTAATCATATAGACATATACACACACACACACATATATATATATATTCAATGAAAGGAATGATAGATATATTCAATGAAAAGTATGATAGATATGAAGAAAAGCAGAGATGTTTTCTAAACTCATATTTCTTTCTGTCCCCTATCATGGCTCTTGACATGAGACAGAAACTCCAGAAACTCTGGGTTTTTCTCTTACCAACAGGCTTGGAATTGGAGAGGGACTGAGCCAGAGTCCAACTTCAAAACCAGCTCTATAAATTTAGAAATATGGTTTAGTATATTTTACTTACACAACTTATTCAGTTTTCTTGATAGTTCCTATTGGGCAGGTATTTTTCCATCCGTCAGTATCCAAACATCCAGGATCCCTTGAATTTTTCAAAGATGAGTGTTTTCCTGTGCAGATAAGAACAGAACCCTGCCCCCATTCTATATGTTTTTCTTACCAACTGTAGGAATATCATCATTGTGGATGAGTTGTCATTTCTCCTTTCCAAGAGGTTTCTCCTCTTCAGATCAAACCTTTATTAATTGTGATGGTATCCACAATTTTTCTTCTCCTGTGGAAACAAGAGCAAAACCCCTTCCCCAACGTAGCACATCTCCTGGCTTCCATTGAGAGGTCGGCACATCTTTGAAATAAATTGGTTGATTTAGTTCAGCAGACTTTTCCATTATCCAATGTCTTTCTGCTGCTGTCGTTCCTTTCTCATTAGTGTTAAGAAAATTCA
The DNA here is from genome assembly GCF_950005125.1 of Chionomys nivalis. Lineage (NCBI taxonomy): Eukaryota > Metazoa > Chordata > Mammalia > Rodentia > Cricetidae > Chionomys > Chionomys nivalis. The sequence goes on along the minus strand of NC_080096.1, from coordinate 780,081 downwards.
AGGTCAATAAGCATTATGTAATCTATCTCTGGGGGTATTTTCGGTCCCTTTCTGTTTGTTCAGCATATCCTTTATAGTACGATTTGATCTTTCTATAACTGCCTGACCTGTGGGATTATGTGGTATACCTGTAATGTGTTTTATATTATAATAAGCAAAAAAGCGTTTCATTTTCTTAGATACATATGCTGGACCATTGTCTGTCTTTATTTGTGCAGGTATTCCCATGATGGCCATAACTTCCAATAGATGTGTGATTACTGAATCAGCCTTTTCTGAGCTCAGGGCAGTAGCCCATTGAAAACCTGAATACGTGTCTATGGTGTGGTGTACATATTTTAATTTACCAAATTCCATAAAGTGGAACACATCCATCTGCCAGATTTCATTTCTCTTAGTACCCTTTGGGTTACTCCCTGCAGGCAACGGTGTTTGATTATAGAAAGAACAAGTAGGACATCTCTTTATAATGTCCTTAGCTTGTTGCCATGTAATGGAAAATTCTTTCTTTAGGCCTTTACTATTGACATGATGCTTCTTATGAAATTCTGAGGCCTGCAACACGCTTCCAATCAATAATTGATCAATCTCAGCGTTGCCTTGTGCTAGTGGACCAGGCAGACCTGTATGGGACCGGATGTGTGTTATGTACATCGGACAAAGCCTGTTCCTGATTATGTCTTGTACCTGGATAAACAATGAAGTCAACTCTGTGTCATCTGGTATAAATTCAGCGGTTTCAATATGCAAGATAACTCTTTCTGCATATTGTGAATCTGTAACTATATTAAGAGGTTCTTTAAAATCCCTTAGCACCATAAGAATGGCATATAATTCTGCCTTCTGGACAGAATTATAAGGGCTTTGTTCCACCTTACTCAATTCATCTGACTTATAACCTGCTTTCCCTGATTTATTTGCATCAGTATAGAATGTACGGGCTCCAGTTATTGGAGCATCACGTACAATTCTAGGAAGAATCCAAGAAGTTCTCTTTATGAGGTTAAGTCTACCACTTTTGGGATAGTTGCTATTAATTTCTCCCAAAAAATTAGCACAAGCTCTTTGCCATGGTTCATTGTCTTCCCATAACTTTTTTATTTCTTCAATAGTAAAAGGCACTATAATTTCTGCTGGGTCTATACCTGCTAGTTGACGAAGTCTCAGTTTACCTTTTATAATTAATTCAGAGACTTTTTCCACATAAGTTTTTAATTTTTTACTTGGTCTATTAGGTATAAATATCCACTCTAAAACAATATCTTCCCTCTGCATTAGAATCCCTGTGGGAGAAATTCTGGAAGGCAATATGACTAGGATGCAGCTAAGATTTGGGTTCACCCTATCCACATGTGCCTCCTGTAATTTTTCCTCAATCATTGTCAGTTCCTTTTCTGCTTCAGCTGTCAGTTTTCTTGGACTATTCAAATCTTTATCACCATCTAAGGTTTTGTTTATATGAACTATTAGATCAGGTGTTATCCCAACAGCTGGTAGTAGACTGGAAATGTCTCCTAACAATCTTTGGAAGTCATTAAGAGTCTTTAACCGGTCTTGCCTAATTTGTGCCTTTTGCGTTTTAATTTTCTCTAACCCTATTCTGTAACCTAGGTAATTAATAGAATTTCCTCTTTGAATCTTTTCAGGGGCAATTTGTAATCCCCACCTAGGCAAGACTTTCTTTACTTCTTCAAACATCCTTTCTAAAGTATCTTTATTTGAATCAGATAACAAGATGTCATCCATGTAATGATAAATTATGGACTTGGGGAATTGTTTACGAATTATTTCCAATGGCTTACTTACAAAATATTGGCACAATGTAGGACTATTGAGCATACCCTGTGGGAGGACAGTCCATTGATATCTCCTATTAGGCTGAGAATTATTATAAGTAGGCACTGTGAAGGCAAATTTTTCTCTATCCTTTTCTTGTAACGGTATGGTGAAAAAACAATCTTTCAAATCAATAACTATAAGAGGCCATCCTTTTGGTAATAGAGAAGGCAAAGGAATTCCAGATTGTAGTGGGCCCATAGGTTGAATTACCTTGTTGACAGCTCTTAAATCTGTCACCATTCTCCATTTACCGGATTTCTTTTTTTTTTTTTTTTTTTTTTTTGGTTTTTCGAGACAGGGTTTCTCTGTGGCTTTGGAGCCTGTCCTGGAACTAGCTCTTGTAGACCAGGCTGGTCTCGAACTCACAGAGATCCGCCTACCTCTGCCTCCCAAGTGCTGGGATTAAAGGCGTGCACCACCACCGCCCGGCAGAAGAGAGGACCCAGCTCAGGACAGAGACTCTTTTTTTTTTTTTTTTTTGGTTTTTCGAGACAGGGTTTCTCTGTGGCTTTGGAGCCTGTCCTGGAACTAGCTCTTGTAGACCAGGCTGGTCTCGAACTCACAGAGATCCACCTGCCTCTGCCTCCCGAGTGCTGGGATTAAAGGCGTGCGCCACCACCGCCCGGCCGGATTTCTTTTTTACAACAAACACAGGAGAATTCCAAGGGCTGGTTGATTCTTCAATATGGTGAGCATCTAGTTGCTCTTGCACCAGCTGTTCCAATGCCTGTAATTTATCTTCAGCTAAAGGCCACTGTTTGATCCATATTGGCTTCTCAGTTAGCCATTTTAAAGGTAGGGCTGTTGGTACCTCTAAAGGTTTGGTATTTGCTGTATGTTCTTGTACAGCCTGAATGGCTGGTGACCTTTTCCCATAATATCTCATCATGTCCTTCCCAGAATTATGAGTTCCTGGAACTACAGGAATGTTAATCTGGGTATTCCATTGCTGTAGCAGGTCACGGCCCCATAAATTTATTGCAATATTGGCAATATATGGCCTTAGTCTTCCTATTTGCCCTTCAGGCCCTATGCATTCAACCCATCTTGTGCTTTGTTTTACACGAAATAGGGTTCCAATTCCCAGGAACTGAACATCTACCTCTTGAAGAGGCCAATTCGGATGCCAAGATTCTGGAGTAATGATACTTAACATCCGCACCTGTGTCTAATAAGCCTTCAATAAAAGAGCCATTTATACAGACTCTTAGCTTCGGTCTTTGAGCATTAATAGAAGTCTGCCAAAATATACGTTTACTCTGTCCTACTGGGTTTTTTGACTCATCCTCCATGCGTAATTCATCATTTAGACCAGTAATATTTTTTACAGCAGAAATTGGAGCTTTTAACTTTCTTGGTGAGGCACGTTCTCTACTGTGACTGGGAATGACTGGGCCACTGTTGGCCTGGGGGCCTGCGAGAGGCCCCTCAAGGAGTTTCCAGACGGTATTGGGTTGCCTTGTCTGTCTGTTGTTGACCTGCATTCGTTGGACCAATGTCAGCCTTTACCGCATTTCCTACATATACCTGAAGGCTGAGGTCTCCTATTTTTGTCATTCCCAGAAGGGATATTATTCCTAGAAATCCTTTGCCTGCAATCCCTTTTCAGATGTCCTAATTTACCACAATTAAAACACCTGGCAGTTTGATGTCTCCTCATTGCTTTGGAAATCGCTTCTCCTACCCAAGATTCATCATTATAGCTAAACGTCTCAACATTCATTGTATGCTGAATCCATTCATCCATAGGTGCTGATCTAAACTTTAAAGGCCCAATTATCTTTTTGCATTCTATGTTTGCATTCTCAAAAGCTAGAGATTCAAGAAGTAGTCGTCTAGCTTCTGGGTCTGTTACCCCTATGCCCAGAGCCTTAATTAATCTTTGCAAAAAGTCAATAAAGGGTTCTCTCTGTCCCTGCCTAATTCTGGTATATGATTCAACCATTTTTGCTGGATCTTGTAGCCTATTCCAAGCATTTAAAGCTGCTTGGTGACATAAACACAGTACTTCATCATCATAAAGAGCTTGGACCTGTGGATCAGCATATTCTCCTACACCAAGAATTTGATCTTGGGAAACCTCCACACCTTTTGCTCTTCCTTGCTGTTCCATATGTTTGGATTCTTCTCTGAAATAGATTCCAAACATCAAGGAAGGTCCATTATCTAAAACTGCAGACACTAACTGATGGAAATCGTGGGGGGTAGCTCTAGCATTAGAAGCCCAAGTCCTTATCATTTCCTTAACATACGCAGAGTGCAAGCCAAAGGTAACAATAGCTTGCTTAATTTCTTTTAGATCATTCATTGCTATTGGCATCCATCTAGCTTCTCTGACTCCCTTTGAGCCTTTAGAAGTTGACGCTTTGTCAGAATGAATTACAGGGTATGTCGCTAAAACCCTGGGTAAGCCAGATCTAATAGCTGGTGGTGGCATTGTATCCTGTCCTTGTGCCTTCTTACTCTGTTCACCAGCTCCAATAATTTCTTCAATCATTTCAAGTCTTTTTATCATTGTCTCTCTTAAATCCTGAATCTCCTGAGCTACATGTGCTTCTAGTGATTTCACTGAGGTATCAATTTTTTGGTCCCCATTCTGCACCTGTGATTCCAAAGCTTTTGAATCCTGAATCTCCTGACCTGTATTAGTTTCTGGTAAAGATTGTATGGTTCTTAGGAGTGACATATTTTTCCTAAATGATAGAATATTCAAAAGAATACTGAAACCTAGTAACCAGTAAATTAAAGTTATCCCCATAGTCATATAAACCTTGCATGAAAAAAACCCATTGTTTTGGTAGCCAAAACAGTAAAATTCGTGTTGGAAATGAAAACTGCCATATTACCTATTATCCAGCAGGTGGCGCTGTTGCCAAGTCGCGACGAAAACGGGGTCCTGTTTCAGTGTCCGCCTAGTATTTGTTAAAAACTGGGAAATGCAAGTTGCTCAACAAAGTAAATGTAATTAAATCAATTCCGTACACGGAACCATAAACCCAGAATCCAGGGGTAGAGAAGAGTAACCCAGAAGCCGTGTATGCCTCCACGTGACAGAGTCGTCCCAAGGGGTTGCATCTTTCAGCAACCGGTAACCGCGTGCTCTGGTTCGCTCCGCTTAAGAGCTGCGCTTGCAAGGGAGATTTGAAAATGACTCAGAAAAGAGCAAACCACGTGGGCAGAGACTACGCGGGCCTGTGGAGTTTAAATCCACGTAGGGAGGCAAACGATAGGCTGCATGGGGACTTGAAGTCAATCTGAGGTGTCTAAAGGGAAAATATAAAGAACTGCAGCAAGAAAAGCCACTGCGTGATGATTTATGTTAAACTGCTGGCTCCACGCACAAGGCACAGGCCGCAAGGCACAGGCCGCGGCCAAACTGGCGGCCAGCAGCCGAGCGGGGGATGGAGGGGTCCTAAAACCAAACGTTGGGTGCCAGATGAAGGCGCAAGTCATAAACAATCCCACACCAGTTTGGAATTGTGATTAATAGAGTGGTATTTATTTAAAGGGGAATAAACTTACAGATCACCGTCCCAGACAACAGCCCTCTGCGCACGCAATTAGGATGAAGTCTAGTCGCCGAACCGGAGCAGGAAGTAAAGAGAGAGAGGAGGGAAGTAGCCGCTTTTTTTAAAGGGAAAGAGACCACGCCCCAATGGGCTGGTATCTCAGCAGCTATTGGCTGGAGGAGCAGAAGGACCTTCCGCAACAAGCTAGGGCCTGGAAGACCCAACAGTCCATATTGTCCAGCTGCTTCGACAAAGGCCAGGTGCAAAATGTACCAGAGTCTGTCTACGCTCATGACCAGGAAAAGGCTGTGCCTTAAGCCTAGCCATATTCTGTTAGTGATGTGCCCAGAATCACTGTTGGGTCTTTGCAGCCCTAACTTCAGAGATGCCTGTGGCACCCGTTATGATGCTGTCCTCCCCAACCTGGTCTTCAGCTCCGTGCTGATGGGGTGAATTTGGGCTTTAACACTAGAGCAGAGCAGGCAGGGGGACCCAGGCTCCATCAGAGGATCTGTGCCACTGCCCAGCGCATCCAGTGTAGACACTTGCCCCAGCACAGTCTTTTTTGACTGTTGGCCTTTCGACAAACTGCCCACTCTGCCCAGTAGTGACCTGATAGGGCACTGCGAGGAAGGCCAGCACAGGGCACAGAAACCCCACCGGCCTTGGCCAACATAAATCCGTGGTCTCCACCAGGGAGCAGCTTTTCTAATTTTTAAAATTATGTTTGTTTACATGGTTTTTGTGAGTAGGGGTGGGTTCAGATGTGCACAGCCTGTCTGTGGAGGTCGAAGGAGTTGCTTTTCTCCTTGCATAGTGTGGGTCAAAGGGATGGAACCCAGATCCTCACATTTGAATGTGGGAGTCCAGGAGTGGACTGAACCCAAGGAGAGAGGATAAACTATATAGTGAGGCTATGTCTGTTAGTATGTACACGCATTTTCATTTCTTTAACACCACCTTAGAAAAAGTAAAATGGGTGTGGCAACATAGTCCCATAATCCTAGTTACTGGGGAGATGGGCAAGAGGACCAGAGGATTACACGGTCAAAGACGCCTGGATCACAGGATGAGACCCTGTTGTGTTTTGTTCTGGTTTGTTTTAAAAAGGCCAGTCTGGTGGTGCACACCTTTAATCCTAGCATTTGGAAGCCAGATGCAGGCCAGGTGATCTCAGAGTTCAGGAACAGCCTGGACTACAAGAGTGAGTTCCAGGACAGCCAGGGCTACAAAGAGAAACCCTGTCTCAATCAATCAATCAATCAATCAATCAATCAATCAATCAAAGAATATACATACATTCATATGTGTGTGTGTATATGTATGTGTGTGTATACTTACGTGTGTATGTATACACATGCACAAGTTGGGAGAGCAGTTCAGTGACAGAGTACTCCATAGCAAATGTAAGGCCCTAGGTTTAATTCTTAACAACAGACTAAAAGATTTTAAAGGCCGTAATGATTTTTTTCTCTAGCATTTCTAATGATTTGATTGTACACATCTGTCATCTCTTTTGAGTTCATGTTTGTATGTGATAAGAGGAGATAGTTCAGGGGCTGGAGAGATGACTAAGGTTAAGAGCATTGGCTGCTTTTCAGAGGTCCTGAGTTCAGTTTCCAGAAACCACATGGTGGCGCACAGCCATCTGTAATAAGATCTGGTGCCCTCTTCTGGCCTACAGGCATACATGCAGCAGAACACAATATACATAATAAATATATATAAACACATAGTAAATGTATATGTAATAAATATATACAAGATAAATCTTTTTAAAAGGATGTTTTCAGTTTTTGGTCTTTTTGACTGGCTATCCATCTGTTTAACACTACTTGAAGGATCTTATGTGATATTTTGATTGTATTCTGACAAATAAAGCTTGTTTGGAGTCAGGGCAGGGCCAGCCACTAGTTGACCATAGAGGTTTTGAGGTTCCCCAACGTAACACATACGAGAAGGAGATTAGATGCAGGGACTCTTTTTGAAAACAGGGATATAGGATAAAAGGGTAGATTTTTGAATCTACTTTTTTTGTTGTTTGTTTTGTTTTGTTTTTCGAGACAGGGTTTTGCTGTAGTTTTAGAGCCTATCCTGGAACTCGCTCTTGTAGACCAGGCTGACCTCAAACTCACAGAGATCCGCCTGCCTCTGCCTTCCGAGTGCTGGGATTAAAGGCGTGCACCACCACCGCCCGGCAATTTTTGAACCTACTTTTAAACCAAAACAGTAACTACTAGTCTTAAATATTTTACATTGGTAGGTATGTATTTTTGTATATTGATACGTTTTTGAGGTTATTTTTGTTATGCTATGTATATTCCTACTTTCAGATATTTTTGTCTATCGGTACAAATTTAAGGTTATTTTGTAGAACATGATGTACATATGTTTCTGCTGTTGTTTACGGTATTGTACCTATGCAGCTCATTTAACAATACAATGTAATTTCTAGTTCTTGAGAGTTATTATTACAAACTTTTTAGGATAATAAATAAATGTAAGTTAGAAATTAGTCACCTAGGAGCTGAGAGATGGCTCAGTGGTGAAGAGCATTGCCTGCTCTTCCAAAGGTCCTGAGTTCAATTCCCAGCAACCACATGGTGGCTCACAACCATCTGTAAAGAGGTCTGGTGCCCTCTTCTGGCCTTCAGGAATACACACAGACAGAATATTGTATACATAATAAATAAATAAATAAATATTTTTTAAAAAAAAGAAAGAAATTAGTCACCTATTACAATCAAACTTGTAGTCATGTTAGGTATGTTTTCAAGGTCAAACAAATATAGACAGGTGGTCTTTAAAAACTTCAGAGATCTATAGAATATGGCATTTAAGTTTGTTTTTGTTTTTTCGAGACAGGGTTTCTCTGTAGCTTTGGAGCCTGTCCTGGTACTAACTCCTGTAGACCAGGCTGGCCTCGAACTCACAGATCTGCCTCCCTCTGCCCCCCCCCCCCCAGTGCTAAGATTAAAGGCCTGCGCCACTGTCGTAGGTTTCTTTTTTGTTTTATGACCATGTTTTTCTGTGTAGCCTTTGCTGTCCAGCAACTCTCTGTGTAGAACAGTCTGGGCTCAAACTCAAAATGAGAACTGTACAGAGAGAAACGCTGTGGGGGGGAGGCACTGATGGACTTAGGGCCCCGCCCTGTGACTCCCTTCTCCAGACACAGTCACAGTGGTAGTTAAGGCTTCGAGATAACTTCAAGCAAGGCGCTGGGCCTGGTGGTGCAGCTGTTATCCCAGCTACTTTGGAAGCTGAGGAAGGAAGATCACAAGTTCAAGGCCTGTGTGGGTAACAGAGAGACTGTGTCTCAAAGTAAAACAACTTGGGATACCAGCTCAGTGGTAGAGCATTTGCCTAGCATGAGTGAGGTCCTGGGTTCAGTCTCCAGTACTACTAGTGCAAAAGAGAAGCATTTAGATCACACACTACTTCATCTGTGGTCTACACTGTCTTCCTTTCTCCTTCCTTCCCTTCCCTCCTTCCTTCCTTTTTTTCTTTTGACAGGGTTTTTCTATGTAGACCAAACTGGCCTTAAACTCAGAGGTCCTCCTACCTCTGCCTACTGAGAGCTCTATTAAAGGTGTTTGTCACCAGGCCTGATACTTCTCTTTTTTGATGGCAATATTTGGTTTTTGACCCCCAAATATTCTGTTCTCTATTTGCTGTACAGGGGTTCACTTTTTAAGGATGGATTATGTTGAGTGCATGCTTGTAGCACATGTCCAACCAGACTTCTAGTTATACATGACATTTTTATATCAGTGTTCTAAGCACGAAGCTGTGATGTTTATGTTGTTTTGTGTTTTGCCCCATTGCAGGCTTCCTGAGGCAGGGCGGTAGGTATGGCTTGTCATTGACCACAGTGTCTAAAATCATGGCACTGTGGCTACTGTTGCCTTCATCACAGTCCTTTCTGGAGGTTGAGGGGTTTTTTTGTTTTGTTTTTATAGTCTCCTCTGTAAAGCAGGCTGATCTTGAACTCATGATTCTCCTATTCTGCCTTAGTTCCTTAGTGCTGGGATTTCTGCCATGTAACACTATGCCAGGCTCTCTGAAGGTTCTTTATAATCTCCTATATCAAGAAATGTCTCAGCAGTTAAGAGCAAATACTGCTCTTGTAGAGGACCAGAATTTGGTTCCCAGCATCCATATCAGGCAGCTTATAATCACCTGTGACTACAGCTCTAGGGAATCCAACTCCTGGCTTCTCTAGGCACCTGCACATGTACCACATGAACGTACATTTACCACATAGACACACAGCATATTCACCTAATTAAAAAAAAAAGTTAAAAATCTGAGCCTGGCCTTGGTGGTTCACGCCTGTAATCCTAGCACTGTAGAGGCGGTTGGTAGAGTTTTGGGACAGCCAGGGCTACACAGAGAAACTCTCGAAAAACCCACACGTACATAAAAAGTAAATAAATTTGCCGGGCGCACCACCTTTAATCCCAGCATTCTGGAGGCAGAGGCAGGTGGATCTCTGTGAGTTCAAGGCCAGCCTGGTCTACAGAGCTAGTTCCAGGACAGGCTCCAAAGCTACAGAGGAACCCTGTCTCAGGTTGGGGGGGACCATAGTGATATATGAGGTCAGCCTACATGAGGCCTATCTCAAAAGTACTCCCCCCCCAAAAAAAATGTTATCGGTGTATCCTAGTTAATATCAACCTGACACAGCCTTGTCTCAGATGACTCATCAGCCATTGTGGGTGGGACCATGCCCTGGGTGCTCCTAGGTGTTACATAAGGAAGCTGCTGAGCACTGGAGCAAGTCAGTGAGCAGATTTTCTTCATGGTTTCTACAGGTTTTTACCATGACCTTCCTCAGCAATGGGCTGGGAACTAGGTATGGATATGCAAGCCCAATAAATCCACCCCAGAAAAGAAACAAGGCCCAGTTCTTTCAGTCACTTACCAAAACTAGTTTATTATGCTTTCTCGCCAGACTCTGCTCCGTTCTTCTTTGTGTTTAGTTTGTGTCTGAGGCAGATAAAATGTAGTCCTGTCTGCACTGGGATCTTCACAGAGCTCCGCTTTGTCTCTGCTGGTTTTCTTTGTTGTCTCTGGTTTTTTGTTTGTTTGTTTGTTTGTTTGTTTTTGTTGTTTCTGTTTTGCAGCCCTTGGCTGGCCTTGAAGTCTCTCTGTAGATCAGGCTGACCTCAGACTCAGATATCCTCCTGCCTCCGCCTCCTGGCTTCACGGGTTCTCGTTCCCTTGCCTAGCCTTCTCTGTTGCATTGTTTTAGAGACAGGAGTCTAACTGTAGCCCAGGCTGGCCTGGACTCACAGAGATCTGATTGCCACTGCCTCCCAAGTGATGGGATTAAAGGCGTGCGCCACCACCAGCAGCAGCAGGCTAGCTCCTTTGATTCTGTTTCCACTTTTATTAGTTCACCACCACTCATCCTCAGAAAATCCAGTTTGGTTCTAGGGGAGTAAATAAACTTCGTGTTTGCCCGGTTTCACCATCTGAATGTTGCCTGCCCATGTGGCATCCCATGCTGGCTTTGACCCCAAGCAGGCTGGGAAAATGTGTCAAAACTCCAGGAGGAGAGGGACTTTTTTGCTTCCTCTGTCTTCCTGATTTTCCTGAGCCATGGCATCAGAACCGTGTACCTTCATGACATTTGGGATGTGAAGCTTCCTTTGAGGATTGTCACAGTTGAGTTCTGATGACTTTGATTGTTACTGGACTGACCCTAGACTTTTTAGGGGTGCAGCCCAGTGCATTCCTGCTTTTCTTCAGCTGTTACGGACTGAAACATGTTTCTGTGCTGCTATCCACACCACAAGGGCTGCTATGTGGTGCTGTGTCCACCCTTCCAGGGACCCTTGTATCTAGCTTGTGATGGAAACCCTACAACTGTCGTGGTTATTTTGTCCTCACTCTCCTCTGTCTTCAGATGGATTCAGAAACACCAATGAGGGTTAAAGGCACATGTTAGTCACAGAGCACTTAGCTGAACGTGCGGCCCTGGATGCAGTCTCTCGCACTGAGGATAAATGCCAAGGATTCTGAGTTCTTAACTCTAGGGCAAAGGTAGCATATTTTGAAGAACTTTGGAAAATGGAAACCTGGCAGTTTCTGTGCTGTTGCATGTGACTTTCCTTAGGGAGTCTGTTATCTGTTCACCCAGATAGAAAAGTAGTCCCAAGTCCAGCAGTGAATTCACTGAGGTTACTTACAGGAGCCTGGTGACTCAGCTATATCAGTAGAGTCTTTTCCCAGTAGTGTTTGCTGCTTATACCTTCAGGGAAGGGAGGGGCCTCAAGCCCCCCCCCTCCACGGGGAATGTCCTGAGGGTCCCTGGGAGCCTTGGCAGGTAACCACAGTGGTTCAGATAACCACATCCTACCTTTCCTTGGATGCTGCTCACGTGCATTGACTTTCTTTATTTTATCAATTAAGGTGTCAGTGTTTTCTCCATCGACTGTGGAAATGGAACAAGAGAAGATGAGTGTGAGTAAGGAGTTGAGCCCTGACTCAGCCTCCTACCACTGCTCAGCTTGTCATGGGGATGAGACCTGGAGCTACAACCATCCTATCAGGGGCCGGGCCAAGTCTCGAAGCCTATCAGCCTCGCCTGCCCTGGGCAGCACCAAGGAGTTCAGGTAGGACCAGGAGTCCCCTCTCCTCTCGTGCTATGATGGGACATGTTAGATCCTGACAGGACACGGTCTGATTCAGTGTAAATCAGCATTGCTTAATGTGAGTTTTGTCCATAGGGTGGGGCTGGGCACTGCCCAAGCAGTGTTGACCTTAGAGGGAGATTTATGCTGGGCACTTGTTACCAACTAATATGTGCCAAGTATAGGCTGCACTGTGTTTTCTTTTCTGCCTCAGCACAGAACCACCCATCCAGAGTCATGCTGACTTGAGGGTGAGCTGAGAGAAGTCCTGGTCGTGCTCAGTAAAAGAATTAGGTGCTGCTGGAGCAGGGGCGCTGCTGCGACCAGGGCCCGCGGGTCGTGGGGCGCTGCCTTCCTCTGCTGCAGCATAAAGCCTCAAGGGAAGGAAGATCACCTGACAAACATGGGATTCCACTGACATCAGGAGGTGTTCTCACTCATGGTGACAATAACGGTGTTATGGAGCTTGCCAGAGACCTGTGAGCTGTGCAGGCAGGCTTTCTAGTGAGGAGCCACTTTAACGTCATGGCGTCTTTTCTGTGAGAAAGATGATCTCTCAGAGCTCCTGCTCGGTAGCAGTGGAGGGACAAGGAGCTGCTTCAGCTTCTACATAGAAAGTTCTTTCTGTGAGCGATGGCTCCAGCAGAGGCCAGGAGGCCAGCACCTTTGCTCTGGGTGCACAGCTGATCACGGTGCCCTGTGCTGCCTGTTCCTTCTCCACTGTGTTTGTACCCAGCCAGCTTTGGGCAGAATTGCCTTAGTTTCTGGTTTGTGTGGGTTTTGGCATAGCATTTTTTTATTCCAGGAATGTTGAGCCTGTGAAAGTGACCATAGGTCAGGGCAGCTTCTGTCGCTGGTGGCTGATGCCCTCGGGCAGTGTGGGGACAAGCAAGTTTTCCCATGCAACCTGTCCTTCAAGGAGGATAGATGGACTGCTAGTGCTGACTCCTGTCTTTTGCGAGCCCTAAATTTCCTGCCTGGTAGCCTTTAAGTTCCTATAAAAGTTGATATTTGTGATAATTCTGCATAACTTTTTAAAGGCTTATATAAATAACCCAGGCTTGGTGATTCACACTTGCAGTGTTAGCACTTAAAAGGCTGAGGCAGGAAGATCATGAGTTTAAGGCCAGCCTGGGCTATAGAGGGAGGCTGTACTTGAAAAAAGGAGGATAAAAGGGGAAAGGCTTTATGTAAAACCCTAGCTCCTGTTTAGTCGAAAAAGGTCTTCAGCAACCAATCGACTCCTCTCCAGTTGTCAGCTGTCTAGTCTGGCCAGGCTCCATGACCCTGGACGTGGCCCAGTAATCTTTTATCTGCGTCATCAGGACTGGAAGGTTTTGTGGATTTGGAGGCAGCTGAAGGGGAAAGCAAGTTTGGAGACTGCTCTTGTTACTCAGTGTTGTTCTCTTTGGGCTGTGAAGGGTTGGTGAGACCCCAAGAACTTAGTGCAGTGTCCCAAGAAGAGAAATCTCCATACTGTTTTGGTCTTTGTGCTGATCCCCCAGAAGCATAGGGAGCCCTGACTGCTGCTGTCCTTGACTGTGGCAGGCACAGTGAACCCATGTTTGTGTGCTTAACTGGCTGGGCCACTTTTCAGGAGGGAAGGCTGGTTGCTCAATTAGTATCTGTGTTGTAGACACATGTGCTCTAGAGCAAATACTTCTGCTAGAATGTTCATCTAGATTATTGAGGGTGGCGCCAGGTTTTAACTCCCGATTATAGCCCACAGACCTGCTGAGAAGCTCTGCCTTGGGTCCTAGGCTCATGCCAGTCCCTTACTAGACTTGTGCCTTCTTTGATTTGGGATCAGTGTCCACAGGAGGTTGTCCAGGTCAGCTTCCATGTCTCGTTACTGCCATGGGAACCTGAGCAGCAGCGAGCTCTGACATAGCATCCTGGACCAGGGCAGGATCTTCTGGGCCTGCCATGTGAATGCTGTGGCTGATGGAGCTAATGTCATTTGGGTTTCTTGGACTTTGACAGGGCCTGACACAGCCCATGTCTGTCTTGCTGCCTGTCCCCTCCTACTTTGACATTAACCCCCACTGTGCTCCACAGGAGGACCCGCTCTCTCCATGGGCCATGCCCAGTGACCACGTTTGGACCAAAGGCCTGCGTGCTACAGAACCCTCAGACCATCATGTAAGTTAACCAGACTTGGCAGGGGGTGTGGGGGGGTCCTGGTGATTTTCATGGGATTGCCCTGTGTGGGGTTCTGAGTTGTTTAAAACAAGTCAAGCAGATGTCTTTCAGAAACTTTCTGTATTCAGAAATGCCTAAGTGGAGAAGCTCAGCTGGTGATTTCTCTCCCATGGCTTCCAGAGGCAGAGGGCAACACACCTGTAACCTGGCACTCAGTTTGAGGCAGAAGGATCTCCAGTTCCAAGCGAGCCTGAGCTGTTAGTAAGATGCCAGCCTGGATCACAGAGTCAGACCCCATCTGAAAAACAAGAAATAAACAAACCAGGGAGAAAGAGAAAAGTGTTGGGGAACTGAGGACTGTAACCATGGATGCCAGGTTCCGTCCTGTGCCTGTCCTGTACAGGTTGCATGGGATCAGTGTGAGATAGCTCTGAGAATTCGTTCTAACACAGTGGTTTCTCCTTTCATTGTTCCTCTAGAAATGTAAATTTTCTTTCTTTTTCGACCTGATTTTAGTTGCTGGAAAGTTGTCTCTCCTTGTTGGTGCATGTGTTTGAAGGGTGGGTTTGCCATGCTCCAGGTGGAACACAGGCCTTTCATGTGCCAGGCATGCACTCTGCCGCTGAGCTACGTCTCATCCAGTGCCCTTCACAGCTCTCACTGGGTCTGACCTCAGCAGTTATGTATCTCGTCATTCCTGTCAGCCCAAAGAGCGAGTGTGTTGTCACTGTATTCTTCACAGTGTCTAGTTGTGTTTTGTCACAGGGTACAGAAAAAAGAAAAATCCCTGAAATGGGTTGATACTACTGCTTTGTATTTTAAAAATTTAGAATGTTAGCCAGGGAGCGGTAGTGCATGCCTTTAATCCTAGCAGAAGCAGGCGAATCTCTTGAGTTTGACATCAGCCTGGTCTACTGAGCAAATTTCAGGACAGCCAGGGCTACCCAGAGAAACCTGTATCAAAAAAATATGCAAGCTCCGGGCAGCAGTTGCACACACCTTTAAGGCAGGCAGATCTCTGTGAGTTGAAGGCCAACCTGGTCTACAGAGTGAGTTCCAGGACAGCTAGCAACCAGGACTGTCCCACAGAGAAACCTTGTCTCGAAAAACGAAAAACAAAAAGCAAGCAACAAATGATTAGAATGTCTGGGCCAGCCGGGCGGTGGTGGCGCACGCTTTTAATCCCAGCACTTGGGAGGCAGAGGCAGGCGGATCTCTGTGAGTTCGAGACCAGCCTGGTCTACAAGAGCTAGTTCCAGGACAGGCTCCAAAACCACAGAGAAACCCTGTCTCGAAAACCAAAAAAAAAAAAAAAAAAGAATGTCTGGGCCAGTGGTAGCTCCGTGAGTAAAGGTACCTGTTGTCAAGCCCGACAACCTCAGTTCAAGCTCCAAAATTCACATGGTGGAAAGAGAAAAGATTGTCTTCCTACTTCTGTACTCCTTGTGATACACACACACACCATCAATCAATCAATCAATCAATCAATCAATCAATCAATCAATCAGTAATCCCAGACAGATGCAGGCAGATCTCTGAGTTCCAGCCCAGCCTGATCTAGTGAGTGAGTTCCAGGACTATACAGAGAAACCCTGTCTTCAAAAAAAAAAAAAAAAAACAATAATAATAGGAAGAAGAATTAGAATTTTATTTCATGACTTTTGTTTTTGTTTCGCCCTCACTGCTCCCCATTCAGAGACCTTTGTGATTTGTACGTCCAGAATCTGTTCCTTCAAAGGATTGTGTGAAAGGGCCACATGTCTGGGCGGTGTGCTGGGACTTGTTGGGTGGACATTAGCCTGAGTGTGTGAAGTGGAGACGCTGCACGTTTGTTCTTGTTCCATAGGCAGGTGTTGTAGATGGGGCTAGTGGTTTCCCCTCAGAACACACGTGCTGTGCTGTGTTCTCAACCTTCTCATGTTGTGGTGGTCTCCAGTCATAAAATCATATCATTGCTACTTTATAGCTGTATTTTTGCTACTGTTATGAATCGTAATGTAAATAACTGATATGCAGAATATCTGACCCCCAAGAATATGTGACCCCCAAAGAGGTTCAGACCTTCAGGCTGAGAACCTCTGATCTAAGCTTCCTTTCAGAGATGACAGCGCTGTTGCCTGTTCTGCCACCTCCAGGCTGTCCAAGGAACTGCAGGGTTAGTGTAACTCTTAGTACTGATGCTGTTCTGGAGGGATGCTAGTATTAGTGCTTTTGAGACAAAAACTTCCAGTGCCTGTGTGTTCACAGAGCAGAATTACGAGTTATTGCTACTACTAAATATATGTCACGGGAAGGAAGGGATGCTGACATGTTGTATACTCCCTATCCGTACATCCAGCAATTATAATCACACCAACACCACAGTCTCCTAACGTCTACTGTGACCCACATGGGGCCACCCAAGCTCCCTACCACCTAGAGCTCTGGGCACGTTCCCTGCCCTCTGCCCCCTTGCTCCTGGCCCCTCGTGCCTGCCCACCACCTCCCAGTGTCCTCCTGGTCTCTTGTGTTTGCCCAGTACCAGCTGCTTTCAGCCACTTCCCGCACAGCCTGACACTTGCCCCTTACTTAAGCCTTTCCAACAGCCAGTTTTTCGTATAATTTATATATATGTGCCTGAGTGTGTCTGCTTCACCCTATGTATAATTTATGTGTGTGTGTGTGTGCCTGTGAGTGTGTCTGCTTCATCCTATGTATGCAGCTTCCTATGGAGGCCCGAAGAGGATTTTGGACCCCTTGGAACTAGAGTTACAGGCAGTTGTAATATATAATATATGTAATATATAATAGATGTTAGTTCTGGGAACCAAATACAAGTCCTCTGCAGGAGCAGTGTGTGCCTTTGGCTGTCCTGAGACTTCCTCTAGAGACCAGTCTGGCCTCAAACTCAGATTCAACTGTCTCTGCCTCCCAAGGGCTAGAATTCAAGGTGTATGCCAGCACAGCCGGGGAACATTAACTGCTGAGCTATCTCTCTAGCCCCTCACAGCTGGTTTTACTTAGATTATCAGTTACTTAGACCAAGACAGAGTGGCCTCCAAGCTATTCTTTGAGGTCAGAAAGTTCAAGTGGGGGTTTTAGGGACTGGCTTAGTGTCTAGAACAGGCACTAACTTGCCTGCAGTCGTTTGCTGGACTCTGGGGTACATAGTTCGGTCACCTGTGTCTTTGTAACGTTCCACGTGTAAATGTAGGGCACATAGTACCTGTGTTGTAAGAATGGGAGCTTCATATGTTTCCCAGATATTCCCAAGATAGCCTAGAGCTCATCCTGAGGACTTTTCAGAGGCCGTGTTTTCCTGTGGGTGGGTGAGACTCTCTCTCAGCCGCTGTTAGTTATGGCACAGTAGTCATGCATCCCTGGCTGCTGCGGCAGATCATCTAGAGCTGGTTCTGACAGGTCATGGCCTGTCAGCTTCACATGGCACCTGAAGTTCAGGCTGCCTAGAATGGCCAGCATTCCCCTTTAGGTGACCCAATAGGAAGCTGAGGAACTGGTTTGTGGTCACAGGGAGGGTGTGGCATCTTGACTTGTATATACTAATGCTGGTGGCGCATGCTGAACCCTTCTGAGCTTTTGGGCTGAAAGTTGTGGGCTGAGCCTACCTGGGGCAGCCATGACACACACATGGGCAAGGCAGGGTGTAGGGTGGGGGCTTGGAGCTCTGGTGGGGCAGAGGGTTGTGATCACTCAAATTCTCCGGAGCCCAGAATTCAGGAAATGGTTGCCTTTCACCTGCAGCCCTTTCACCTGCAGCCAGCCTGAGAACTCCTCCCTGTAGGCGGGCCCTGCCATTTCCAAGCTCCCAGTTCCCTAAGCAGTCAGGACGCTGTGGCCTGCCAGAGGCCTGCTAGGCAGGTGGTCCTGGTCCTCCCCTAAGAGCAGGGAGTTCAGGCTGGCCCTCTTTGCTCTTAAAGTTAACCTCCTGTTTTGTTCATTTTAAAAGTAGATGGTTAAGCAAAATGGTCATATATTCAGAAGGAAGTCTACATTTTATTTATTTGATTTTCTCAGTTTAGAGAACACTTCTGTAGGACCTGTGAGAAGGCTTTTATATTTGGCTTTCAGTTTTGAAGATACAAAAATTAGACTTACAGTGTAACACACAAGTAGGAGCATGGTAGCCAGGCAGGGCTCTGTGTGTGTCTGCTTGTAGCACTGAAATGCTGGGGACATGCCTGCTGTCTCCTGGAAGGTGGAGACTGCCTCAGGAGTCGTGAGCGCTACAGGCAGGTGGTGAGAGGTGGCTATGAGCGGCCCCTCCCCTCCCAGAAATGCCAGAAACAGGTGAGTGCTGTGACCAGGGTTCCATGGTCATTTTCTGACCTGTCTTTAGTAGTTTGTGTTATAATTTCAAAAGTTGGTAGTGGGTTTTCATAGACTGCCAGATATGGAGCCTTTTTTAATTGGGAGAAATTGTGTTGGGTAGGGAAAATGGTGTTTCAGAAGTAAGATTACCAGGCCAAGCATGGTACCAGGTTGTGCCTTTATTTCCAGCACTCCGGAGGCAAAGGCAGGTAGATCTCTATGATTTCAAGGCCAGCCTGATCTTATATAATGAGTTCCAAGCAAGTCGAGGCTACATAGTAAGAACTTGTCTCAATAGATAAATGGATAGAGAAATAAGTTAATAATTAAAAGCCAGCCAAGTTTATGGCATCGAGAGGTAGTAGGCCACACGCCGTCCATGCACATAGAAGGAAACACACACGCTAAGGGTCCTGGGACTGGAAACCATCCACAGTAGACCCCAGGACAGAGGAGCTGGTGTTCTCACTGGACTGACAGACAGCTTAGGCTTTTCCCTCTGCTCTTCTGTGCCGCCCCTGTTCCCACCGGGGAGTGTCAGAAGGAAATGAACACAGCATGTGTGATTTGGCCCATGACGGTGATTACAGGTACAGTTGGCCAGCAGGGTGCCCAAGGGGATTTAACCAAAGCCATGTGGACAGTAGCTGGGCAAGGGGTCTTCAAGGATGGTTGCTCTGGCTCCAATGTGTTCCTGGCTCCAGGCTGCAGGATGGCTAGCAGCCAATCCTGGAGGGATCTGGTGCTGATTCTATGTACACAAGTTGGCAGTGCATTTGACCTTGTTCTTGGTGTGCTTATTTTTATTTTTCCAAATTGCCTGCTTCTTTCCTCAAGGAAAAGATGACTGCTGGTATGAGCTCTCTTCTCTCCCTAAAGGCACATCCAGGACCCTGCAAGCCAGCGGTTGACATGGAACAAGTCTCCCAAGAGTGTGCTTGTCATCAAAAAGATCCGAGACGCCAGCCTACTGCAGCCCTTCAAAGAGCTCTGCATGTATCTCATGGAGGTAAGGCCAGCAGGTTAGGGATGTGCTTGGGGTGAGTGGGGAGGAGACTTGTCCAGGGTTGTCTCTGCCTTAGCTGTCTGAAGCATTCTTTTTTTTTTTTTTTTTTTTTTTTTTTTGAGACAGGGTTTCTCTGTGGTTTGGGAGCCTGTCCTGGAACTAGCTCTTGTAGACCAGGCTGGTCTCAAACTCACAGAGATCCCTGCCTCCTGAGTGCTGGGATTAAAGGCGTGCGCCACCACCGCCCGGCCCGGCCAAAGCATTCTTAAAAGTTCTAACTAGCCCGCAGTGCTGGAGGCTGGGAAACTCAAGGTGGAGGAGCTGCATCTCCTGCGAGCCTTGTAGTACTGTGTCAAGTGTTTATGAGGAACTTGCCCCAGGGCATTGCCCCACTTCCTTTTTTTGTTTGGGGGGGGGGGTTGTTGTTTTCCTTTCTGGTTTTTCACACTGGATTTCTCTGTGTAGCCTTGACCTTTCTACAACTCACTTTGTAAACCAGATTGGCCTTGAACTCACAGAGATCCTCCCGCCTCTGTCTCACGTGCTGGGATTAAAGGCCTGTGCACCACCACCCCTTGGCTACCCCACTTCTAAGATACTAGCAGTGCTAGCTCTCCTGACCTCAACCCTCCTAAGTCATGCTGCAGCAGTTAACCCTCACCTGAGTCCCTTTCGTGTTGCCTGCAATACAGCTCCCAGTCTGGGTGAGTTTTAGCTTGTGATTCTGGAGAAGCAAAGTCCAGGGCCACATCTGATGCTGGCCATCTTCCTTGCAGAGCCCAAAGGGATAGGACAGCATATGGAAGGAGGTGGTGTGTTCCTGTTGTGTGTGTACACATCTTCTGCCCTTTCCCTCTCCTGTGAAACCATCAGAATGTAGTGGTGTGGCTCTACCCTGATGGGGCTCACTCCTAATCACCCCAACACCTCAAAATCATGTTGCTTTTCAGTAGATGACTTGGGAGACACCCTCAACACATCCAAACCGTGGCATAGCTGTCTGGTTCCTGAGCCACTAGGTTAGAAAGTGCCTATTTGGGAAGAAGCTTCGATGATGTCATGAGTCAGAGTTTCTGGCTACATAGCAACAAAGTGAGCAGGCTGGAAATGACTTGCTAGCTAAGGAAACAGCTTTTTCCCCCCTGACCCAATGTGGAAAAGCCAGCATGACCTGGGCTGGGCTACTGAGGGCTGTGTGGGGGCTCCCATGTATACTTTACTTCCAGGAGAACAACATGATCGTGTATGTGGAAAAGAAAGTGCTGGAAGACCCTGCTATAGTGAGTGATGAAAGCTTTGGACCAGTGAAGAAGAAGTTCTGCACTTTCCGTGAAGGTGTGCTGTCTTGACCTCTCTCAGTTGGCAGAAGCCATGAGCATTCTGCCTTTGTTGGCATCTGCATGCTTGGGCACTAGGGCTGTGTCTGACAACAGTTCCCAAGATTTGTGTCTGCTCTCTAGATTATGACGACATTTCCAACCAGATAGACTTCATCATCTGCCTCGGAGGAGATGGTACCCTGCTCTATGCCTCCTCTCTTTTCCAGGTAAGGCCATGTTTCAGGGTACTGATGCATTGTTTGGGTACAATGTGAGGAGGTGTTTTCAGAATGTGAGTCCCCTTACTCTTTATCACACAGCTTCATACTAGAAGCCACAAGCTTCTTAGTGTTCTTACTTTTTTTTTTTTTTTTTTTTTTTTTTTTGGTTTTTCGAGACAGGGTTTCTCTGTGGTTTTGGAGCCTGTCCTGGAACTAACTCTTATAGACCAGGCTGGTCTCGAACTCACAGAGATCCGCCTGCCTCTGCCTCCCGAGTGCTGGGATTAAAGGCGTGCGCCACCATCGCCCGGCTTTAGTGTTCTTACTTTAAGGCAGTGGTTCTCACCTGTGGGTCGCAACCCCTTTGGGGTCAAACAACTCTTTCACAGGGATTACCTATGACCATCAAAAAAACACACAGATATTTACAGTAAGATTTATAGCAGTAGCAAAATTACAGTTATGAAGTATCAACAAAAATAATTTTTTTTAAATTTTTTATGGTTAATTTAACTTTATTTTATGTGCATTGGTGTGAAGGTGTCAGATCCCCTGGAACTGGATTTTCAGACAGTTGTGAGCTGCCATGTGGGTGCTGAGAATTGAACCCGGGTCCTTGAGAAGAGCAGTCAGTGCTCTTAACCGCTGAGCCATCTCTCCAGCCCCCCCAACAAAAATAATTTTATGTTTGGGGTCACCACAATGTAAGGAATTGTATTAAAGGGTTGCAGTATTAGCAAGGTTGAGAACCACTGCGCTAAGGAGGTAGAAGTTTTTTTTCAGCCCAATTATTGGCAGTAAAGCAAGTTTGCAGGTAACTAGTCTCCTGGGGTGACTAGAGATGAATGGACATGCTCTGACAGTGCTGGGCTGGCCAAGGAGGAAGAGCAGTAGTGTGGGGAGACTCCCTGAAGGGTGACCATGTGGCCACAGACCAGACCCTCTGGGAGAGACCTGGCACTGCGGAACTAGTCTAGAAGCCAAAGTCCCAGGCTGGTAAGGGCAGCAAGGAGACATTGGAAGCTCTCTGGTCTTACCCTCAGCAAGGTAGGAGCTGGCCCATGGTGTGCTAGAAGAGTAGGCATTTGGTACCCTAGTGGGCTGCCAGGGCAGAGCCCATCTAGCTGTGTGGAGCTGGGGGTGGAAGTGGGGACTGGGGTTCTCCCAGCAAGTTGTCGTCTGTACTTTGCTAAACAAGTTTCTGGCCACAGACTTCAGGCAACTTGTACTTGAACCTTGGTTTTTGCTTGGCCCCATTTGTATTTAGATGGGGCCTAAACGATCTCCATTTTTCTTCTTCCATCCACCAGGTCTCTGCCAAGTCTGCCTACCTTCTAGCCTTTGTATTTCTGTAGCCACATCTTTTCTGTGTGACCAGTGAGCTGGTCTGGGCTCGGCACTTTTGTTTCTTTTTGGCCCTTCCCACCTTGTTCTCACTTCTTGGGGAGATGGCACCATCCTGCCCTGTTCTGGCTCTTCCACCTCTTGCCTTGTTCATGCCTACCCATGCCCAGGGTCCACAACTATAGGCAGTTTGGTGTTTCCTGGGTAGCCCAGCAATGCCACCTGGTCTCCTCACCCACAGGGCAGTGTGCCTCCTGTTATGGCCTTCCACCTTGGCTCCCTGGGCTTTCTGACCCCGTTCAACTTTGAGAACTTCCAATCTCAAGTGAATCAGGTGATAGAGGGTAAGTTGGAATGTTCTAGATCTCTCAAAACAGCTCAGGGTTTACCTCCTTCTTGGTAATGTTTTTGTTGCCGCTGTTTTTATTTTTTAATTTTATGTGTATAAGTATTTTGCCTGCAAGTATGTCTATGTACCACATGTATGCCTTGTGCCCATGGAGGTGTGGGATCCTCTGGGACTGGAGTTACAGATGGTTGTGATCCATCATGTGAGAGCTGGGAATTGAAACTGGGTCTTCTTTAAAAGCAACCAGTGCTCTTAACCACTGAGCCATGTCTCCAGCCCCCTTGGTTTTTTGTTTTGTTTTATTTTGTTTTTTTCATATTTGTTATTTAATGATGTAGTTTCAAGATTTAGAGATTTCTAAATTTCAGATATTTCAAACACTCCTTACTAAAGTGGGAAATCTGGCAGCACATGGCTGCTCAGGGTGGCTTTGGTGAAATGCACTGAGGTCACTGGCGTAGAACAGAAAGGTGAAGGGTCCCAGCCTCCCTGAGCTGGATCCTGCTGACCCCAGGGAATGCCGCGGTCATCCTGAGGAGCCGGCTGAAGGTCAGGGTGGTGAAAGAGCCCAGAGACAAGAAGAGAGCCATCCATAATGGCCTCAGTGAGAACGGCCTGGACCCAGAGGGCGGAAAGCAGGCCATGCAGTACCAGGTCTGTGGAGACGTCCCCAGCAAGGGATCAGGGTGGGGTGCACTCGGGCTGGGATCCCTGACACTAGGATAAGAAACTTTGGGTGCACCGTAAGTGCTTATGGTAGTGCCATGGCCTTGCCATCTCTTCCAGGTCTTGAATGAAGTGGTGATCGACAGAGGCCCCTCCTCATACCTGTCGAACGTAGATGTCTACCTGGACGGACACCTCATCACCACTGTGCAGGGCGATGGCGTGATCGTGTCCACCCCGACGGGCAGCACAGCATATGCAGCTGCAGCCGGGGCTTCCATGGTGCACCCCAACGTGCCGGCCATCATGGTCACACCCATCTGCCCCCACTCGCTGTCATTCCGGCCCATTGTGGTCCCAGCAGGGGTCGAGCTGAAGGTCAGAGCAGTCTCCCTGTATCTCCTCTGGTCTGTGAGTCTTGACCCTGAGCCAGCAAAAAGCAATTGTCACTCCCTCAGCACTTGCCACCTCCAAAAGACAATGCTACTCCAGCACCTTCAGATGGGAGCCCTGCCTCTCAGCTAGCTTTGCATCTGTCCATGGTCTCTGCTGGCACAGAGAGCTGGCCAGCCCTCCATGCAGGGCTCTCAGTTGCAAGTAGTAGGGATGGGCCCCATTGGGAGGGAATGACGAAAGTGTCTCTGTGATGAAAGACCCCTGATTGGTGTCCTCCACAGAACCTTTGACCTGGTCTCTCTGGCTGACCTCTGAGTGTCCAGCCCAGCCTCATTTTTCTATCACCTCATCACAGGCCACTCAGGCTAGTTTGTCACTAGCGTGAGTTCTAATGACCATGTCTAGGAGGTAGCTGCCAGTCTTAGAGCACCGACGTGAGGCTGAAGTTGTTCCGTACAGGAACTCCAGAGGACCCTGAGTGGGCTGGGACGCACCCTGCATGCCTAGAGCCCACTTTTGTTCCTGTTCCACCCCTTAGATTATGCTGTCACCAGAGGCCAGGAACACTGCATGGGTGTCGTTTGATGGACGGAAGAGGCAGGAAATACGCCATGGAGACAGGTGTGGGGCCACAGTGCTGGGCGTGGGCTGACCTTGTTTTCTGTCGCTAGTGGTGGCCTGTTACAAAGCATGGTCATGTGTAGATGTAGTAGGCTTGTAGCAAGGCCAGGCCCCTTGGTTCTTGTTATACACAGACTGCACTGGTCTGAGCCTAGATCTAGGCACAGACTGCACTGGTCTGAGCCTAGATCTGTCGCACTGCCTGTGACCTGCAGCACCTGCAGATGAGAGGTCCATAGCCTCAGATAGCGATGCACTGACTTAGGCTAGCCCCTCCTCTTCCTGGATGTGTTGGTGTGCTGCCAACAGCAGTCACAGGCTCTAGGACAGACCAGCAGAGCTGCTTATGTATTGGCCTGGTCATTCTAAAGTCCCCACCCTGCCTCACCTCAGGAGAAGTTGCCTGGACCCCTGGGAGCCAGAGACCTGGTGAAAACAGGGACAGAGTCTCTGTCTGATCCTCTCAGGATCCAGGGTGGCTGCTTCCTTTTGGACAAAGTGAGACCCTGGGAGAGGGCCTTGACCTAGGGAGAGTAGTTTGTTACTTGAAAAGGCACCCGGCTTACACAGACATATTTCTCTTTCCTTCAAAGCATCAGCATCACCACCTCCTGCTACCCGCTGCCCTCTATCTGTGTGTGTGACCCTGTGAGTGACTGGTTTGAGAGCCTTGCCCAGTGTCTACACTGGAATGTTCGGAAGAAGCAAGCTCACTTCCCGGAGGATGAGGACCAGGACGAGGAGGACAGCTAGGCCTCACTTGCCAGCCTCTGACCTGAGCCCTCAAGCCCTTGGGGGCCTTCCTTCTCTGGCTCTCCTGCTGGCCTTCTGGCCGACCTGGCCTTGACCAACCACATGGCTGTCTAGGATCTCTGTGTCCTGCCTGCCTTGCTGGGAGAGCTTGGGTCTGCCTTTTGAAGAAGAGATCAGCTTTTTAATGTTTTTAAACCTCTTTTTCATTTCTAAAGAAGCAAAATGAGAACTGGGCTGGGTGTCCTACATCTCTCCTATGGGCCCCTGAGATCCCAGATCAGGAATTCCCATAAATCAGTCTGTTGAAATTCTGAGGGGGTCAGAATGAATTGATCTTCCCTTTGATATTGAAATAAATGTCTCAGCCAGAAATCTTCCTTTAGCTGCAGTGCTTTTCCCCAGGGACTGTACCTTTCCCCTGCAACTCTTGGGGTCACCTGCAGCTTTGCTATGGGTTGGCAAAGCATGTGATGGCTAGGTGCCTCTTAAGTCTGGCCCAAGGCCTCTGACTCCTCCCAGAGCAGAGGCCACACTTTGCACAGCCATCCAGCAACATCACATTCCTCATATCGCAGGGCAGCAGCTCCCGAGACATTTTAAATCCTGTGTACACTTTTTAGAGATTATTTTAAACTTTCTGAAGTGATTATGTACATATTTTCTTGTACACACTTTGTGAAGATTTAGAGGGGACTGCCTGTTGTCCAGTGTTTACATTGTGTCCGGGACAGGGCTCCGTGCTTCCACTCTTCCCTTACACAGTGGCCACAAGGGTTTTGAGACCAACTCACTATTGACATCAGGCTGTGGGCCTGCCCTCCTTCCACAAGAGTCTTAGGTTTGCATCTAAGCAGCAGCCACGTGTAGCCCTCTGTGCAGCACATGTATGTAACACAAGTAACACATGTGGACGCCACACAGACCCTAGAGCGTTTGTGGAGTCACTGGTCAGCCAAGGTGCTGCAGTTAGGTCATCTTCCCCTCTTCTGGCGGGAGGAGGAAGGGAGAACTGCCCATTCTTCGCCTGGCTTTCAGGGTAAAGTCAGGCTTCTGTCCCGTGCTGCTCAGAAGGGTTCGCCAACTACTCTAGTGCTGACCACGCTGTTAAAGTCAGGACCTCCGGGCCCTTGTTGACCTCAGCACCTCTGGATCCCTGAGTGGTCTGTTATCAGTGCTGTTAAGTTGCGATTGCTTGTCCCCAAAATCTGTGCCGTTCATCTGTTACAGTAAGCACAGCAGGCCTCTGTGTGGTCCAGAGGAGAGCAGGGTCTGCATGGGTCACGCATCTAAAAAGCAAGTGTTGACAAGTCTAGAAGCAGCTGCTATCAGACTGATCTAGAACACATGGAGTTTTCACGTAAATTCTTAATGTTTCATATTAATATCTTAAAATTTGTTAATTGTTAATGAAGGCCTTATTACTATTTTCAGATTCTTTCCATAAATAAACTTGTTAAAAAAAATAAGAGCTTTGTTTGTCTTTTTGTAGCCAATTCCTGTACTCAAGGGCATCCAGCATGGTCTCCAGAGGCCCATCTACCCACAAGAGAGACCCTGACTCTGGGTTGGCTAGGTGCCTGCTCTAAACCAATATAGCATGAGGAGCTGGGGGCACAGCCACCTCTGCAGAGAGGTGGTCGCATGTAGTGCCCAAAGCTGGGATAGAAAGGTGACTACCAAGGCTAAAGACTATGGCCATGCAGGCTCCCGGCTGTAGTGTTCCCAAGTTAGAGCACCGAGACCAAAGTGGACATGAGTCTGAGTCCCAGTGTTGCAAGGGGGTGAGGGGAAACCACCTGTCCCTCACCCGCCAACCATCCAAATACCTAGTCTAGGTCGGGGGTAGCCAGGCAGATCTCTGCCAGCACTTAGCGGCCTGTATACTGTGGGCACGGTCACACCAGTCCACTGCCTGTGTGTCAAGAGCTTGTTCGGTGCTAGAAAAGTAATATGACCACTGGGGTAACCTCTTCCGTGCAGCCCTGACCCTGCCTAGGTCCCAGCACAGTTCTCAGGACAAACAGCTGAACAAAGCCAGTGGCCCTTACCCTCTCACCTTCTAGGCCAGCTCAGGCCCCCGGTGGTCATTGCCTGCTCTGTTTAGGCCCACTTTGACAGGGTCAAGACTCAAAGGTTTACTGTTGGTTAGATCCACATACCTTTTGCTTCCCTACCTCACCGCCCTGAGCACTGACCCTGAAGGTGTTAATCACAGATTTAGTCAGAAGGGCTCAGGAAGCCACTGACAGCAAGAATGGCTGTTGTTTGCTAGAACATACCCAGTACCTGGGGCCTCACCTTGTGAAGGGAAGGTTCCTGGTGTCAGCATTCCTGAAACTGCTCACTGTGTGATAACCCCACATTACCCAGAACCCAGAACTTGGTCTCCTTGTCCAGACCCTGCATCCTTTCCGTGGCCTACAGGATACTTTGAGGCTAGAAGTCAGACCCACCACTGCCCCAAGACTGAGCCAGAGGGGTGACTCACTAGGAGTGCTAAGAGACCTGCTCCCAGGGTTATCCACACTCCTGGCAATGGCTGCTGACATTGGACCCTTAACTTTCTTGTAGCTTTGGAGCCTGTCCTGGAACTAGCTCTAGTAGACCAGGCTGGCCTTGAACTCACAGGCCTGCACCACTACTGCCTGGCCCTTCCCGCATTTTCTGACATTGCTTGGTCACAATACCAGGGTAGTAAGGAGCACTGGAGTGTTAGTTAGGCTGTGTTCAGTCCTGAGCCCAGATGAGAACAGACCCAAGCTGATTCCGTCACCCACTCTCCCTGAGAGCTTCCCTGGAACTGCCTGCTTCTTAATACTCCGAAGGTCAGCAGTCGGGCCTCCTAGAACAGTACCTGAGGCACCAGATACCAGAGGTCAAACCAAAATGATGATAGATAAGAACTGGTGATTGTGGGAAAACCAAATAAGTCAGTGCCTGAGCTGGCTGGGAGAAGAGTGCTTACCTCATGTGCAAGAAGACCTGGGTTCCATCCCCAGAACCACGTAAACCAGAAATGGTGTCCCAAACCTGTAATCCTAGCAAGAGGTTTGGGAAGGAACATCAGTAATTCAAGGTCATCCTTAACTACGGAAGACCACCTCTTGAAACAAGTACACGGGTAGATAAGCACTCTAATCTGAGCTACATTCTCAGCCTTGTTTTTAATGTTTATCTCGAACCGGGGTCACCAGGTTTCCCAGATTGGCCTTGAACTCACCCTGGGGTTCAGGCAAACCTTAAACTTGGTGTTCCTCCTGCCTCAGTCACCCAGGAAGCTGGGATTACAGTTCTGGGTCACTAAGCCCACGTAAAGAAATTTAACCTAAAAACATTAAGGTCTTCTCCATAGTCAAATTATCAAAGAGGTATAAAACAGACCTTTTTTAAGATAATAATCTACATGTGGCTGCATCCAATTCTTGGCAGATTTCAAGATCTGTGAAGTCTGTAAACTCAGTTTAGGCAAATAGTTTTTAGATGCCCTCCAAATAAAGTTCTGGGATCTCTGTGCCAGTAAAGAATCAAGAATCATTTTACTTCCTCCTTTCACTTTTTCAGATATAATCTCATTATTTTTTTTTTTGTTTTGATTTTTGTTTTTTTTTTTTTTTTGGTTTTTCGAGACAGGGTTTCTCTGTGGTTTTGGAGCCTGTCCTGGAACTAGCTCTTGTAGACCAGGCTGGTCTCGAACTCACAGAGATCCGCCTGCCTCTGCCTCCCA
Organism: Chionomys nivalis; assembly: GCF_950005125.1. Classification (NCBI taxonomy): domain Eukaryota; kingdom Metazoa; phylum Chordata; class Mammalia; order Rodentia; family Cricetidae; genus Chionomys; species Chionomys nivalis. The sequence continues at coordinate 751,246 of NC_080096.1, read as the reverse complement.
AGTGCTGGGATTAAAGGCGTGCGCCACCACCGCCCGGCTAATCTCATTATTTTTGATTATGTGTACATATAGGCGGGGTATGTATATTATTAGTGTTCAGGTGCCTGAGCCATCTCTTCAGCACCTATCTATTTATTATTTATTTATTTATTTGTGTGTGTGTGTGTGTGTGTGTGTGTGTGTGTGTGTAAATCAGGGGTCAGTTCCAGGGATGAAACTCAGGTTGTCAGGCGTGGCAGTGTCTACCCGCTAAGCCACCTCAGCAACTACTACTCAACCACGTTTTTGTTTGGTTGGTTTCGTTTTTTTAAGACAGGGTTCTTTGTGTAATAGTTCTGGCTGTCGTGGAACTCGCTGTAGTTGATGCTGGCTTTGAACTCAGAAAGATCCGCTTGCCTCTGCGTCCCGAGTGCTGGGATTAAAGGTATGTGCTAACACTACCCAGTTGTCTACCACTTTTTAAAATTCCCGTCTCCTCTTCCCCCCTCCCAATCCACTCTTCCTCCATTTGTGTTCGGAAAAAAGCAGGCCTACCATGGATATCAACAAAACATGGCATATCAAGTTGTAGTAAAATTTAGTACCTCCTCTTGCATTAAGACTGGGCCAGGCAGCTGGGTGGTGGTGCACGCCTTTAATCCCAGCACTCAGGAGGTAAAGGCGTGCGGATCTCTGTGAGTGGAAGGCCAGCCTGATCTACAGAGCAAGCTCCAGGGCTGGCTCCATAACTACTGAAAAAAAAAAAAAAGACTGGGCCGGGTGGTGGTGGTGCACACCTTTAATCCCAGCACTCGGTAGGCAGAGGCAAGTGGATCTCTGTGAGTTCGAGGCCAGCCTGGTCTAGAAGAGCTAGTTCCAGGACAGGAACCAAAAAAGCTACGGAGAAACCCTGTCTCAAAAATCCAAAAAAAATAAAAATAAAAAAGACTGTGCAAGGCAACCCAGTATGAGGATGAGGAAGCCCAAGCTACACAAACACATATATTTGTAACCTTTGTAACATATATGCAGAGGGCCTAGGTCAGTCCATGCAGGCTCCTGAGTGTCTCTCACTTTTTTTTTTTTTAAAGGCAAGTTTTTGCTATGTAGCCATGGCTGGTGTAGAACTGGGATCCTTCTGCCTCAGTCTTTTGAGTGCTGGGATTGGGATAATGTGTGTGCCACCTCAGCCAGTACACATTTTGGCCTCTTCATTTTTGTTTAAGACAGAATCTCTATGTAGCCCTGGATACCCTGGAACTTACCCTGTAGATGAGTCCTGCCTCCAGTGGTGGGGTAGTCACCAGGAAGATACGGGCTTAAGCCAACAGAATTAGCTGGCTGGCTACTACACGGGTGTTCCAGATCCCACTGTAGCACTGAGCCTATCTCGGGGTGAGACTTTTACGCACAAAAACCATATTCTGGGTTGACAGTCTGCCAGAGGTGGAACTACAGAACCCAAAACGCAAGGTTAGTCCACTTAAGAGTTTCCCAGAACTATGGATTGATGGATTAGGTCTTCATTTTGTTTTGGCAGGTGGTGCTGTTCATTTGCGAGATTTGTGTTCTAATGGTGCTTCCCTCACCAAGTCAACTGTGTGCTGATGTCTGGGCCCTGTTAAGGTTTGAGGCTCTGTTACAGCGCTGAGATTAAAGGTGTGCCTAGCCCCTAGCCTTCTTACAGAGATGAGATTATACCTGTTACTCCATGTTGTAGTTACTATTCTATTCCTGTGAAGACATGCCATGTGAAATTACCTGGTGCGAGTGAGAAGGAAACACGGGACACGCAACAAACCCGCGTAGGAGTTTATTAAATGGGGCATGTACAGGCCTGGGGAAGTCAGTGTGCAGAGAGAGGGAGGGAGGGCGGGCTGAAGAGGTAGTCCCTCCAGCTTTTTTTTTTTTTTTTTTTAAGTTTTTCGAGACAGGGTTTCTCTGCAGCTTTGGAGCCTGTCCTGGAACTAGCTCTTGTAGACCAGGCTGGCCTCGAACTCCCAGAGATCCGCCTGCCTCTGCCTCCCGAGTGCTGGGATTAAAGGCGCACGCCACCACCGCCCGGCGCCCCTCCAGCTTTTAAAGGCTGCCTAGCGCATGTGCGGGGGTGGGGGGGTGGGGTGGAGGGGGTGGGTGTGAAGTTGGGGGGGAAATGTCGTGGTTACGTCATCTGTAGATCATGCAACCACGCTGCTTGTGGGTCACGCGGGGTCCTTTACGATTCCCGGGCCATTAGGCACTTCTGCCTGAGGGCTTGCCAGCACATGCGTGGCCCTGGAACCCAGAAGTGTCAGACATGTTATGTGGCTGAATCATTACACCACGACCAAGGAAAGTTATCAAAGGAAGCATTTATTTAGGGGCTTACTTATGCCAATTTGTACTACAGAATTTAAATGAAGCAGTGTCCTTATCAATGAGGACTAAAAATATCAACTCTAAAAAATGCTGAAAATACTCTATGTCCTGCAGTATAAATATTCAGTTCTGTGAAATAAAGCATGCCTTCTCATTCTTAAGCCAGTTTGCTTTCGTCTTTAGTAAGGGGTAAAACTGCATGCATACCAAAGAACAGGATTTTGTTTGTTTGCTGAGACAGGGTCTCACTACATAGCCCTGGTTCTCCTGGAATTCTCCAAGTAGACCAGTATGGTCTCTGCCTCTCAGCAAAGAATTGTTTTAGGCCGGGTGGTGGTGGAGGCACACGCCTTTAATCCCAGCACTTGGGAGGCAGAGGTTCGAGACCAGCCTGGTCCAAAAGAGCTAGTTCCAGGACAGAACTGTTACAGAGAAATCCTGTCTCGGGAAAAAAAAAAAAATTTTTTTTTTGTTTTAAGATAAATTTAAGGTTGATTATCAGTAAATGCATGACTTGCATATGGAAAGGGTTTTCCAGTGGAAAAGGTTTAAGAAGCTCCATTTTAACTTACTCTGGGTGAGATTTGAAGGAGAAGCCTTAGTGACTGTCAAACAACCAAGAAAAAAAAAAACAAATGAAGGTTTGATAAAAAGCGGAGCTTTGCGGGCAGGATCTCCAGCTACAGAGAGCCTCAATATACCCACAGAAGACCCTTCCATGGTAAGCAGCGGAGGGCTCTGGCGGCCAGTGGCCAAAAGGGACGCTCAAACGCCGAGCGAGCTTCCTCCGGCTCCACCAAGGGCCTCGTCGCCACGGTCCCGGCCCGCAGCTCGTGACCGCATCCGAGACGCAGGGAGTCCGTCAGTTAGCGCTTTTGTTTTCGCTGCATTCGTTTTCTAGCCAGATTGTTTTTTAGGCTCCTCGATATCAAAATCCAGGTTGGACTTGCAGATCGGTACCTTGTGCCTCCGCAGCCTTGCGACTCGACCCCTCCGGTCTCGGTGGAACGTTCCAAAGATGACCGGGGGGGAGTCTTGCTCTTCCGTTCCGCACTACCGGCCCGGAAGGAGCCAACGGGAGGCCACACGGTCGCGCTGTAAACGGAAAAGACCCCCCCCATACACACACGCGCGCGTGGTTTGCGCCCGAACGTGACAGAAGGCACCGACACGCGTGCGTGCAAGGGCCCCAGCTCGGGTCTAAAAGGAACCAAGGTGGCCCGCAGGGGGCTCACCCGGACCCGCTTCCACCGTGGCGACTTCCTGTGAATCACATCCGGTTCCATCCCACGCCCGTGCGTTCCAACTTCAAGCTCGCTGCGCCCTGCCCGCGGGCCGCCAGGGGGTGTGTAGCCCTTAGCCTTGGCCGCGAACCCGACTCTCCTCCGCGTGAAGCTGCTCGGCCCCGAGTGGGCGGCGTCGGGAAACCTAGCTGCACCGTCCGTGGGCGTGGGCGGACGGCGCGCAGTCGATTCCGGTGCATTCTGCAGCGCTGAGCCCCACGGGGGACGGGCATCACCTCGCCCTGGAGTCAGCCCGGGTCAAACTAGGGACCGGGCGCCCGGGTGGCGGACTTCGCAGGGCAGGACGCACAGGTAAGGTGGAGACCGGGGTGGGCACCGGCGGGATCGCGGGCGGGCTGTAGCCGCAGCAGGCGTCGGGAAGGAGGCGCCGCCCGGATGGCAAGTGCAGGCACCCTGTCATCTGCCTGCCTCTACTGCCTCTGGCTCCGGAAGCGTGTTATTTCTTGCTGTAAATGGGCGACGCCGCCAGGTCCCGAGCTGCAACTTTTAGCGAGCTAGCGGGTTTTTTCTCAACTGGAACTTTCCTGGCATAAAAGAGTTTGGCCGTAACACTGATGGTTTGAATCCATGAGGCGTGCAAAAGAATAAAACAAAAGACAAAACACAGTGATCTAGAGGTGGTTTCCTTTTTCAGTGTTTTGTTGTTTCATTAAGTGAGTAGTTAGAAAGGCTTTAAAGTGATTCTTTTCCTGTGTAGACGCATTAGAAGATGGGAAGACAGAACTAAAGGACCGGTCTGCCACATCCTGCTTTGTGGCTGGTAATGTGGATGTGCCTTTAATCTGCGCACACCACATAAATGGTCCTGAAAGTACCCATTCCTCAAAAGCCACCATAGTTGCAGTGTGTTGCTTTAGTCAGGGGTAACCACCCTCCCTCGGTACAAATTCTTCACTACTGACCTGATGCAGTGCCGGTGTTAGAAGCAAGAGCAGGTGGACAGAATGTGAGCACCCTTTGCTGGGTTATTTCCCCGAGGTAAACGCGCAGACATGCACGATATAGGTTTGATATGTTTTCTCTAAGTCCCCGCTGACCAATCCAGATGTCCTGGCCAGGTGTTGGAGAGCATCCCCAGTTCTCTTGTTCCATCCGCTCCTGTTCTTCTTTTCCTTGTTCTCCAGTTTGTGATGGGCTTTGAGCATGCTAGGCTAGCCTTCTACCAGTGAACCTCATCCTCCACTAAGGACAGATTTAAAAAAGAGTGTATGTGTGAGAACGCATGTGCCATGGCATATGTGGAGGTAGATTGGCAGGAGGTCCCTTTACCCCCTGAGCTATCACTTCAGCCAAAAATAGACATTCTTTTGTTGCGTGGGGAGGAAAAGGCTTATTTCGTGTTAATATCGAGGTAACAGTGCATGACCAAGAGAAGTCAGGGCAAGAACCTAGAGGCAGAACTAAAAAGCAAAACCCATGGAGGAACATCGCTTACTGGTTTGCTCCGAATGGCCAGCTTTTTTTTTTTTTTTTTTTTTTTTTTTTGAGACAGGGTTTCTCCGTAGCTTTTGGTTCCTGTCCTGGGACCTAGCTCTTGTAGACCAGGCTGGCCTCGAACTCACACACAGAGATCTGCCTGCCTCTGCCTCCCGAGTGCTGGGATTAAAGGCATACGCCACCACCACCCGGCATGGCCAGCTTTCTTATCCAACCCAGGACCATGAGCCCAGAGGTGGCACTGCCCACAGTGAACTGGGCCCTGCCACATCATTCTACAGTAAAGAAAGTGGACCACTGTAGTGGGAGCTGCGGGCCTGCTTTTCGTCCTGCCCGGCTCCTGCATGGCTAGCTTTACACCAGAAATAACAACACACAAACTGTATTCTTTTAAACACTGCTTGGCCCATTAGCTCTAGCCCTTACTGGCTAATTCTCATATCCCGATCAACCCATCTCTAATAATCTGTGTAGCATCAGTCTTACCGGAAAAGATTCAGCATGTCTGGCGGCTTGCTTCATCGTGTCTGCTCTGGAGAGGAGAGCATGGTGGCTGTCACTCAGAGGAGCTGCCCTGCATCTGAGCTCACTTCCTCTTCCTCCCAGCATTCTATTCTGTCTACTCCACCCACCTAAGGGATGGCCTATCAAATGGGCCAAGGCAGTTTGTTTATTGACAAATGGCCTTCCTCCATCAGACCACAGACTTGCCCACGGGCCAGTCCAATGAGGTTGTCTCCTTCCTCAGTGAGGCTCCCTCTTCTCAGATAACTCTAGCTTATGTTAAACTGACTACTTCTTCCCAAGCGCTGATACCAATTGGCTCACAGGAGGCCATGTTACCCAAGGCCCATCCTGTGGATCCCAGAAAGACTCTGGGTTTTGTAGCTCTGGCCCAGAGACAGACCTAACTGGATCAGATTCCCCCGAGAACTCCTGTGGGCTTTTGTCTGTTGCCAGGGACTTGTGAGCACAGAAGCAGTAGTCAAGGCCTTTTGTTCCCATAGTCACCGGAAATACAGGTGGGTAGGAAGAGGTCAGGTGGGCACCTCCACCTCAACTTCTACTACCCTGATTCTGGAGCCTTCAGAAACATGAATACACACACAGACAGAGACAGACAAACAGACATGCGGGCGTGCACACACACACCCTCACAAGACTTGGGCGCAGATCCTCTTCATCCCTCCCAGGGACTGGAGGACACTGTCCTACTTAAGGATGATGGCCAGACATCCTCTTGGCACACGATTGGAACCCTCACTGTGGCTATGTGTTGCAAGAACATGTCAGTCTCACATAGGAGACCCACAGTCTGTCACCTAGGTGTCTGGCCAGGAATGTGGCAGCTGCAAGCTGCTTGGGAGAGGCCTGCTCATTCCAGGTCCTGTGGTGGCTCCCGGGCCTTCTTGTGGGCCTTCCGCAGCCGCCACTCGGCCTTCATGGCCTTCTTGTGCAGGTTCTGGCGCCGCTCGTCCTGACGCTGCTGCATCTTCTCTACCAAGTGTTCAGAGCACTTCTCCCGCCGGCACAGTGCTGTGCCTTGCAAGGCTTCCCGCAGCAGGTGCTCATTGTCACGGATCTTCACGCCCTCCGTCTTGTACTGCAGGTTGGTCCACTTCATCTTGGCCTCCAGTTCTTGGACCTCGCCTGCATCCTGGTCTCGCAGCTCCTCCAGCCGGCCGTGCTGAGCCTGCAGACAGCAGCTGCCTGTAGTTCCTGCCCGTCAGTGGTGTCAGGCTTCCTTGCACCTTCTGCCTCTCCTTCCTCTGGGGCTTGCTGGCCGGCTCCTCTTCAGTCACTTCCACCTTATTAAAGATAAGCCCTGACTCTTGCAGCTCCTTGCAGGCCACATCTGGGGGGCCTCGGCTGGCAGGGCATATCTGGGGGGCCCTCGGCCGGCAGGCCATATCTGGGGAGCCTTGGCTGGCTCCTCCTTTGCTCGAAGCTGCTTCCTCTTCTTCTGTTCCCTCTCCTGTTTCCTCTGCTGTCTTTTCTCTAGAGTGGCAGCAGACAGCTCCTTGGTGCTACCCTGGTCCCGGGCAGCCGCTGTCTCAGGAAATCCAGTGCAAAGACAGAATCAGGTGCTGTGACTTGGCCATCTTCAGGGGACTCCAGGGAGCTGGAGTTCTTGGGTTTCTTAGCCCTAGAAGAGGTGGGAGCCGTCTTCCCTGGGGGCTTAGTCTTGTGCTCTGTAGCTTTCTGGCCCTGTTCCCAAGATTTCTTTTGTATTTTTTTCCTTTTCTTTTTTGGGGACCCAGCAGCTTCCAAGTGTTTTGTTCTGACAGCCCACTTGCTCCCCTGCCGCTTAGGGCCAGGCTGTGCGCAGATCTTCTTGGCCCAGTCCTGCAGATATGCATCCTTGGCTTGCAGAGAGGCCATGGTTGGAGGTCACACTCGGAGGTTCGGTGGTCCTCCGCTCCGCCGGAAGCACCATGAACGTAGGCCAAAAATAGGCATTCTTAACCTGAGATTCATGGAACTAGAAAATGAAAAAAGTAAGCATTGAATGGTGTAAAAATGGTATCTTGACCGGGCATGGTGGAGTGCCTGTGATTCCAGCATTCTGGAGGCTGGTACAAGAGAACCCACACCTTCAGGGCCAGCCTGGGCTACCATCAAGATCCTGTCTCAAAAAAAAAAAAAATAGATTATCTCACTAGATTACCACTGCCTGCTAATCCCAGGCAAGCAGCTGTTGGTTCTTGTAGCTTTAACGTCATGTCTTTGCTGTTGGTCTAGAGCACTCTGTGGCTCGTTTTTCTTTGAGCTCTGTACGCACATCTTTGACGGCCTAGAGTAAAAGCTCACAAGTCAGGTCCTGTCAGCAAGGGAGTCTTTTGTTTGTTTGGAACAGACAGGGTTTCTCTGTACAGCCCTGGCTGTCCTGGCATGCACTCTGTAGCCCAGGATGGCCTCAAACATAGATCTGCCTGTGTCTGACTCTTAAGTGCTGGGTTAAAAGGTGTGTGCCTTCACGGCCTGGCCAGCAAGAGAGTCTTAATAATCCAGAGGAAGGGAAGTTACATCTTGGTTTTTATCTGTTCCTAGAAGTACATTTAATTTGAGAGGGTCATGGTGACTCAGACTTTACAGCCCGTGATAGGGTTGGGTGGCTCGTTCTACATACCTCAAGATCAAGTTGAGCAGCTGTAACTGTCTCCCAGGCCCACGCAGGTAAAATCAATCACCAGTTCTTATGCAAGCAGCTTGTTGCCAGATCTCTGCTGACCTTTAGCTTTTGCAGGCCAAAGTCTTTCTTATCTTTGTAATTGTCGTGGATTGTGGATTGGGAAGGCAGAACTGGACCAGGACTGGGAGAGTCGGACTCTCCCAGACTAGAGCTGTGTAGCCCTTGGTTGATCTGTAGAGTCAGACTCTGCCCCCAAAGGTCTTTGCTACTTCTCCAGGAGCTTGTCCATGTGGTATTATAGTAACCAACAAATAATCTCTGATTTTTTAAAAAATTTATTTTATATGTATGAATGTTTGCTTCCAGTGTTTATTTTTGAACCTTGTATATGCCTGTTGCCCTCTGAGACAAGAGGGCATTGGATCTCCTGAAACTGGAGTTACAGATGGTTATATGCCACCATGTGGGTGTTGGAAAGCAAACCTGGGTCCTCTCGAAGATCAGCCCGTGCTCTTAACCACTGAGCCATTTCTCCAACACCAAATGATCCCTTTAATTCAGCACTGAGTGGGAGCAGTGAGCTAGGCAGTAGCCAGAGTGCTGCCTGCATCTGACAACTGTCCTTACTTCTGAATCTGGTGTCCGTTGTCTATCGTCTGGATTTCTCTGTGTGTTGCCGTGACTGTCCTGGTACTGTCAAACAGGACTGTTCTTGTTCAGAGCCCTTTCAGTCCTCAGCCTGACATAGGTAATGCTCAGAAGTTTCTTCTCTTTTTTTTTTTTTTTTTTTTTTTTTTTTTTGGTTTTTTCGAGACAGGGTTTCTCTGTGGCTTTGGAGCCTGTCCTGGAACTAGCTCTGTAGACCAGGCTGGTCTCAAGTTTCTTCTCTTAATATCATCGTGTGATTACTTTTATTTTTTAAAATGTGTGTAGGTGTTTTGCCCGCATTTATGTCTGTGTACTGCTTGAGTGCCTGGTGCCCACAGGGGCTGGAAGAGAGTACGGAATCTCCCGAAACTAGAGTTACAGATGGCTGTGAGCTGCTGTGTGGTTGCTAGGAATTGAGCCCGGGTCTTTTGGAAGAACAGGCAATATTCTTACCTGCTGAACCATCTCTTTGGCCCTGACGATTTCTTTTTTTTTTTTTTTTAATGATATTATGAGTTGAACCTTGGGCCTCATGAATGCTAACCAAGTATTCTGCCACTAAGCTATATCCTTAACCTTTTTTATTTTTAGACAGAGTCTCACTTAGTTGCCTGTGTTAGTCTTGAACTTGCTTTGTGGCCCAGGCAGACCTCAAAAGTGTGATCTGTTGCGGGAGGTCCTGAGATACCAGCCCATTGGGGTGTGGTCTCTCTCCCTTTAAAAAAGCAGCCACTTAAGCCGGGCGGTGGTGGCGCACGCCTTTAATCCCAGCACTTGGGAGGCAGAGGCAGGCGGATCTCTCTGAGTTCGAGACCAGCCTGGTCTACAAGAGCTAGTTCCAGGACAGGCTCCAAAACCACAGAGAAACCCTGTCTCGAAAAACAAAAAAACAAACAAACAAACAAACAAAAGCAGCCACTTTCCTCCTCGCACTCTCTTACTTCCTGTTCTGCTTCCCGCGACTAGACTCCCTTCCTGATTGTACAGAGGGCTGTTGTCTGGGACGGTGATGTATAAGTTTTTTCCCCTTTAAATAAATAACCATTATATTAATCATAATTCCAAACTAGCGTGAGATTGTTTGTGACTTACGCCACCGCCTTCAGTGATCCTCTTGGATGGCTGGGATTATAGGCCCTGACCAAGCCTGGCCCTTCTGAACTTTTTATTCTTATTGCTTCTCCCATATCTGGTAATGTCTCCTTAGTCTTTTAATCTGCTGTCTTTGAGCTGCATTCTAGGTCATTAACATAGCTTTTTCTTCCCTAATAGAATAACTTTTCTTTTTATGGCTGTACTTATTTTTTTAATTAATTATTTAATTTTTGAGACAGAGTTTGGCCACACAGCCCCGCTATTTTGGAACTCACCATCTAGAACAGGCTAGCCTTGAACTCACAGAGCTCTGTCTCCATCTACCTCCTAGGTGGTAGGATTAAAGGTGTGTTGTCTTTGGATATTTCTCTGTCCCACCTGCCTGCTCCCTAATAACGACACAGAGACTTTTTTTTGTTTTGTTTTTTGTTTTCGAGACAGGGTTTCTCTGTGGTTTTGGAGCCTGTCCTGGAACTAGCTCTTCTAGACCAGGCTGGTCTCGAACTCACAGAGATCCGCCTGCCTCTGCCTCCCGAGTGCTGGGATTAAAGGCGTCAGCTCCTTATTAACCAGTGAGGGCCTGGTAGTGGTGTGCATGCCTTTAATCCCAGCAGAAGCAGGTGGATCTCTGAGTTCAAGGCCACCCTCCTCTGCAAAGTGAGTTCCAGGAAGAGCATGTACCCTGAAGAGAACTAGAGAGTTTAAAGGTGGGCATCACAGTTGTCTCACTCTAAGGAATTTGCAGCTATGCAAGAAAATTAAATAAGAAACTGCCTTATTCTAGGTCCACAGTGAGAAGTGGGTTTTCAAAAGCCAATCATGGGGTATAGGTCCAAACCTGCATTTTCTCTTCTTCATGCCTAGCTACCCAGTTCTCGGTCTCTGTAGGTTCTGTTCAAACTTGGACACCCACCCTCAAGCCTGACAAACCCACTTTGATCCCTTAGGCCTACATACGACAAGGTGAGAACCAACTCCTTCAACCTCCGCAGACATGCTATGTACACATGAACTCACCCCTGCTCACAAAAACTATGTAAACAAATGTAATTTTAAAAATTGGAAAAGGGGCTGCCTGGTGAATCTCATGGGTTTATGTTGGCCAAGGCCTGTGGGGTTTCTGTGCCCTGTGCTAGCCTTTCTCGCAGTGCCTGTTCAGGTGGCAGAGTGAGTGGTTTGTCAAAAGGCCAACCGTCACAAAGACTGTGTGCTAGAGGAGGGGTGGGAGAATTGAAACAGGTCACTACACTTCCCAAGCTGGCCTGATACTTAGTCTCCTCCTGCCATATCTTCCCGGTGCACCTCATTCCTGCTGACCCTGACTCTTGGAAGGCCATGTCTGGAGTCTGTTTGCATTTGCACTGTCAGAATGTTCTCTGATCAGTGCAGTGAACAAAATCCACCAGTGTCGCTGTGCGAGTGGCTTCTCTCAGTGGTTCCTTGCTTTGTTGCCCTTGAATCATCAAAGAGCATGAAACATGATCTGAAACTTGAACTTTTCTTTGAAGTTCTCATACTTTACTGCTGGAGATATTGGGCCTCTTCTTCCTCTCTGTTGCTAATAGATCCTGGGTCTTCATTTGAATCCACAGTTGGTGGTAGGAATTTCTACTGCTTGGTCCAGTCAGAAATGCTTAACATGGGGAAGATTAGACTCTATTCCTGGGACATGGGCTGTGGCAACACGCACGCTGGGGGTGCAGACGTTTCATGGTGTTAATGCCCTGAGTGAAGAGGGAAACGGGAAGAACTGTGTGGGCAGGAAAACAGATCCTAACTGGAGAATCTCAGAGCAGGAAAATAAACCCTGGCTGGAGGACCTCAGACAGGAGCAGCAGAAATGGGGGTGTAGCGTCTGTACTGTGTCTTATAATGGTGAGCATATGCACATGCTGTGAAGGGTGTCTCTGCTCCTGAGGGCACCCAGCAGAACCATGGTGAGCATATGCACATGCTGTGAAAGGTGTCTCTGCTCCTGAGGGCACCCAGCAGAAACATGGTGAGCATATGCACATGCTGTGAAGGGTGTCTCTACTCCCGAGGGCACCCAGCAAAAACACTTGCAGACGATGAGTGGATATTCTGGGTTGCTCAACCCAAGTGTTGATAGGGGAGGATGCATGTGCCATTTTATAAATAGGGAGATGGTGCGCGGTAATGACTGTGGGAATGAGTCTGTCTAAAATTATTTTTTTCCTTAAGTTATTGTAACAGAAAGTTCCTAGTTCCATGAATGGTCTTAACCAAGCTTGAGTGGTGAAGGCTGGGATGTTGGGCTTTGTAGGGTCTCTAGGCCCATAGATACGGCCTCCTAGAGCTCTTGGTGAGCACAATGCCTCACCAGAGGACGAGGACCAGTTGCCTGAATGTTGTGAATTCCTGATAAGAGCTGAGTGAAATGACTGCTGGGAGAAAGATGGTTGAGCAAGGGTGAGTACACATTTGAGCTCAAGCTTTGTTTTGTAATATTTGTAGCCGCTTGCATTATCTGTCAATGCTGAGAGCACAGGACTTCTCTCATCTCTGTGTTTGCTGACCTGATGGATGTTCGTTGAGTGTCATTTTACACATCTTTAAAATTACACTTTACTTATTGTGTAGGTGTTGGTGGATTGGTGGTGACCTGTGTACAGTGGTGTGGGCGCAGAGGGCAGAAGACAAGTTCAGTAGCCATTCTCTGCTCTGCCAGGAGAGTCCCAGGATGGGCGGTACCCCACGAGCCATCGTGCTGGCTCTGTTGAATGTCACCCTTGCCCTACAGATGAGTACAGTGTTGGAAGCTCAGTGGTGGCTAAGGAATTTATATGCTGTGTTTGGAGGAGTGTCCCCTGGAGATTGGAACAGAACTGTTGAGAGTCTTCATGTTATGGATCTGACAGGGAGAGTGGAACTGTCAACAAGGGGGTAACTGAATGCTGTGGCTTTAGGGCCACTGTAAGAGGGTATAGGGCACTAGCACAGAACAGAATCTACCCACCAAAAGGTCTGTTTGAGGTATGATTTGGGGTCCTGGATGTCCCCAGGTGTAGACTTTAACACCTTGGCAGTGATTTTTGTTTCTGAACTTTTTCTTCCAGATAGTAAAATGGCCACTCTACTTTCAGTCTGACTGCTCTCCTTGGCAGGAAAGGGAGATGGTGGAGTATGAATTCTCTTTCCATCCCAGCACAGGGCCTGATCAGTCCTGGAGCCTAGGACGTTCAGCTACCAGTAAGTTGTCACTGGAGCCAAACTGTGACATTGCCAGTGGTGAGGAAGAAGAAAACAGCATTCGGTAGAGGTCTGGCATAACAGAACCCAGGGAGCTTGAGGAACAGTGCCATCCCCATAGTGGTTTGGGACACACTGCAGGGCTTCTACTGTGTACTGAGGGGTCATGATGGGAGAAAGAATACTTGCTAGGATCAGGTGACACCAAGGTAATGATGAGACTTGGCAGAGCCCTGGGTGGAGAAGGGTGACGGGACAGGACAGGGCTGCAGACTCTGCCCAGCTGAGTATGGCATCCTCTATACTACAGATAGCAAAGTACATACGGTGAGCACAGGCAGGCAGAGTGTCCAGGACATGAAGCTGGATCACACTCTGGAGCTAATACCTGCAGAGTGTACATCCTTCACTATACATACAGATCATTTGACATGTGGTGGGAACCATGATATCCAGAAGGACATGAAGCTGGATCACACTCTGGAGCTAATACCTGCAGTGTGCCTCAGAAGAAGGGATGGGGTAGAGAGACACTTGTAGAAGTCCTGACTTTGGCTCCCATCACCTATATGGTGGCTCACAACCCTCTGTAACTCGTTCTAGGTGATCACACACCCTCTACTGACCTCTGCAGTCACCAGCCACACACATGGTGCACAAACATGCAGGCAGAGCACTCTTAAACGTAAAAAGAAAGGGATAGGGAAGAGGTGCCCTTTTTAAAATTTTTATGTGAATGGGTATTTTGTCTTCATGTATATATGTGAACCACGTACATGTCTGGTGCCTGTGGAGGCCATAAGATGCCCTGAAACTGGAGTTACGGAGGGTACTAGGAATTAGACTAGGTTCTGTGGAAGAGCAGCCAGTGCTCCAAACCATAGAAGCCAAAACCAGGAAGCCCAAGCAACAAACAGCTCTTTAAAGCTACTTGCGTGGTAGTGTTTTTGATTGTTTTTCAATTTTTCTTTTTCAAAACAGATTTTCTCTGTGTACCTTTGGAGCCTGTCCTGGAACTTGCTCTAGACCAGGCAGGCCTCAAGCTCACAGAGATTTGCCTGCCTTTGCCTCCCAAGTGCTGGGATTAAAAGTATACACCTTCAATTTTTGTTGTTTGTTTTTGTTGTTTGAGTGCTGAGGCTCAAACCTCAGGCCTTGTGAATGGTGGGCAAGCACTCTACCAAAGGCCTACATCCCCAGCCTGGAGTGAAGTTCTGATAAGATTAAGCAGGTCAAAGACGAGACACTGCTCAAAGCCAGAACTAGGAGAATCCCAACCTCCACAGGAGAACAGGATGGTTTGGCTCTGCTTGAGACTTTAAGAGTGGTAGACATCTCATTGTAGACACTGTAGCACGGGTCTGAATGTCCTTGGGCCAAGCTTTGATGACTTTGACTAGTGTTGTCTGGAAAGTAGCATGGACTTGCTCTTTGGCCCTTGGAAAACCTTAAACCAGGACAACAAGTAGAGATGCTGTCTGACATACTCATCCATCCACCAAGGAAAAAAATGGGCCTAGGTAGCCACGGTCTATGGATAATGAATCATCAGCGACTGTAAAGGATATGAAAGAGGAATTGAAAGACCAAAATGAGAACAGGCCAATTTGAAACAGAAACAAATAGGACTTTCATGAATTAAAAACTCAATGTGGTGAGCAGATAGAAACTCTGGATAAAGTACCAAGGGTTATCTGTGGAAGGTGTGGACAAACCTGATGCAAACTGTCTTAGAGACCAGGGGCAGAAGGAACTCCAGGTCTGGGTTGAGCTGAGCCAATCAGGGAAGGACCAGCCAGCCTGGCAAGAGTAAGGGGACTGCCTCAGCCTGGCACCTTCCGAGGTCGGTGGGGTCTCGGGTCCAGGCAGCTATACTTCTTTATACGGCAAGATAAAACAGAATCTTTGGAAGACGAGAGGAAACAGTAACAGGAGGGCCCTGTCAGCTTGTGGAACAGCTAGCTCAGCAGTGGACCGCAAGCAAGGTGCGAGTCAGGCCCAAGGTTGCTCTCTGACCTTCACGTATGTGTCTTCCCTTAAACACACTCGGTGCACACATGCATCATACACAGATTACAGAAGAATAGGAGATGTCCAAAGTTAGTAATGCAGTTTCTTTTCTAACGTTTCAGCCTTTGTGTCCTCACTTTGCCGGAAACAGACATGTCGGGGTCCACATTCATGCAGACCAGGACCACTGCCTTTTCCTCCAACTGTGTCCCTCTGCTGGGGAAGTCACTTTGATCCATGTGGTCCATCCTTGAGGTTCACGTCCCACAAGTCCCCTCAGCATGTCATCAGCAAAATCCCAAGCCCCGGAGGAGACAGTGCCTGGCTGCGAAGAGGAGCTGAGAGGAAAGTCACTTCTCACTTGGGGCCCCCTTTTTGGTCACCGGAGTGAGAAGATTGTCTTTACCAAAGGTGATGGAAGTCCAGAGGAGAGCCTGCTCACCGTCACCATCACGGAGACCACTGTCATTGAGTCGGACTTGGGTGTGTGGAGCTCAAGGGCTCTCATCTACCTCACGCTGTGGTTCTTCTTCAGCTTTTGTACACTGTTCCTCAACAAGTACATCCTGTCGCTGTTAGAGGGAGAGCCCAGCATGCTAGGTAATGCTGCCTGCCCGGTGTGCTCTCCTGTTGGAGCCGATGCTGACTGGCCAGAGGCCACCAGGAGGGAGGGAAAAGCTAAAGGGGCTTACTCAGAAGTGTCCTGGAATAAAGGGTGATGTCTGTGCTCACGTGTGGGAAAGGACTGTTCTCAGTGCGCCCCATGCTCCCTCCACAGGTGCTGTGCAGATGCTGTCTACGACATTAATTGGATGCGTTAAAATATTTGTTCCTTGCTGTTTGTATCAACACAAAACCCGGCTCTCTTACCCACCCAATTTCATCATGACCATGCTCTTCGTGGGCCTCATGAGGTACAGTGTGCTGGCCATCTTACTTGTTTCTTTATATATAAAACACCTCTACAATCTGGGAGTGTTAGCTCACACCTTTAATCCCAGCACTCAGGAGGCAGGGGCAGGTGGGTCTCTCTGAGTTTGAGGCCAGCCTGGTCTACAAAGAGAGCCCAGGACAGCCAGAGAGAGATACAGAGAAACCCCGTCTTGACAAACAAAGCCAAAAACAAATATCTTTCTAGTTCGTAAGTGTGGAAACCCTATTGGAGGCCTTGGCAATTAGTGTGTCTGAGTGTGTGTTTAGAGTACAGGATACAATTATAGGGCTATCCAGATGTGGGATATCCATCAGTTAGATTTCAGTTTTGTGGCCCTTGATGCCACATTCATTCTCTCTTGAGTCTTTTATAAGGCAGCCTTAAAAAGTAATTCAGTGCACATCTTTGATCCCAGCACTTGGGAGGCAGGGGCAGGTGGATCTCTGTGAATTTGACCAGTCTGGTTACATAGTGAGTTCCAGGACAGCCAGAGCTACATAGTGAGACTCTGTCTCAAATAAGATGTTTTAAAAAAGGTAACTCAGTAGTGGTTGGAAGGTGTTTGCCATCCTGGAGTGCAGTAGGGTTGCCCTCACCTGGGGCTCGGCCTACTTGTTGGGAAGAGGGAGAAGAGGGACTGGATGTGCCCACTGGTCGTAGCTAAGCACTTGGAGTCTGTTTTATAAGCAGATGTTCTTTCTCATGTTGCTCTTCTCTTGTTTCAAGGTTTGCCACGGTGGTTTTGGGACTGGTCAGCCTGAAGAATGTGGCAGTGTCCTTCGCTGAGACTGTGAAGAGCTCAGCTCCCATTTTCACTGTGATCATGTCTCGGATGATTCTGGGGGAGTACACAGGTAGGGGCTCTCCTGGTCCCGCCCTTCGGCCTGGCCTGGGCCTCAGCACCTTTAATTTTCGTCTGTGGTGTCACCTGCTGCCCATTACGTGCTGGGTCTTGTTCAGCTACATGTCCTTATTTTCTGTGACAAGTGAAATAAGTCCTCTATGTAAAACTGAAAAGGTTCTGTAAAGTACCCGTTGTCATTTCCAAAATTAACATAGGTGGAAAATGTGATTTTCATTGCAGTGAACAGAATTTTTTTTTTTTTTTAAGATTTATTTATTTCCTGGCAGTGGTGGCACACACCTTTAATCCCAGCACTAGGGAAGCAGAGGCGGGCGAATCTTTGTGAATTCAAGGCCAGCCTGGGCTACAGAGCTAGTGCCAGGCCAGGCTCCAAAGCTACATAGAGAAACCCTGCTGTGAAAAAAAATTTTTTTTAATTTATTCATTATGTATACATTATGCCTGCAAGCCCAAAGAGGGCACCAGATGTCATTACAGATGGTTGTGAGCCACATGTGAGTACAGGAACTGAACTCAGGACCTTCAGAGCATCAGTGCTCTTAATCCCTGAGCCGTCTCTCTAGTCCTGCTTGTTTTGTTTTTAGAAATGGAGTCTAGAGCAGTGGGTGAAGGAGCTGCTGAGTTCAGTCCTTAGGACCTAATGGTGGAAGGAGGGAGTTGTCTGCACAGGTTATCCTCCACGTGTGTGTCATCCTGTGTGCACCCACGCTTACGCACGTTCCTGTTTTGTTCTTGCCAGGGCTGCTGGTCAACCTGTCCCTTATCCCAGTCATGGGAGGACTGGCACTGTGCACAGCCACTGAGATAAGCTTCAACATCCTGGGATTTTCAGCTGCGTTATCCACCAACATTATGGATTGGTGAGTTGAGATCACAAGGGGAGGTGGTGAAGGAGGCTTGCTTAAGAAGGGCTGGTTTTGCCTCATCTGAGTCCATGGGTGTTCAGATCCAAGCTGAGCCAGGCTCCACTGTCCTTTTCTCAAGAAGTGCAACAATAAGTTCCAGAGCAGTGCGTTTTCTCCAAACAAAGCTGGAATTTGATGATATGATTGCTAATATACAACTAGAGGGATATGGTTACACGGTAAGGATAATTGTGAGAATCAAAATGGTAGCTAGACTGGTGTGGTGGCATACATGCCGGTAATCTTTGCCTGTAGGGTAAGCTTCTAAAAGGCAAACCACTGGATGAGTCCTGGACTTCTGAAGATGCTCTTGATTCCTGCTGTCTTGTGGCTTGAGACAGCGTCCTTGGTCACTATTCTGTCCGTGCGAATTGGCATCACCTTTTCCTACACTAAGATTCTTCTCCAGTAAGAAGCTAGACAACAATGTCCCACTGTGTCAAGTTCTATCTCTGAGGTCACTTTTGAAGCCAGGATTTTTTTATTTTCCCAATGGCTATTTGTATGTTTCCCTTGTGGTGTGTCTGTTTCTAAGTTCTGGCTTTAAAATCTGATTTTTTCCACTGGAGTTTTGCGTGCATGACTAGTTTTATTCAGTCGTACACATGCCACGGGGCCCTCTTTTGCCTGGAACCCAAGGCTACTGAATTTATGGAACTTCATCCAGTGAGCTATTTTGGTTTTGTTTGTTTGCTTGCTTACTTTGCTTCTTTTGGTTGGTTTTAGATTTTGGTTGTTTGAGGCAGGGTCCCTCTACTTAGCCCTAGCTGTCCTAGAACTCACTATGTAGACCAGGCTATCCTTGAATTCAGAGCCCTGCCTTGCCTCCGATTCCAGAGTGCTGGCATCAAGGGCGTGTGCCACCACTCCTAGCTTAGATTTAAATTTTTGTTGTTTGTTTTTTGTTTTGTTTTGAGACAGTTTCTCTGGTAGACCCAGCTGTCCTGGAACTCACTATGTAGACCAGACTGGCACCAAACTCAGATCTGTCTGCATCTTCTTGCCAAGTACTAGAGTTAAAGGCATGTGCCACCACTACCCAACTAGATTTATTTTTATTATGTGTGTGTGAGTGTTTTGTTTGCATGTATGTATGTGCATCACTTGTGCACCAGTAACCTTCAGAAGTCAGAAAAGGACGATGGAGTCTCTGGAACTTGAATTATGGAAGGATGTGAGCCACCCTGTCAGTTCTAAGAACCAAACCTTTGTCCTCCTGTAAGAACTGCTCTTAACCACTGAACCTTCCCTCCAACCCTTCTTTTGGGGTTTTGAAACAGGGTCCCACATAGATCAGGCTTGCTTCAAACTCATTATGTATCTGAAGATGACTTTGAGTTCCTAGTCTTCCTGCCTGAGCTTCCCATGTTGGGGTTTTCAAAGCGTGCAGAGCAAAACCATCGTGGTGCTCTGATGTTTGAGATGGCAGGTCATTCAGGCTGTTTACTTGTCTGTAGGGGCAGTAGGTACATTTCTACTTCTCTGTGAGGTGATGACTGGACACACCTGGTACAGGTTTCAGGCGTGTAAGTGCCTGTGGCTGTTGGCCTTCGGGCGTGTAAGTGCCTGTGGCTGTTGGCCTTAGTGGGCCTTTGATCTTCACCTTATTCCTGACTGACTTAAGTGTTTGTCTCTTTGTTCTAGTTTGCAGAATGTTTTTTCAAAAAAGCTTCTCAGTGGGGACAAATACAGGTTCTCGTAAGTATCTCCAGTAAGAGGATTTGTAGCTTCTAATTTTGGCATGGTGGCGGTAGCAGTAATTGGGGCAGGGGTGAGATAACCTGTCTATGTAGTCCTGGCTGTCCTAGTATTCCCTGTACAGAGCAGGCAAAGATAAGTGCTGGGATCACAGGTCTGGACCACCACATCCAGTACCAACTGTGATTTCTTAAGACCCAGCAGGACTTTTGGTCATTTTACAGCTCTGAATGAGCCCTGGGAGCCTGAACTCATTTGGTTTGAGTGGCTTTGACAGCTCTTTGTGAAAAATTGAGAGAAAACCACCTGCTTCCTAGCTCACTCCTCGGGTCATGGGGACCCTTACATCCTTGACATTGTGGGAGACACATTTCTGACTGCTGATTCTTGAGTTTTCTTTGCTGAAAATGCCTGGGTGGAAGCCCAGACCCATGAGAAAGATCACGTATTTCCTGTCCCTCCAGGGCCCCGGAGCTGCAGTTTTACACCAGTGCTGCTGCTGTGGCCTTGCTGATCCCAGCGTGGGCCTTCTTCATGGTGGGTTTCCAGCCTGGCACCCTCCACACTGGGGTTCAGGTGAAGAAGGGTGGGTGGCTAAATTTGAGTTTTGTGTTAGGGTTTTTAGGCTTGTTTAACTTACCTTTTATTATGGAAATGGTTTTGCCCATTATAGAATACTAAACAGAGTTTTGTTGTTCTTTTGAGACAGAGTCTCATGTAGTCCTGGCGGTCTGAAACTTGCTATGTAGATCAGGTTAGCCTCAAACTGACATAGCTATGCTTGCCTCAGCCTCTTAGTGCTAGTGTTAAAGGCTCTTTCTTCACACCCACCTAAGTCAGCAGTTTTATATTTGAAACCAACTGAGAGGCTCTCCCACCCTTAGCTTCCTTGTCTAAGTTGCCGTGTAGCGAGCTTGTGGGTGCAGATTTACTCCCAACACATTTCCTGGAGTCCCTCCGTTTCTGGAAGTGCGTGTCTGTGTAAACCTTTCTCCTTAAGACACGTCACACTGGGAAGTCTGTACTGATGATGCTGCGGGTCATAGCTTTACCTTGCCCCATAGTGCCATACATGACACCCTTTGCAAATGGGGGTGTGTCTTTGGAATATAGTGTTGGAGCTGGAATGGTTGGTTGAAACATTTTATGTTCTCAAAATACACACACAGGAGTTCCAGGTTCTTAAGATCCTTACCAATGAGGGTTTTTGTTGATTTAAAAAAACAAATCCAACAAGGTCTCATTTTGTAGCTCAGGCTGGCCTACAACACATTATATATCCCAGGCTGGCCTCACATTGTTGGTAGGCCTCGCCTCAATCTCCCAAACGCTAAAATTGCAGGCACAGGCTGGCCCAGAACTCGCACTGCAACGCAGCCTGGCTTTGAACTCTTGGTAGTCCTCTTGCCTCGGTCTCCCTGAAGTGTGGACTCGGAGGACACAGGGCAGCTTTGGGAGTCAGTCCTTGCTTTCCCCTTATTCGCAAGCCAAATTAGCTATCTCGCAAGTTTCCGAGGATTCTCCTGTCTCTGCTCCCACTTATAATAGGAGCAGTGGGATTATAGACTATACTGCCATGTTTAGCTGTACATATGTTCTGGGGATCTGAACTTGAATTTTTGGCTTTAGTTTTGATTTTTTTTGTTATTGCTTTTCGAGAAAGGGTTTCTCTAGCTCTAGCTGTCCTGGAACTCTCTTAGTAGACCAGGCTGGCTTTGAACTCAGAGAGATCTGCCTGCCTGGCAAGTGGTGGGGTTAAAGGTGTGCACCATCACCATCCAGCTCTGGCATGAGTTTTCATACATGTATTCCAAGCTCTTTACTTACTGAGGCATTTTTCCGACATAACCCCCCTCACTTTTGTAAACCAAGTTGGCCTCAGATTTGCTGTTTTTCTCTGACTGTCCAAGTCCTCCTGTCTCTACCTGAGTGCTGGGATTGTAGGCATGTAGCATGCCTGGTCTGTGCTGAAAGTCCTAATGAATGTGCACACTGCTGTCTAGCAGACAGGCATTCGGAGCTCCAGTGTGACTGATTTTCAGTTACTTGGCACCGGTGGTACCTTACCTTCTCAGCAGCGACGACAGGCCAGAAGAACGTCCTTTTGTTTTGGCCATAGGATGTCCCTGTGATTGGCAGGAGTGGGAGGAGCTTCAGCCTCAGCCAGGACATCGTGCTGCTGCTGCTGACAGATGGCGCCTTGTTTCACCTTCAGAGTGTCACCGCATACGCCCTCATGGGAAAGATCTCCCCTGTGACTTTCAGGTGAGTGAGGTTCTCCTCCTTGATACTTTGTACCGTCACTGTGTGAAGCAGATTTTCAGAGAACTTTTTCCTGGAAGTCGTTGTTGCAGAAATTTTCCTGAGATTCACAGATTAGTTTTTCTTTTTGAGATGCTCTTATATATGGCCCAGACTGGCCTGGAACTCACTATATAGGCAAGGAAACCTTGAACTCCTTATCTTCTATCTCCCAAATGCTGGAATCATAGCCAGGTACTACCATATCTGATTCAAAAGCCACAGATCTTAAATTCCTTATATTAAATTACAAGGGATTTGCAGAGAAACTGCATTCATCCTCTAAGACCTTAGGACTAACAAGATGCTGTGTAAGTGCTGTATAAATAATTACTAAACTGTACCCCCCCCAAAGACAGGGTTTCTCTGTGTAACAAACCTAGCTGTCCTGGAACTACCTATGTAGACCAGGATGGCCTTGAATTTACAGAGATTGACCTGCTTCTGCTTCCTGAGTGCTGGGTTTAAAGGTGTGCACCACCACCTCCCAGCTTGCTGTACTGTACATGTACGGAGTAATAACAAGGAAGAAAGTCTATACACATTCAATATAGGCTCAGTTTTTTCCCAAATATTTCTGTCTGTGGTTTTACTCCAGGCATGTTTAACCCATAGAATTAATTGTCCTCATCATAGAAAGGTCAAAAGGAGAGAAGACTCAGCGGTTAATAGCACTGACTACTCTTCCAGAGGACCCGGGTTCAATTCCCAGCATCCACGTGGCAGCTCACAACTGTCTATAACGCCAGTTCCAGGGGATCTGACACCATCACACAGACACAGGCAAAACAACAATGCATATTAAATAAAAATAAATTTTAAAAGTTCAACAAGGCAGAAAAGTATAAAAATTAAGTTATTCATAATCCCAGTCCAACAGAACAAAAGTTCAGGCATTTTAACGTATTTCATATTAACTGTTTCTATTGGGGACTAATGTGTGTATGGGGTCAGTTTCACTTAACAAATTAATCTTAGGGTTTTCCCTCAGGTTTATAGAGATCTTGACAGTACACATGGTGTTTGTCTCATTCTGTTAATAGAGAGCAAGCTGAGGTATTTTAGGGGCAAATGTCACAGTGTTGCTGGGAGTGGTGGCACAGTACTCAGAAGTCTGAAGCAGAAGGATAGTTAGAAGCAAGAGTAGGATCCACTGTGAGAGCTCTCCCTCCCCATCTCCCCAGGACACAGTATCTCCAGCTGACCTTAAAATATTTCAGTCCAGGAGCTGGAAATTGGCTCAGTAGTTAAGAGTGTTTACTGCTGTTTTTTTTAATATTTATTTATTATTATGTATACAGTATTCTGTCTGCATGTATGTCTGCAGGTCAGAAGAAGGCACCATATCTCATTACAGATGGTTTGAGCCACCATGTGGTTGCTGGGAATTGAACTCAGGTCCTCTGGAAGAGCAACCAGTGCTCTCAACTGTTGAGCCATCTCTCCAGCCCCATGTGTTTATTGCTCTGAAAGAGGACCAGGATTCAGTTCACAGCCATTTGTAACTCGAGTTCTAGGGAATCCAGCACCTCTTCTGACCTGTGGGCACTGCACATACGCGATGCATATAAACACACACAGAATCAAATGAACATTTAGTTCAAATCACTGCTGAGACAGGCATTGTAGCACATTGTAATTCCACCATTCAGGAGGCTGATGCAGGAGGACCACGGCAGGTTCAGGCCAGCCTAGGGTCTTGTTTCTCTTGCAGAAGTCCTGGATTTGAGTCCCAGCACCCACGTGGTGATTTACAACCATGCATAACTACATTTCCAGAGGATCTAAGGCCCTCTTCTGTCTTCAGTGAGCACCAAGTACATACGTGGTGCATATACAGACATGCAGGCAAAACACACAGAAAGTGAAATAATAAATAAAATGATTTTAGAAAGGGCAAAACTGCTAAGGACAAACTGGGTGTGATAATGCAGTTACAATCCCAGAATTTAGGCAGGGGCAGGCTTGGTAGTTCGGAATCAGCCTCGTCTATTTAGAGTTAGATGTTGGCCTGAGCTGCAAAGGAAGGGAGGAAGCTCAAGCAGATGCGGCAGAATCCGTTCTTCAAGTCCAGGTGCTGGGACTACGTCAGTGTTTCACTACTTTGAGGGTTTTCTTTAAGTTTATTTGCCTAATATGTATGGGTGTTTTGTCTGAGTGTATGTGTGTATATCATGTGCATGCTTGTATCCCATGGAGGCCAGAAGAGGGCATCGGATTTCCTGGGACTGGAGTTACAGACAGTTGTGAGCCACCATCTGGGTTCTTTGGAAGAGCAGCCACTGCTCTTACCCACTGAGTCATTTCTTCAGCCCCTGTTTTGAGATTTTTCATTTAAAAAGAGTAAACCTGGGAGCTGGAGAGATGGCTCAGCAGTTAAGAGCACTGGCTGCTCTTTCAGAGGTCCTGAGTTCAATTCCCACCAAACACATGGTGGCTCACAGCCATCTATAGTGGGAACTGATGGCCTCTTCTGGCATAAAGGCGTACATGCTGATAGAGCACACATATACATGAAATAAATAAATCTTTTTTTTTTTTAAGAAAAAAAAAAGTAAACCTGAGAACAAAGTTGCAGACAAAACCCCTCAGTGCTAGGAACCTCATCCATGTCCCCCTTGGGGTCAAGACCCCGGGCGGACAGCACAACAACGGTACATGGTGTGACAGCTGTCAGTCACTGCCACAGCAGGCTTGCCTCTGTGGGTATGAGCCAGCACCTGACTGTTTTCTCTGCTCTACTGCCATAGTGTCGCCAGCACCGTGAAGCACGCCTTGTCTATCTGGCTCAGCATCATCGTTTTTGGCAATAAAATCACCAGCCTGTCTGCCATTGGCACCATCCTTGTCACAGTGGGCGTCTTGCTCTACAACAAGGCCAGGCAGTATCAGCAGGAGACCATGCAGAATCTGGCCACAGCCAGTAGCCGGGGCTCAGAGGATGACACAGAACTTCTGGTTCCCCAGGACTCAAGACAGCACCACTGAGCTCCTTTTGATGCCGTGACCCCTGGAAACCAAGCCTAGACTGTCCTCCTGCACTGTATGCTGGAAGAGAGAGGCAGACTCTGAAGGCAGGTCTTTTGTTCCTTGCTGGACACCAGATGGGGAGTTTGGGGATCAGCTTCTGCCTGACAGAGCCCTGCAGGAGGGAGCAAATGGCCTGCAGCTAGCCGGGCACACTGTCCAGCCTGCAGTTGCGCCAGTGACTCGGTGGGGCCAACTGTGGAATGAGCACAGGTTCCAACACCAACAGGAGTTGCTGTCTGCTTGATGCCGTCCAGGAGACCTCAACTTTCCTATGACCACCACCGCTACAGGCACCAAAGCCTCCTAGTTCCTGACAGACAAGAAACAGAAATTCCAGATGCCAGTGACTCTAGCAAAGAGCCACAAAACCCTGGGGATGCAGAGTGACTGACAACAGAGACGAGTGTCTTCTTCCACGGAGGAGTAGAGCTTCTGTGAAGAGAAAGTCTCCCCTTTTTGACCTGTGCTACCCTGAGCTACCCCATTCCAGGTTTGCTGTCCTGTGTTTCTGCTACCTATTTGGTGATTTCTCCAACTCGGGCAAATCTCTAATCAGAACAGGTCCCCCTGGAGTTCTTCTCTGTCCTGGGTATACTGCATGTGAAGCAGGCATAGTTGACCACCCTGCCAGATTCCCCTTCGGGATGATGATAGAGAAGTTTGGCAGAGCCTCTGAGTGTTTGCAGGTTATGCTTCATGTGCAGTGACTCATTTTAGCAAAGCTCCTGGAGTGTCTGCATGTAAGGTGAATCCAAGTCTACACACACAGCTGGCTCTTCCCAGGGATCATATGTGACACTTCCTGAGCCACCAGGTGCCCAGAGTCTGTCCCTCCTCCCAGGGTCACTGGTGTCGGAGCTCAAAATGCCTGAGCAGTGAAGGACCATAGTGGGGGCTTGGGCATGAGATGCTGAGGTTTTACTTATTCATCAGTTTGTGGGTTCTGATGTGGGGTGCAGTCCATGGCCAGCCAGTCTTTAAGACTCTTCTCCAGTAACCCAAACTCCGAGACTTACAAGCTTTAGCCACCGGCACTTTCGGTTCCAAGTCTCACTTTCCCTGCTGTCCATCTTCAGGGCCCATGCTGGTTCATTGATTTCCAAGTTGGCTCCTTGCCTGGAAAATATGAAAATAGCCCCTCAAAGAGACAGATTGATTTGAAAAAGAGCAATAATTATGTCTTAAGTTTTATGTACTTGAAAAAGTCTGCTGTGATGATGTATCAAAATGAGGCCTTTTAATCTATAATCCACCTTTTCAGAGAAGCTGGCTTGTGTTCTGGACACAGGCTAGGTGTGTCTTCCCTGTGCTGAGGTCACCTCCACTACGAAGGGTTCTCTCATTTGACTTTCCCCAGGTTTCTACTTCCAGTGGAGGGCAGATGATGGATATTGGGTTAATCTGTACATTAGGCCTCTCTCCTCAAGAACCTGGCTGTGGAGCTGCTGACACACACAGGACACATGTTTGGGCAGTGGTTGGACAATCCCTCTGGCCTTCTTACAGATCAGAGCCCCAAATGCCCAGCTTCTGAGTAGCATTTGGAATTTCTGTCTCTGTGTCCCATGTGGAATTAGGAAATGGCCCATCGTAACTTGTTCTGTCTACTCCTCCACTTCACCAACCTTTCCGCCTGTTTTGTTTCTAAGTTTGTGTACTAGAAACAAAAACAAAGATTTTCTTAAAACAACTTCTTAAAAAGCTGCTTTTGAGACAGGAAGACTTTGGCATCTTGTGCTAGAGGCAGCACCACGGGGCCTGTCCGGCTTTACGTTCCATGCACATCCTTGCTACACAGCCACCTCTTCCGGCCATTTGTTATGACCATACCATCACAATATTTTTTTATTAACGTTGTCAGTACTTTTATATCATACTGTGTTTTCCAAGAATTGTTGCTGATGTACATGTAGAAATATCTTGGATTAATTTTTCCTAAGTCCATGTCTTTGTCTGGTCTGTTGTAACAGAACACCGGATGGACATTCTGAGCCAGCCATCTGCTTCCTCACTACACACATGGTTAAGAGATACACAGATTTCTAATTTCAGAACGCTTCTAGGGGCTGTAGAGAAGACTTGGTGGTGAAGAACAAGTAGTGCTCTTGCTGAGGACCCATGCTCAGTTTCCAGAACTCGTGTAGGGGGTCTCACAACTGCCTGTAACTCCAGCTCTAGGGATTCTGATTCCTCTAGCTTCTGTGGGCATCTGCACTCACACACACATACATACACGTATGCACGCACACATGATTTTAAAATGAGTACATTAGCCGGGCGGTGGTGGCGCACGCCTTTAATCCCAGCACTTGGGAGGCAGAGGCAGGCGGATCTCTGTGAGTTCGAGACCAGCCTGGTCTACAGAGCTAGTTCCAGGACAGGCTCCAAAACCATAGAGAAACCCTGTCTCGAAAAACCAAAAAAAAAATAAATAAATAAAAAAAATAAAATGAGTACATTAAAAAAGACTCCCATGACTTTGGGGTGTGATACATTGGTGTCATTTATATTGTGAGACCAGCACACATGGGATAGAGGGAGATGAGACCCCAAAACTTCCACCACAGTAGATGGTTTTTGTTTAAAGTTGGGCATGGTAGCACTTACCTATAATCATAGTCCTGTGGAGGCATTAGGCTATATAGTTATTCCAAGACCAACTTGGGCTACATATTAGGATCCTATTCAAAAAAAAAAAACTTAAAAATTTTTTTCTGATCTTTGTAATTTCTTACATACCAGCATTATAATCTGTCTGCCCAGAAAGTCGAGAGTACTCTTGTGCAATCCAAAATATGTTTCTAATTTGAGAAAAATAAAAATGATGAATCAGAGGAAAGAGAATAAACACGCACAAGGGAATCAGTCACGTAAACTGTGCTTGCTGCCCTTAGACCACTACAGAACAAGTAGCTGTGACCCAGCTCCTTCCGTGGTTACTTCACATCTGTCCAAGTGAAGTCTCCTGCAAGCATTTTATTTCCTAACACTGGAAAGGAGTAAACAAAGATGATACTAACAGTGGAAAACCATGTTCTCTTTCCCTTGAGTCCCTACATAAGCCATACTGTCCTTGAGATCTGCAGCCTTCTTCAGTCTTCCTCCTCCTTCTCTGTAGCTTTGGAGCCTGTCCTGGAACTCACTCTGTAGACCAGGCTGGCCTCAAATTCACAGAGATCCTCCTGCCTCTGCCTCAGGAGTGCTGGGATTAAAGCCGTGCGCTGCTACCACTGCCCGGCTCCTTCAGTCTTCTTCGTCCTGAGATTGCAAGCAGGTGTCACCAGCTTTTTTCAATTCTCTTCTATTTTTTTCCCCTCAACAAAGAAATATATGGCCTACCTATGGGGAGGCCTTTTCATCTCTTCATTTTCCTCTTTTCTCTCTCTTTTGTGCTAGGGCTAGAGCTTAGGGCTTCGGGAATGCTAGGCTGTTGCTCTTCTCTGAGCTATACCCCCCCCCCAACTGTTTTCTTAGTTTATAAATGTCTTGACTCGCTCCATGAACTAGAACCTTAACATCATGCTAAATGTGGACAGACAGTTCCAACCACAATTCAGAGTGTAGTAGATTTTAACTTTGGTGTCTCCTAAGAATGTTTTCCAGTTTCCTTGGGGACTCTGATTCTGAGTTAGGTGACTTAGACTCTTGCTCACATGTCCAAGTTGAGTTTGAAACCAATCCAGTTGGCAAGTGTGTGTGTGTGGTTTTTTTGTTTGTTTCCATTGTCTTTAGTTTCCATTTCTGGGACTCAAACTGCATTAAATTAATTTCTATTGTTTAGACTTGGAGATAACTGTGAATTTGTATTTGTTCAAGCAGTATTGGCACTTTGGAAAAGTCCACAGTTTAAGGTTGTAAGTCCCACATCAAAAAAAAAAAAAAAAAAAAAAAAGAAGCAGCAAGCCGGGTGGTGATGACTTTAATCCCAGTACTCGGTAGGCAGAGGCAGGTGAATCTCTTTTAGTTTGAGACCAGCCTGGTCTGCAAGAGCTAATCCAGGACAGGCACCAAAGCTACAGAGAAACCCTGTCTCAAAACCACCACTCCCCTTAAAAAAAAAAACCTTGATAGTATATTGGTAATTGTCTACAACAAAGCCAAGTCATATTTGTTTTGCACCAAACAATACTAGAGAACTAAGATGCATCATAAAATGTATAATGTTTTATATTTTACCTATTTCAGTATTTCAGTGATTAGATTAATGCCTAGAATTCTGTAAAGTAATTCAGTGAGTTATGCAATAAATGGGTATTGTGAGTCATGTAATAAATGGGTATTGTGAAAACCTCCTCATCTCATTTCTTTTCAAGCCGCCAATTTTCTTGTGAAAGAAAATAAATGTGAAATATGTAATTGTTTTGTGTAAGATTTTGTTTTGTTTTTGTCTTTTGCAGGGGAGGGGGGCAGGTTCAAGACAAGGTTTCTCTGCCTGCTTGCTTCCAGAGTGCTGGAAGGAAAGGTGAACACCGCCACCACCATACTTTGCTATTTTTCCCCCCAAACCCACAGATAACCTGACAAAGGTATGCGGAAGCAATTTTCGTTTCTGCTCTGTTTCATAAGCTCTAATAAGATTTTTGTGGAATCGTAGGGTTCCTTCAAGATCTCCAGTCTGTTTAAACACATTGAGAAATACTGCCATAGTATCAGCTTTAAAATCTCACTGTCAAGCTCTACCCGCCCTACTTCAACATATCAAGACAAAACTACAATTTCGGGGATCTTAACTTTGTAGTTCTGCAATTAGAATGAACAGAAAATAAAAACAAAGAAAATGGTGGTACACACAAGACGCTCTCTCTGAGCTCGAGGTCAGGTCTACATACTGAACCCGGTCTCAGAGAAAATAACAAACACCCAAGTCACTTCAGTAGGCCCACGCTGAAGAGGTTGGCTTTAAAAACAAGAAGGCTGAGGAAACTGGATTCGTTTCAATGTTGTGTTCTTGAACGCGGGACTTCCTCATCATATAACTAGCCCTGGGAATTCGGCTTCCTGAGTCCTGGGTAGAACGGAAAGACTTTTCCATTTGATGGTTTGACCCTCTAACGGGACTCCACTTTTAGTGACCTAGCACGGCTTGGCCCAAACCAAAGGCCTCGTGTAAGCCACACAGCCAAACAAGGCCTGAGCGAGTCACACCCTCCGCTAGAGACACCCAAGGGCGGTGCCAGACGCTCGCTGACCCTGAGCTTCTCCGTGTGCGTCACTTCCGAACGCCTCCGTTTACGTCATCAGCGGGCGCCCAAAGAGGAAGTGACAACGTTCCTGACGCGCGCCGGGCGCAGTTTCTTCCCAGACTCCGGGATCGGCGGCGGCGACGGCGGCGCAGTGGTGAGTGGCGGAGGGAGGTCAGACGTGGGTTGACGGTGCTCCCGAAGAATCGGGCTAGCGACACAGTGCTGCCGCGTTCGGCCTCGCTCCACGGAGCTACGGGCCGTGGAGGCGGCGGGCCCTGGCCGCCCCGGAGCCAGCCCCTGCCTCATGTTTGCGGGACCGCACCGCGGGGCCAGGGTTTGACGGGACCCCTTGATCTTACCCGTCACCCAGGCCCCCCGCGTCCTGGAGCGTTCTCACACAGCCCTTTGACAGCTAAGGCACTGAGATAAGAGCTCTGACCGGGATGGTCTTTCATCCTGGAACGGTACCATTTCGTGGATGGTGATGATTGCGTTTTACGGAAAAGTGAACCGAGGTAAAAACTGAGTTGCCCAAAACCTTAAAGGAATGACAGAAAGAAAAAAAAAGAAGGCAGAATCCTTCCTGCCTACCTGGACTTCCAGGACTTATTCTGAAACATTAATGATTAATCCTAAGTGTTCAGAATAGACAGAGCAACAGAGCATAGATTTCTGTGCCCCGAGGTTGCTTGAATTATCTTTCTTTTTGCAGTGTTTTAACTCAAATGGGTGATGAAAAGGACTCTTGGAAAGTGAAAACATTAGATGAAATTCTCCAGGAAAAGAAACGAAGGAAAGAACAAGAGGAGAAAGCAGAGATAAAACGCTTAAAAAATGTAAGCTATGTTTTTTAAGTAAGTGGTTTTCTTAAAGGAGATTTAATTTCTTTGCCCTCATTTTTCCATTAGAACAAC
Organism: Chionomys nivalis; assembly: GCF_950005125.1. NCBI lineage: Eukaryota > Metazoa > Chordata > Mammalia > Rodentia > Cricetidae > Chionomys > Chionomys nivalis. The sequence continues at coordinate 720,242 of NC_080096.1, read as the reverse complement.
GCTTCTTCGGTGAAGTTCTTTTGTACTTCCAAATGTCACAGGTGAGCCCAAAATCTATTCTAAAATTAACAAAAACATTCGTATACACAGTTGACACTCAAGCCAGATTGATAACACACTGAAGCTGTATCTAGTTCTTTGGGTTTTTTGTTCTTTTGTTTTCATAATTTTATGTGCATTGGTGTTTTGCCTGCATGTATATCTGTGTGAGGGTGTCAGGTACCCTGGAACTGGAGTGACAGACAAGTGGGTGCTGGGAATTGAACCTGTGTCCTCTGGAAGAGCAGCCAGTGCTCTTATTCAATGAGCCATCTCTCCAGCCCCCGAAGCTGTATCTAAATGAGGATCTCTCCTTAAAAAATAAAGTGTTCTGAACCTAGAATCCTTATTACAAGCAGACTAATTTTTCTCATTTCATAATTAGTATATTCATAACACCATTGCCAAGTATTTTTTAATATAGTGGGATCTTGCCTTGCAAATAAAATGAATATTTTGTAGCTTCCGTGGCTGTATGATAACATAGTAAGATATCATAGTATATCATAGTCAGAACTATGATGACATAGTTTGGGGCGATTGGACATAAGTACTTCTTACGATAAAATTAGAGATCATTTCGAAATGTATATATGAATCTTATATGATGTATTTGATGTGTAAAGTCCAACTTAGATCTTAATTTTGGCTCGTTAAAAAAAAGTAACATTCTTGGCACAGTCTATGTCCCTTTTCATATATAGTGTTTTTAACTTTCTGTTCTCTGGTTTTGAGTTACAAAAAGAAAATGTGATGTTAATTACATAAATTTTGAACAAAAGTTACCTTGTGTTTTGTAATGTCGCCATGCAAAGTGTGTATTTAAAGTTACTCAGCAAGCTTCAGTTTTAATCCCAACACTCAGGACCTCAGGAGGTCAGTGCTATATAGTGAGACCCTGTCTCAAAAAAAAAAAAAAAAAAAAAAAGATATGTTTAGTAGTAAGGTAACCTCAGCATTTTGGAGCTGAGGTAAAAGGTTTCAAGTTCAAAGCCAGCCTGTGGTACATAACAAGATATTTTTCAAAGGTTAGGAAGGTTATCTATAAGGAAAATGACTTAATGATTCATTTTTCTTTGCTTCTTAGTCTGATGACCGGGATTCCAAAAGGGATTCCCTTGAGGAGGGGGAGCTGAGGGATCACCGAATGGAAATCACTATCAGGAACTCACCGTACAGAAGAGAGGATTCTATGGAAGACAGGTGAGAACATGTAAAGCGTTGTAGTAGGCATGTTTAACCTAACCTGCAGCCAGCCCATGGGCCACACAGGCCCCAGATTATCCCTGAATACGTCTGTGCAGAACTATGAAATGCCATCCCTTAAAGCTGGAGTAACAGGTTGTTGTGAGATGCCCAGTATGGGTTCTGGGCACTAAACTTGGGTCTTGTTCAAGAACAGCAAATGCCTTTAACCACTGAGCCCCTAGCCTGCCTGTTTCAGTATCACTTTGGAAAAGTTTGGGGACTGGAGAGACGGCTTAGTGGTTAAGAGCACTTGTTGCTCTTACAGTGGACCCAGGTTTGGTTCTCAGCACGATATGGTCATGGTGGCTAACAACTATCTGTAAGTCTGGTTTCAAAAGAGCTGATGCCCCCTTCTGACTTCCATGGGTACATGTAGTGCACACACATATTTACAGGAAAACATTCATACTCATAAATGAATCTATAAAAATTTGAATTTTTGTATATTTGGTTTTTGTGTTTACTTGAGACAGGTATCTCTACATAGTCTTGACTGTCTTGGAGCTTACTATATAGATCCTTGAACTCAGAAATCCATCTACCTCTGCCTCTCAAATGTTGGGATTTAAAGGTGTGCACCACTATGCTTGTCTCTGTAAAGTTTGTATTTTAACTTGAAGTTGACCTCACATGTGATGTTGCTTTTCTGTGTCGTTATGAACACAAAATGAGCATGTATTCTTCAGTCAACGATTTAGATAATACATTTAAATGTTTATCGTAAGTAATCCAAAGTGGAATTCAGAGGGGCTAGTATCAAGCCAACATGCATGATCAAAAGTTAAAATAACCTGGTTCTTTTGAGAAGCTCAGAGTGTAAAATTTTCCAGGATCCTGGTGTTACAAAATTAAAGGATCTGTTGGATGAACATTGACTTGGTTACGGGTGGTGGGACTGCAGGACCTCAGCAGTTTTACTGATATATAAATTCATGACTGCATGAATGAGTTGACACATTTTTGCTTGGCCAAAAAACCATTACCACAATCAAGAAAATGCACAAGTGAGCATACACCTCCCTAAAGAGAGGCATGTTTGTTCTGTGACAACCTCGGGTTCTCATATTTTTCATCTGAATCTTAAAATAGCGTCAGTTTTAGCTTTTCTTAAATGACGGCTGGAGTTGAACATTATCCTATTGGGAAAACTGCTTCTCCTTGGGTACACTGGTTCTCTGCACTTGCCACCATGGTGTTTCTCTCGTCTATTTCAGAGGAGAGGAAGATGATTCTCTGGCCATTAAACCACCCCAGCAAATGTCTCGGAAAGAAAAAGCCCATCACAGAAAAGACGAGAAGAGAAAAGAGAAGCGTAGACATCGTAGCCATTCAGCCGAGGGAGGTAGGAGTCTGCTTTCTTCATGTGGTAGTCACAGCTCCCTGTTTCCTCTGTCGTGGTGCATCTTCTTCAGAGTGTGTCTGAAGTGAAGATGAACGGAGTGTTAGCCAGAAGTCTAGACTCAATGCTGACTTTTTGGAATAACTTTCCTTTTTCTGTTGGTATGTGTATGTTTTACTCTTTCCCCTTTTACTATTTTTTTTAAGTCATTTGTCTACTGTATAGAATTGCTCTCATTTAATAAGTACAGAAAGAAAAACACCCAAAATAATAATAATAATAGGTGTTGGGGTCAAGTCCAACTCAGAGCTTTGACTTGAGAGGGCAATACCAAGAGCTTTTGTTTGTTTGGGGGCTACCTTCCAGCACTCGGGCGTCTTCTCCTTCAGCCTCCTAGATTCCGGGCTTAGAGCCATTTCCAAGGGGTTCTCAGCAGTACTACAGAATCTACTAAAAGGAACAGCTTTGCTATGTGTTGTATATGAATAATGATTTTTTTAAGTTATGAAAATGTCATGGTAAAACACTAAGAAAGGTGAAAATCAAGGTTGGAGAGAAAGCTAGCTCAGTGTTAAGAGCACTTACTTCTCTTGCAGAGGATCTGGATTTGGTTCCCAGTACCCCACTGGGCAGCCTACGACCACCTATAACTCCACTTCCAGAGATGCAATATGCTTGGCCTTCCAAGGACACCTGCATGTTTGTGGTGCATATAAGCTCATGCAAGCACCCATGTATGCCGTATATATGCAGGTCGTCGTGAGCTTCCTGACATGGAATCAATCAATCATAGGTCCTCTCGAAGAATAGCAGGCATCATCTCTAGTTCCATTCTTTTTTTGTTTTTTTTTTTTTTTTGTTTTTTGAGACAGGGTTTCTCTGTGTAGCCCTGGCTGTCCTGGAACTCATTTTGTAGACTAGGCTGGCCTTGAACTCAGAGATCCGCCTGTCTCTGCCTCCTGAGTGCTGGGATTAAAGGCTGCGCCCCTGCCTGGCATAATTGAGCTTCTTTGCATGATGCTCATATCTCATTAGGAAAGCACGCCAGAGTGAAAGAGAAAGAAAGAGAACATGAACGTCGGAAACGCCATCGAGAAGAACAGGATAAAGCTCGCAGGGAATGGGAAAGACAGAAGAGGAGGGAAATGGCAAGAGAACATTCCAGGAGAGAGAGGTGAGGCCTGCTCCTTACGGACTTTTTTTTTTTTTTTTCCCCGAGACAGGGTTTCTCTGTGGTTTTGGAGCCTGTCCTGGAACTAGCTCTTGTAGACCTGGCTGGTCTCGAACTCACAGAGATCCGCCAGCCTCTGCCTCCCAAGTGCTGGGATTAAAGGCGTGCGCCACCACCGCCCGGCCTTACGGACCTTTAATACGGTGTCTGTGGTGACTGAGAGACTGGTTTAGTGTGAATAGTTGGGGAAGGATATTGCAAGGGAATGCTGAGGTCTATATTCCTGACTTTTCTCTTTGCCATGGGTGCAGTTCATCATGGCAGGGTGGCGTCTGCAGTCAGGAAACAAAATAATGAATGTTAGTACTCATTTCTTTCTACGTTTTATTCATTCTGGAACCTCAGTCCATTAAATGGTGATACCCACATGAAGATGGATCTTCTCACCTCGATACAGCCTAGAAACTCCCTTACAGCAGTACTCAGATTTTAGACCCTGTCAAGGTGACAGTATTAACTGACAAGGTAGGAATTCAGGCATGAGGATGAAGAATTCAGCCAGATGTGAAGTGGTGGAGTTGGAAAGGGAGGACAGTGGGATACTGGTGTTTCCTAGTACCCCTGACCCTATCACATTGGGGAGTGAGGCAGATTCTGTTTTGTAAGAACATGCAATCAGTTGTGTCTCTGTGAATTCAAGGACAGCCAGTCTACAGATCAAGTTCCAAGACAGTCAGGGCAACACACCTGTCTCAAAAAACAAAAAAACAAAACAAAACAGCAACAACAAAAAAGAATCTGGAGTCTGACACCTTTTCAGTTTCTCTTTTACTGTCCTAGAACTCTCTCTGTAGACCAGGCTGGCCTTGAACTAACAGATCTTCCTGTCTCCACCTCCTGAGTGCTAGAATTAAAGGTGTGAGCCATCACCATTCAGCAGTAGTGGGTTATTTTTAAGCTTTGGTAAAGTTAGGTGGAGGCTTGGCATGGTAGTACACACCTTAAATCCAGTACTGCAGAGGCAGGCAGACCTCTTTGAATTTGAGGCCAACCAGCAAATTCTGAGCCAGCCAGGGCTTCGTAGATGCAGCATCCTAAAGGAAATATGCAAACTCATGATCTGAGTCCTGTCTCAGTCAGTGCTTAGGAGATGTGGCTGTGGATGTTTTGTCTTAGTTTCCTCTTCTGTTACAATAAAATACTCAGACAAAAGCAACTTTTCTGAGGGAGAAGGGACTCAATTGTTTCCCAATTTCAGGTTACAGTTCATCATTGCAGGGCAGTCAGCTGGAAGCTGAAGCGACTGGACATAGTACTGCATGCACAGCCAAGATGAGAGGGTGGTAAACTCATCCCAGTACGTCAGTGCTCAGCTCACTTTCTCCACTCTTTTGTTTTTGTTTTTGGAGACAGGGTTTCCTTGTGTAACAGCCCTAGCTGTCCTGGAACTATCTCTTGTAGACCAGGCTGGCCTCGAACTCACAGGGATTCACCTGCCCCTGCCTCCCGAGTGCTGGGTTTAAAGGTGTGTGCCACCACTGCCCAGCTACTTTCTTCACTCTTAAAGATCGTCTTTTTAAAGCTTTTTCCTTTGTTGTTTATTTGTTTAATTATGTGTATATGTGTGTAGGTATGTTTGTGTATGTGAGTGCAGGTTCCCTGAGAGATGAGAGGTATCAGATCCTCTACAAGAGCAGCAAGCATTCTTAACCAGTGAGCCATCTCTCTAGCCCTACTTTCTCCACTCTCCCTAGGGAAGGTGTGTCTTCTTACCTCGGCTAGCATAGTCATTATAAATCTGGATGATGGCGATTTACGCCTTTAGTCCCAGCACTCGGGATGTGGAGGGAGGCAGATCTCTACGAATTCTAGGCCAGCCTGGTCTACAGAGCAAGTTCTGTAGGCCACGGCTATGTAGAGAACCGTGTCTTGAGAAACCAAAAAAAAATCATTATAGTCCTCTAAAGATATACCTACAGGCCAACCTAATCTAGACAATCCTTCACTGAGTCTTTCTCAGAAGATTCTCCACTGTGAAAAGTCAACATCCAAAGCTAACCGTTATGTGGTTTATCATTTGTTCAGTAAACAGGAGCAGCCTAGGGCAGCTAAGGAGATTGTTTAGAGTGGATGCTATGGTTTTCTGCATCACAGTGGAAATGGCCTGGTTCTTCCCAACATAAAGGGACTAAGTAATAAGAAAGGAGCTCCCCAAGGACCTGACAGTCTAGGAACTAGGACACCAGGCCAAGGACATTTTTCCAGCAATTCTCAGTCAGCTTACACCCTGGGAACAGTATCTGTTTAGCTCCATGTATATCCTCTGGAGTAGGGTAGGCTGAGTTCAGGGAAAGTTTGGGAGCTGACCTATTAACAGTAAGGCCTAAAGAGTACTGACTGTCCCAGCAGGTAGCACTAAACACATAGCATAAGGTAAGAACTAAAATTGGTTCTCACTGAAGCACTTGGTACACTCAGTGGTCAGTCTGAGGCCAGTAGTCTGGATATAAACTCACAGCCTATACCCACTGTTCATTTTCTAGAGACTGAGGATGCCTTGTCCAGCGGTGGGGGCTTGGGATAGAAGTAGAGCTTGGTAGATGAAGTTTGAGCATCTGTGTAGTTTTTTGTAAGGTAAAGCAGAAGAAAATAGGAGAAAACGTGGTTATATTTTTGGATAAGACTAAGCAAAGTCTACCTGCCTTGTCTCCCAAGCCAGCTTTAAAGCTGGTGATAATTGAGAAGAGCCACCATAATTGTGCTTTAGGAACCCATTAAGATAATCTGAGAACTGGGGGTGAGAGCAGTAAAAACTGACCTATCAGAAGGTCCTAAGTTCAGAGTTTGAAATCAGTCTGGAATCCATGCTATCCTGTTTCTTTCTTTTCTTTTTCCTTTTTTAGATGTATTTATTTTATGTATATGAGTGTTCTATCTGCATATACAACTTTATGTCAGAAGAGAGCATCAGACCCCCACTGGAGATGGTTGTGAGCCACCATGTGATTGCTGGGAGTTGAACTTAGGACCTCTGGAAGAGCAGCCAGTGTTCTTAACCACTGAATTCTCTCTCCAGCCTCTGAGACCCTATTTCAAAACATGAAGGGGGTGAGAGGGTTGGACAGATTGTCCAGCAGTTAAGGACCAGGGTTCATTTCCCAGCACACACGGTGGCTCACAGCTACCTATAACTACAATTCAAAAGGATTTGATACCCTCTTTGATCTCCACAGGCTGCATACACATCCACATGGCACACATACATGTGTATAAAACATTCATGCACATAAAATTCATTTAAAGAAAAATCACATGGATTGCAGAGGTGAACTTGCCTTGGAGAATTCTGGAACTTTGCTAAAACATGCAGACTGTATTTAATAGAGTAGTAGGAGGGGTTGGCGAGATGGCCCAGCAGTTAAGTGTTCTGACTGCTCTTCTAGAGGACCTGGGTTCAATTCTCAGCACCCATATGTCAGCTCACAACTGTCTGTAACTCCAGGTCCAGGGGATCTGATGTTAGTGCATATATAATAAAGTTAAATAAAATTTTTTTAAAAAATTAAAAAAAATAGCCGGGCGGTGGTGGCGCACGCCTTTAATCCCAGCACTCGGGAGGCAGAGGCAGATGGATCTCTGTGAGTTTGAGGCCAGCCTGGTCTACAAGAGCTAGTTCCAGGACAGGAACCAAAAGCTATGGAGAAACCCTGTCTCGAAAAATCAAAAAATAAATAAATAAATAAATAAATAAATAAATAAATAAATAAATAAAATAGAGTAGTAGGAGTTAATCTTCTTTGAAGAGAGAGGAGTCTCAGGGCCCTGTGTGTGAAACAGCATCTGTGGTACCATCGTTTTGTAACAAGAGTCCGAGGAGGAGGGAAAGGCAGAATGATGGGTTCCTGAATAGTGGTTGAGCACTTCCTCTGTTTGCTCTCAAACCCAGATATCCAGACCCAAATAACTCGGTAAGCCCTCAGCAGGGTGAACACAAGAGTTGCCAGAGGGATCTGCGCTTCCTGTCAGAATGTTAGCCCTACACCATTTAGCAAAAATCTCAGCTGGGAAGTCTATGTCTAGCACAACTTTTTTACAAAAGTGAAAGGAAAGGAAGGGGGAAGAAGGGGAAGGGGAGGAAAGGAAAGGAAAGACGTTCCATGGTAACTGGGTCTGGTGGACTTCATAGCTAGCAAGCCTACGGAAGTAGTAAGGAAGACCCTCAGGATGAGCTTCAGACTGGAATTGGTGAATGTAAGGTCAACAGCAGAGTTGGTGCATATGTCACTCAGGCTTGTGGATCTTTGTGATTTGAGACCAGCCTGAGCTACATTGTGAGGCCCTCTCTCAGCCTCCTACTTTCCCAAGAAATAGCGAGACTAGCGGGCCTCGAAGTGTATCCTTGTAAACACAGCTCTCGGGGTTTAGGCGGAAAAACTGCTGAAAGTTTAAGGCAGGCCAGGAGACTTCGAGAAACCCAACAGACAGACCATGAGTTTAAATAACATATCAAGTGTACCTGTTTAAAATCAAAGAAGAAATTAAAACATAAAACTCCAGAAATGCAGATCCTTTTTTCATAGGAATATGAAAAATGATGTATTTATCCACGTGGATGTGTTTCAGTACCTAGTAAGTTTTCTGCGGTCCTGATGATAGCTGCCTTGTTTTCAAGCAACTAGCTCCTTCGCTATCTCCATCATGTTGAAGCCCTCGCTGTCCCAAGCTGGGGCAGGAAGTGGCCCAAGGTTCATCTGCCCAGACTTTAGTGAAGAAATTTGTCAACACTCAGGTCTTTAGGCCATGGCTGCCTTTCCCCCATCCCAGAGGCCTCTCTACCTCTTGTTTGTGTACTCCTGATCTACAGGATCTACCCAGGGTTCTCTGGGTGCTGTGTTTTCCTAGAGCTACCAACTAAGGCAATAGGACCGATGTGTTTAGGTGATAGCCTCCTCCTGTGCTTTTCTTCTCCTGCTGTGGAACTATCTGATGATGTGCACATATGGTTTTGACACCTAAGTAGCCGTGTATGGGTTTACAGTGTGCAAATACACTACATAAGTTCAGCAGAAATCAACCTGGCCTAAGAAAGAAACTTCCTGTAGGCTAGGAGCATGATGACCTGGTGTGCTTTTTCCAGGGACCGCCTGGAGCAGTTAGAAAGGAAGAGGGAGCGGGAGCGCAAGATGAGGGAGCAACAGAAGGAACAGCGGGAACAGAAGGAGCGGGAACGGAGGGCAGAAGAGCGACGCAAAGAGAGAGAAGCGCGTAGGGAAGGTAGGTGGGAGGGACTGCCCTCTTTCTCTGTGAGTCCTCTTGGGCTACTCTGAGGGGGTTGACTGCTGCCATAGAGAGTGCTTGTGATGTGATAGCTTTGACTGGGCCCTGGGAAAGACCCTTGAAGGGAGGCAGAGAGGCGGTTCTTGGCTCCTGTGCTTGCTTTATTAAGCCCTTTTCCTATTTTAAGTTTCATGGCAATATATGTTTATTGTCCATTTTACCCTTTTAAAGAAGGCTTATTTATTTTTATTCTGTGTTTATGAGTGCTTTGCTTGTATTTATGTCAGTGTAATGTGCTTGCCTGGTGTACTTAGAGATCTGAAGAGGGCATCAAATCCCCTGGCACTGGAGTTAGAGATTGCTGTGAGTCTCTGCGTCGGTACTAGAACTTAAGTTTGAGTCAAACTTTCCTTCTGAAGGAGAGCTGGAAGGAGGCTTGCGTTTGTCATTTGCTGTTTATATTTTTCATACCTGATTACATTTTTGACCCTCATTTTTGCTTTATTATCATATTTGTATCATTAATCTATTACTCTCTCTCTTTGTTTTATTTTTATTTTATGTGTATGAGTTCTGTCTGCATGTCCGTCTGTGCACCACATGTTTGTGTGTTGCCTAAGGAGGTGAGTGAGAGTCTCCATGTGGGTCCTGGGACTTGAACCTGGGTCGTTTGCAAGAATAAGTGCTCTTACCCACTGAGCCAACTCTCCAGTTCCCTCTATCTACTTTTAAACCAAATATTTTAGTTCATTTCTCATTTTGTTTTGTATATAGTCTATATCTGGTTTTTATTTGTTAGTTTGTGTGGTTACCATGAGGTCACATACAATATTCTAAAGTTGTGACAAATTTGAATTGATACCAGTTTCACTTTACTAACTTGTAAATTCTGTTGCTCTTATCTCTCTGAAACGTTTCCAGTTGTTTCTATCACAAAAATGCATCTTCCAATGTTTAAACTAGCACCTTTAAAAGTGCATTGCCTAACAAACAGAGCTATAAACAGTGGCTACCTTACTCCAGAAAACAGTTTCGCTGTGCACAGTAAATGCAATGCAGTTCTCAATTAACCTGCTTGGAGTCTGTGGAGCAGAGTGAATGCTGATGCTCGTGTCTTCTGACAATGTGTGCTTCAGCAGATCCTTCTTAGGTGTCCTCTGTTCCTCTCTAATCCTTACTGGACTCGGTAATCTCAGGGCCTCTCTGGTCTCGGTATTTTTCTTTAATGGTTTTCCTTCCCTGTTTCTTAGGTTTCATAGTTTCCATTGCTATATCTTTCAGTTCACTGACTCTGTTTTCTGCCTACCCAGACTTGCTATTGGATCCCTAGAGTGGGCCAAATATTTTCACTGGGAATCTTTTATTTAGAGGGCCTTTTTTTTTTTAAATAGATTTATCTATTTATTCATTTTGAGCCAGTGTCTCAGATTAGTCCAGATGGCCTAGAACTCACTGGGTATCCTGTTATGACACTGGACTCTCAACAGTCATTCTTCATCAGGCTACCACGGGCTGGGATTATGGGAATCACCAGTAAACCCAACTGGGTTTCCTGTTTGTTTGTTGGTGTTTTCATATTCATAGCACTATGTCCTTGGTTTTTGCCATATCTTTAGTTCTTAGAATACCTTTAAAATAGTTGTCTTAAAGTCTTGGTTTTTGTTTGTTTCCATGAAGCCATTTTCATCGTAAACAATGATGTAAGGAGTCCTGTTATACTACTAGTAGAGACGTAGATCAGTACCCTCAGTCTTGCTTTGTCTTCTTACCTTGATGGTCCAGGAGTCCCCTTTCCTCCTGTGGTCCAGATTATGATAGGTAGGGCAGCACAGCTCCTTCATACTTCTGAGCCGTGCCTGGGCAGTCATCTGGCAGCATGTGCCTTGGACTTAACCTCCATCAGCCTTCTTATCCCAGGCCGTGCAGTGGATAAGTTCCTTGCCAGAGAGCTCAAACATATGGGCCATGGTGCCACTACGTGGACACCAGCCACAAAAGTTCTTTAAGGTCAGGTACAGACTGGTGATATCTCTTTCCCATTTTTTTGAGGTCATTCCTATAGGTCATCTTCAGACTTCTCTTTGTTGGCATCTGCCATCTCACTTACGTTGGTGTGGTTAATGTTTTTCCTTTGAGACAAACCTTGCTGTTTCTTTGAGTGTCTTGTGGGTGTGGGTTTTTTGTTTTGTTTTGTGAGGCAGGGTCTCTTCAAAGCCTTAGTTGTCCCTGAATTCACTACATAGACCAGGCTAGCCTCCAAGTCACAGAGATCCATCTGCCTCTGCCTTTCAAGTGCTAAAAGTTGTTTGCTTTTGTTTGTTTGTTTGTTTGTTTGGTTGGTTGGTTGGTTGGTTGGTGTCTTGGTTAGGGTTAATATTGCTGTGGTGAAACACCATGACCTAAGCAGCTTGTAGAGGAAAGAGTTTATTTGGGTTACACTTCCACATCACACAGTTCATCGTCAGAGGAAGTCAGACAGTTACTCAGGCCAGGAACCTGGCTGGGGAGCTGATGCAAACGCCATGGAGGAATGCTGCTTTGTGGCTGACTTTCCATGGCACCCAGGATCACCAGCCCGGAAATGGCACCACCTGTAGTGAACCTTTCTCTGTATTACCAGCTCCCAGAAAAGCTTCATGGAGACTTACTTTTAATCATAAAAGCTCAGCTTATAGCTTAGGCTTGTCCCACCAGCTCATATAACTTAAATTAACCCATTTCTACTCATCTGCGTGTTACCACATGACACATGGCTTTTACAGTCTTTCTCCCTCTCTGGCTGTCGAATACTCCACCTTTCTTCTTCCCAGAGCTCTCTATTCAGAAGTCCCTGCTATATCTCCTGCTTAGCTATTGGCCATTTAGCTTTTTATTAAACTAGTCACAGTGACTTTACACAATGTAATCCAATATCTTGCAACATTTCCCCCTTTTTGTCTAACTCAAAAAGAAAGGGCTTTTAACTCTAACGTAATAAAACTATCCAATAAGAACAATTCTCAGGTAAGAAATAAATTTACAGCATACGGTCCATTTGCATTTGGCAAATTCAGAGAAAATACTCCATTATCAACGCTGTCTTGGTGAGTTTAAAGTTTTGTACCTAATTTACCTTCTATCATAACTAATGAAAACTTTAACTACCTCTCTTCAACGCCATCAAACACTTGAGAAGGATATATTACCAAAGTAAACAGGAAGTGCAGAGCAAGCAACTTCCAAAACTGAAAAAAAATGGCAGAGTCATCTGATTGCCTGGATAGTCACCCAAGTTTCTTCTGCAATGCTGGAACATCCGTCTTCAGCCTACAGGCCTAAAATATCTGACAAACTTTTCTGTGAAGCAGAAATTTTCAAGGACTGTCCTACCTTGTCTTGGCAAACTTTGGCAGTCGCCTTCTTTTGTGTCCTGCTTGTCCGATTTAGACAGCATACTGTCAGCAGTCGAGGCACGGTCAGTTTCTTTTTCACAAAGAAAGTAAACTCCATATGGAGGTTCTTCCATGCCAATCATCCTTTTTTGAAGTAAAATGGTGCTGCCAGGAGCAGATGTCTCACTGTCTTGCAAAGCCTTATTGTTAATATACCACATTCTGTAGATCTTTGAAGTGTTTTAAGACCACCTGTCTATCTAAAATATATATTTGACCTTAAAAACTTATTTCACATGACAACAAATTTGATTGTTATTGTGACTGACTGCCAACTTGCATTTCTTTATTATCCTAAATAGTTTGTAATAGTCACTTTCAAGAACTTGAAATTTGGGCTGGAGAGATGGCTCAGAGGTTAAGAGCATTGCCTGCTCTTCCAAAGGTCCTGAGTTCAATTCCCAGCAACCACATGGTGACTCACAACCATCTGTAATGGGGTCTGGTGCCCTCTTCTGGCCTGCAGACACACAGACAGAATATTGTATACATAATAAATAAATAAATATTTAAAAAAAAAAAAAGAACTTGAAATTTACATTGCATTGTTAAATGAGCTGTATAGGAACAATACCTTAAACAAGAGTAAGAAAAATAATTTTAATTTGTATTAATAAAATTCCATAGCATTATAAAATATTTGAGACTAGTGGTTGTTCAAAAGTAAACTCAAAAATCTACCCTTTTATTCCATCTATACTATATATGCTATATCTTCCTTTTCCCTTCAGAAAGAGTTCCATGAATCTAATCTCCTTTGTTTAGCTTTTCCTCTGATCAAGACTAGTTTCAACTTGTGGCCAACCCCTCTCCTAAGCTAGGGGCGATGACTTCTTTAGGGAACCTTGAGAAAATTAAGATAATGGCCAAGGCCTGAAGAAGCTAGCCTTGTCCAGTTTTGGTGTGATGGGCTAATCCAAGGCTTATCTGAAGGCCTAGCTGGAGTAGTCTGTAAGGCTGGACCATCTATCTTAGCAAGCAGCCTTGAAGCTGTTTTGGGTGCAGAACTCTTAAGAAACTGTGACAGAGGCACCCCGAGGGGCTGAATCACCTGGGTCACCTGTTTTCATTGGTGTCTGGTCCTCTTGCTCTTAAAACACAAACTTTCAAAGGTAACATGCATATCTTTATTAACACAAGTGTGAACTTTGCATTGAACTCAAGCCAGCCAAAGATGATGATTTATGCCTATCTTGTAATTTTTTTTTTTTGGTTTTTCGAGGCAGGGTTTCTCTGTAGCTTTGGTGCCTGTCCCAGAACTAGCTCTTGTAGACCAGGCTGGCCTCGAACTCAGAGCTCCGCCTGCCTCTGCCTCCCAAGTGCTGGGATTAAAGGCGTGCGCCACCACCGCCCGGCTTATCTTGTAATTTTTTAAGGTTTATTTTTTTATGTCTGTAGCTAGAATTTTCAAGGGATCTTCCCCATCAAATCTGATCACTATTATCAACCTTGAGTTAATCGAATCTACAGTCTTGCATTTTCTGTGGAAACAAAAGCATAACCTCTTCTCCAATGCAACATATTTATTGATTTCCATTGTGAAGTTAAAACATTTTTAAAATACGTAGGTTGGTTTAATATAACAGTTTCCATAATCCTCTGTGTAACTTTTAGAACCTGTCCTGGAACTAGCTCTGTAGACCAGGCTGGCCTCGAACTCACTGAGATCTGCCTGCCTCTGCCTCCCAAGTGCTGGGATTAAAGGTGTGCACCACCACCACCCAGCTGGAATCATGTTCTTAATTGAGATTCTCTCCTTTTGGATGGCTTTAGCTTGTGTCAAGTTGACATAAAACTATCCAGCATTGTGGTTGGTTGTTTTTTTCTTAGACTTGTTCTCTTTGTGTAACCCTTGTTGTCCTGGAACTCACTATGTACATACAACAAGCTTGCTTCCAACTCAGAGATATCTCTGCCTCAGCCGCCACTGCCTCTGCCTCTTTGTGCTGGGATTAAAGGCGTTTGCCACCCTGTTAGGTCCTGTTTATTTTTTAACTTGAATGTTTGTCATGATTCTGAGATCAGACCCTTCCTCAGAGCTTGCTGTGACTCTGTGAGTGTTGAGGCTGTGTTGGCCCGGCACATCCTCCTGTGCCAAATCTAAGTCTGCCTGTCTGGGAATGGGTAATTACTTTCTAACTTCCCCTGTGTATAATTGCTTTAATGTCCGCAACCTTAATTATCTAGCTTCTGAAAGGAAAAGAAGAAACGGAAGTGGGTATGGGTGCTCTAACCCTTACATTCTCTAAAAGACACCCTAACTAGAGTGAGGTGCAGTCTCGATAAGCTTGGCTACTTTATCCCTCTGGGGCTGCAAGCAGCAGCGATAGCACAGGTCTCTGATGGTTGGGGATAAGCCCTTCTCACCTGCAAACTCCTCTGGAACCCAGAATAACTGATTGCCCTTAATACGAGGGTGGGCAGCTTCTGGTGTGCTAACAGCTAAATTGACCAGAATTAACCAGTTTGTTATCCAACCCTCCCCTGGAACTTGAAGACCCTCAGCTGATTCCAGAGTTCTACACTAATTGTATAACCCAGGCCAAGTTGATGCTGAGTGACGCCTGGCATTTCTCAGTCCACCATCTTTCTAGAATTATTTCCCACCTTGACGTCAGTGATTAGTGAAGATCATTCTAGAAAGTCCTCTGGTAAGCCAGTAACCTCCAGCTTGGAGCTTTTTCCAAACGAGTTTTTGGCCTGTGATGTTGAAGCTTTTAATGCCATGTGGGTTTGTAACACCCTGGCAGTTGTGCACAGGGTAGAACCATGTTGGGAAGGCAGCTCCCAGCAACCTCTCTGTTCTGTTTGTGCGTACAGTCTCTGCACACCACCGCACCATGAGGGAGGACTACAGTGATAAGGGAAAGGTTGGCCACTGGAGCCGCAGCCCTCTGCGGCCACCGCGAGAGCGCTTTGAGATGGGAGACAACCGTAAGCCAGGTGAGGCCAGGGAAGCATGGAACATTTTCCTGGGACATACTTGAACATGCGACTTTACCTTTTTAATAATTATGATATATATGATATATATATAGATATATATATAGATATATATAGATATATATATATATATGAAAATGCCGTAATGTAACCTATTATTTTGTATTCTATGCTAACCCTTAAAAGTTTATTTTAAAAATGGAGGGGGCAGTAGTTTATGAAATTAAGGAAAACCTTGCCAAGTGATTTCTTTTGCACAATAAAATCATGTATTGGGGAGCCAGCAAGATGGCTCAGCAAGTAAAAGTTCTTACCAAATGCGCTGACCTAATTGTAATGCCTGCAGGAGAAACTCGCTTGCACAAGGTGTCCTCTGATTTCCAGACACGTTCCCAGGAAGGCATGTGTTTCTTTCTTTTTTAAATGTTCGGTGGTGTTTTGACTGCACACCCTGCGTGAGGGTGTCAGATCTTGGAGTTACAGACAGTTGTGAGCTGCCATGTGGGTGCTGGGAATTGAACTCCAGTCCTCTGGTAAAACAGCCAGTGCTCTTAACCACTGAGCCATCTCTCCAGCCCCAGGTGTGTGATTCTTAACTGAGATACGTGTTTGTAATCTTTTTGGAAGTTGTTCATCCAGTTAAAATATGTGTGGATGAACTCTCTGCCATACACAGTGAAGCTGATCATTGCATAAGCCGCGTGTTAACTTTTGGGTGGTGCTGTCTTGTTTATTTAAGGACATTTTCCCATGGCTGGATACATAGTTTGTAGATTGCCTGCCCAGTGTTTGATTCCCAGCACCACATAAGGAAGAGTATGGTAGGTCTATATTCCCAGTCTTCATGAGATGGAAACAGGAGGATCTGAAGTTAATGTCATCTCTGCTACGTAGTAAGTTGTAGACCGCAGGGTTACACAAAACCCTGTCTCAGAAAAGAAAAAATTAGGACTGGAGAGCTAAATTGGCAGCGACAAACATTTGCTGCTCTTTTAAGGACTTGAATTCTAGCCGGGCGATGGTGGCGCACGCCTTTAATCCCAGCACTCGGGAGGCAGAGGCAGACGGATCTCTGTAAGTTCGAGACCAGCCTGGTCTACAGAGCTAGTTCCAGGACGGGCACCAAAGCTACAGAGAAACCCTGTCTCGAAAAACCAAAAAAAAAGGACCTGAATTCTGTCCCAGAATTCACATGGCAGCTCACAACTATTTGTAATTCCAGTTCCAGTGATCCAGTAGCACACATACGATGTACATACATGCAGCAAATACAAAATAATAGTCAGTGAAGTAATTTTAGAAAGAAACAATCATCTCTCCAAAATCACCTGTATGTGATTTATTTCAAAGTAAAAGAAGAGAAGATGGAAGAACGAGACCTTCTGTCAGACCTGCAGGACATCAGCGACAGCGAAAGGAAAACCAGCTCGGCTGAGTCGTCATCAGGTACCTGGGGCTGCCTGGCTAAGGCTTTGATGCTGCTGCAGGGGAAACCAAGATTCACCCAGTGACTGTTTCATTCTGTAGCAGAATCAGGCTCAGGTTCTGAGGAAGGGGAGGAGGAAGAGGAGGAAGAAGAAGAGGAAGAAGGGAGCACCAGTGAAGAATCAGAGGAAGAAGAGGAGGAAGACGAGGAGGAGGAGGAAGAGGAGACTGGGAGCAACTCTGAGGAAGCCTCAGAGCAGTCTGCAGGTGAGTACCTGGCAAGTCATATGGGTTGCATTGATGTAAAAGTAATTTATGTTCACTGTACAGTTTATGTACTGCAGAAAAATAATTTAAAGTTTAATGTAAGCATGTGTGCAAGTAAAGTTGCCTTTCTTTGTGAGATTCACATTGATTCCAGAATTGGGGCTGGAAATGTGGCTCAGTAGTAAAGTGCTTGCCTAGTGTGTGTGAGGCTCTGGGTTCAATCCCCAATACCACCAGAAAAATAAACCCCCAGATTGGTAGGTAAGACCACTTGCTGTTTTCCAGACCTCTTGCTGACGATCAGGTCGGCCTGAGACAGGGCAAGCTTGCGGTTCCCAGTCCTGCTCTCAGCTCCGTGCTGACTGAGCACACGCCTGTTCTCCTTTGCAGAAGAAGTGAGTGAGGAGGAAATGAGTGAGGACGAAGACAGAGAAAGTGAAAACCACATCTTGGTTGGTAAGGACCTCCTTATGGTAGCACCTGGCCTGTTAGTACAAACCATCCACAACCCATAATACCCCATGAACTCAGGATTGCCCTGGAAACTAGAGAGCTGCTGTCCTGGCAGTGCCATCTGAGAGACGGTGTGACTCCCAGGGACACATCTTCGGTCATTTTGCAGCCTGTGATCACCATGGCTGACATTACTTGATAGGAAACATCTTTATATGGATGGCATCCTTCTCTGTGCCCACTGTGGATTAGATGCCGAGGGAGCCCAGGATTTTGTGCTCAGAGGGAATGAGGTTGTGTTGGGGAGCAGTTTCTGGGTCTGGTGGCTTGGGGGACATGAGTCCTGGGTCTACCCACTTTGCGTGGCATCTGCCCTCATCCCATATGAGCCCAGTATCTGGTTCTGGCTTAGGTTCTGGCTTAGATTCCGACTTTACCTGTATCACGAGGGCTACAGGCCTCACTCCAGTACCTTTTTCCAGGGATGGCCTTGTACTGGCTCCGTATGGAGAACACAGGGCATGCCACTCCTATAACACTTAGCCCCAGAGCAGGAGGAGGGATGGCTGCACTTACTTTCTCTTGGTCTGTAATTAGATTTAACTCTTAAAGTTCCAGAGTCACGATTTGACAGAGATTCTGGGGACAGTGAAGAAGGGGAAGAAGAAGTGGGTGAGGGGACCCCACAAAGCAGCGCCCCAACGGAAGGAGACTACGTGCCTGACTCCCCAGCCCTGTCGCCCATTGAACTAAAACAAGAGCTGCCCAAGTACTTGCCAGCCCTGCAGGTCAGACCCTTCCCCACCTCTCCCATCTACAGATGCAGTAGGTGCTACAGAAGGGAAAGATGCTTTTGGTGCTGATGTGGCTCCTAAGATGCTGACATTCTCCATACTGTCTGGCTAGTCGTGATTCCAGACGTGGTCCTTCCTTATGCCTGGCTTGATCCCTAGATAGGGCAGGGGATTCAGCCTGAGTGCATAGGTCTGAAAATTTTTTGTTTAGGAAAAAAACTAGTGAGTATTTGACACTGCCTGGAAGATTTAGAGGGTGTGGTCATCCTGAGTGCCTGACCACTGCCGTGAGCCCTGTCACCTGCCCTCCAGTGAGTTAGTGTGGCCATCCTGAGTACCTGACCACTACTGTGAGCCCTGTCACCTGCCCTCCAGTGAGTTAGTGTGGTCATCCTGGGTGCCTGACCACTACCGTGAGCCCTGTCACCTGCCCTCCAGTGAGTTAGCATTTCCAAACAGTTGAGTCTAGCTACAGACCACACAGAGTGGTGGTATTCCAGTCCATGGTATGCATGGAAGGTTGGCACAAGCAGGCCATGCCCTCTGTAGAGTGGCATAGTTCACCAGGAAGAGGATGCTTCTATTCATGCCAGTTCAATTAATAGAAAAGTGGTGGGTGGTCTCGGAAGAAACAGAGAAAAGAACAAGTTGTTTCTATTCACACCAGCAGTGCATACTTGGTTCTTCTGAAGTTACTTAGGCTAGTTTTCCAGGACACCTGTCATGTACAAAGTGCTGTCAAATATGTCTACCTCCTCCACAGGGGTGCCGGAGTGTAGAGGAGTTCCAGTGCCTAAACAGGATTGAAGAAGGCACCTATGGAGTAGTCTACAGAGCAAAGGACAAGAAAACAGGTAGGTTATCTATTAAGGGACAGGGACTAGTCAGCAGAAAGCTCTGGCCTACCCTGGGGCAAGGAGTCAATCTTGAGTTGGTTGCCCCTGTGTTGGTACAAGGTCAGTCTTGAGAGTTCTAGCAGGCAGTGGTTCCCCTGGAGAGCCTCCCTTGGTCTTCGTGCAGACTCGGGAAGGCAGGCTGAGTGCCTTGCTCGCAGCTGGTCTGCAGCTGGCCTGCAGTGTGCTGTGCCATGTGCCAGCACGTGGTTGTTAGACGTGGACTCACATTCGCATGCTCCGTTGGATCCTTAGAAGCAACCCACTCTGCCTGGAGCCAGTTCTCAGGCCTCTCTATACTTACATACCTGACGCCAGGCCTTAACTCAGACGGTATCTTCAGAAGCCAGAGGTCAGCAGCCTAACGGGAGTTCTGCTGCCCACGACAGCAGGTGGCAAATTCCTGGGTAAGGGATGACATTAATGGGCCCATAAGTTAGGGATTCTTTCTTTTATTTTTATTGCGGTGCTGGGATTCTGGGCACTCACCCATTTTATTATATTATCTGCCTGGCCTTTACTGTTCTTTAGTTACTGTTTTTGCTATGGGTTCTTACACTGTGTATCTCTGGCTAGCCTGGGACTCCCAGTCTACACCAGAATGGCCTTCATTTGCCTGCCTCCCAAGTGGTGGGGTTAGAGATAGTGTACCACCATGTCTGGCTTGTCTTATTATTGTTATTATTATTATTATTATTATTTTTGAGACAGGGTCTCCCTGAATACTCATGGTTGGCCTGGGACTTTCTACATTGACCAAGCTGGCTTTAAACTTGCAGGGTCTTCCTGAGTGCTGGGATTAAGGGTGTACGCCAACACACCTAGAGCTGTTTTCTCAGCTGCTTGGGGTTTTGTTTGTTTGTTTGGTCTTATTGTTGTTGTTTAAAGATTTATTTATTTATTTATTATGTATGCAGTGTTCTGCCTGCGTGTACACCTGTACACCAGATATGGGCACCATATCTGATAAATGGCTGTGAGCCACCACTTGGTTCTGGTAATTGAACTCAGGACTTCTAGAAGAGCAACCAGTGCTCTTAACCTCTGAGCCATCTCTCCAGCCCCTTACATGATTTATTACATTTATATGTATACATGGGGAGGAGGGATTTCATGTGCTCATTAGTACAGATGCCCACAGAGGCCACAAATGGTTATTGGGGTCCTTAGAACCTGTAATTACAGCAAACTGTGAGCCACTCAGCACAGGTGCTAAGACACAAGACTCGGAACTTGTGGTGGTTTTGGTTTTTCAAGACAGAGTTTCTCTTAACTTTGAGTCTGTCCTGGAACTAGGTCTCTTAGACAAGACTGGCCTTGAACTTACAGAGATCCACGCGCCTCTGCCTCCCAAGTGCTGGGATTTGTTTTGTTTTGTTTTTCAAGACAGGGTTTCTTTGTAGCTTTGGAGCCTGTCCGGGAACTAACTCTTGAAGCTGAGTGCTGGGATTAAAGTCCTACGCCACCACTGCTGGAAGAGCAGCAGCAAAACTCTCTTTACTGCTGAACCATTGCTCCAGCTCCTTTATATAATGTTTTTTTCTTTTGGTTTTGTTTGTTTGTTTGTTTTTTCGAGACAGGGTTTCTCTGTGTGACCGAGCGAACTGTTCTCGATCAGGCTGGCCTTGAACTCACAGAGATCCTCCTGCCTCTGTCTCGTGGAGTGCTGGGATTAAGGCGTGCACCACCACCACCCGGCTACATGATTTTTTTGTTGTTGTTGTCTTTTTTTTTGGTTTTTCGAGACAGGGTTTCTCTGGTTTTGGAGCCTGTCCTGGAACTAGCTCTTGTAGACCAGGCTGGTCTCGAACTCACAGAGATCCGCCTGCCTCTCGGCTACATGATTTTTTAAAATTTATCCTCTGACAATTTTGCAATTGTATGTAAAATATCTTGATTATGTCGGCTACCAACACATTCTCTTTTCACACCCCCGTGCCCATTTTCCTAACTAAGTCGGTTCAGTTAGTGCTACCAGCATGTTCCTGGGTGTGGGTCCATCCACTGGAGCACAAGCTGCCAACCGTAGACCACACCTAGGAAGAAAATAGTTCTCCCTACCCAGATGCTATCAACTGGCAGTAATAGCTCTTCCACTCGGGAGGGGTCTCATGAGCCCTCCCAAATTTGAAATGGTGACTAGCTTGATCTTGTGTGGGTAACCAGCTGCTGTGAGCTCATGAACACAGAGCCTTGTTGTGTCTAAAGATGGCATTTTACAGCACTCTCCCTCCGTCAGCTCTTCCGTTCTTTTCTCCTCCTCTTCATGATGTTCCTGGAACCCGGGACTGAGGATGGTCCTCCCTGGTCAGTTCCAGCCTGGTGTCTTGATGTCCTGCACTCAGAGTGTATGCTGTATTCAGCAGTAAGGTCTCACCATCTTTTTATGGTGGGAAACTAAGAGAGTTAACAATAGTCTGTCTTGTGTTTTGGGACTCCTAAGGCCTTCATGACCATTAACTTGTAGGGAGATACCCATGCCCAGCACTTGGTTTTCATTTCATAGCCCATGTTTTCTCTGAGCAGCACTGTCCACCCTTGTAGGGCCCGTCGATAGGTGTGACAGTCAGGTCATGTCCAGGCCATGCCAGGGAGACTCCCTTGTTAGAAACCGGTGTTGTCTAATAAGGGGTCTGGAGATGGCTCCGTGGTTAAGATTGGTCACCCTTCTAAAGGTGGCTCTCAGCTGTCCAACTCCAGTGTCAAGGGATTCAGTCCTCTCTTCTGGCTTCTGTGGGACACAACATACATGCAGGAGAAATACCTGTATGCATAAAATGAGCGAAAACTGTAAAATCTAGTCATCCTTCAAAATAGTATGTGTCCATTAGGATTTTTCATACTTTTGTAGTTTTTGTTAACCTACTCCTTGTTCTTTCCTCTCTAACCCCAAGTATACCCTTAGTAGTTTTGTTGTTGTTGTTTTTCTTTGGGTTTTTTTGAGGCATAATCTCACTATGTGGCCCTGGCTGTCTGGAACTCATTCTGTGGACCACCAGCTTCTGCCTCCAGTTCTCCCCCTAAATTTAATATCCTATCACATGTATTCTCCTATCCCCTGCTCACATTAAAGCCTGTTCTTCCCTCCTGTAATGGAAATCCCTCCTTCTGGAGATTCCGTTTCTCTGTTATTGGCCTCAGGTGATCCAGATGCTATTCAGAAAGTCCTTACCTATGCCTGTATTTTGAAATGTACTCCCTACTTCTTCCTCAGTTGGAGAAGACAAAGGAGAGCATGTTAATTCACAGTGTCTTAACCAACTGAAACATCACATAATACTGCCCGGCTTCCATATGAATCCTAAAATCCTAAGATTGCCCCCCCCCCGCCCCCATTTGTTTTGTTTTATGGAGAGGGTTTTTCTGTGTAGCCCTAACTGTCCTGGAGCTCATTTGGTGGACCAGGGTGGCCTTGAACTCACATAGATCCGCCTGCCTCTGCTTCAAGTGCTGGGATTAAAGGTGTCTGCCCCCACCGCCCAGCTTTTTTTTTTTTTCTTTTTTAAAGTTTTGTTTTTTTAAATTATCGGTGTGTGTGTGTGTGTGTGTGTGTGTGTACGTTTGTGTACGTTTAGCTTTGTGTGCAGGAGCCTAGGAAGGCCGGAGAAATTGAATCCTCCTATATCTGGAGTTACAGGCAGTGGGTGCTCTTAACCACTGAACCATCTTTCTGGCTCCAAATCTTTTTAATTTCCTTTCAGAGTTCTCATATCTTTTATGTAGTTTATCCCGAGGTGGGGATTGTTTTTGTTTGTTAGTTGGGGCTGACCTAGATTGTCTCCGGTTCCTAGAGAGCCACCTGCCTCTGCCTCCAGAAACACTGGGGTCAGAGGTGCTGTGAATGGAATTGTTTTTCTGATATCTTTCTCAGTGTGTTTGTCATTGGTATATGGGAAGGCTATTGATTTTTATGTGTTAAATTTGTCTCCCACCACTTTGCTGAAAAGGAGTATCTTGTGGAGTCTTTAGTGTCTCCTGTTATCTTATTAGGGTTACAACTTTATCTTATTAGGGTTACGACTTTACACCATGACAAAAAGCCGGCTGGGGAGGAAAGGGTTTTACACTTACACATTATAATCTTACTGGGATCCTGCAGGCGTTCATACAGGCAATGATCCGAGAAGAGATGAAAATAAAACTTGATTCAGATCGACTTGTCAAGGCCGGGCGGTGGTGGCGCACGCCTTTAATCCCAGCACTCGGGAGACAGAGGCAGGCGGATCTCTGTGAGTTCGAGACCAGCCTGGTCTACAAGAGCTAGTTCCAGGACAGGCTCCAAAACCACAGAGAAACCCTGTCTCGAAAAACCAAAAAAAAAAAAAAAAAAAAAAAAAAAAGATCGACTTGTCAACCTGGTCTAGACTTCGGAAAGTCTAATGTAGGTGGTTCATTGTCAGCATATTTAAAACAGTACAATTTGGGAGAAAGTTTCTAGGCAACAATCATTCCAATTCTAGGTGCACATAAAGCTTAAGGTTTAACTACACAGAAATGCCTTTCCAAAGTACATGTGACCGCAAGGGTGGGCTCTCTGGCTGGCTGAAAGGTCTAGTGTGGTCTCGGATAGCATAGAGATCAGCAGACTATAGAATAAAGTGTGACATCTCCCTAAGGATGGGTTTAGCTGGGAGCTAAAGATAACAGTCTAGGGAGGGAGGGTCTGGGGTAAACATTCTGGGAAGTTGGGTGAGGTCTGCCTCTAGAGCTAGCGGAGGTCACCAAGGCTATTGGCAAAATCTGCTCTCTGCCTTCTGGATGGAATGTGGGTATTTTACCTCCTTCACTGAGAAGGCACCGCTGTGTGTTTGTTCCTGGTTTCCCTGGCGATGCATGGCTACAGGGCCCTTGTGTCCCCAACAGTCGACCATCACTGTTGGAAGTCGGGACAGGAACTATTGCAGAGAACGTGGAGAGGTGCTGCTTACTAGTTTGCTCAGCCCACTTTCTTATAGAACCCAGGGATGGCACTACCCACATTGTGCTGGGTGCCCTACAGCTGGTGGTGGTACATATGGTTGTATCACTAGCTGAGAAAATGCTTTATGGAGACATTTTTCTCAATTGAGGCTCCCTCCTTTCAGATGTCTCCAGTTTGTGTCGATTTGACATAAAACTAACCAGGACAACCATACAACTATTACTGATTTATAATCATAACATCTGTAAATAGAGATATTTTGATTTTCTTATTTATATTCTTTTTTTAAAGGCTTCTGGTTCTATATGGAATAAGAGTGGTGGGCTCCCTGTATTGTTCCTCATATCAGTGGAAATATTTGTTTTTTGATGTGTATGAGTGTTTTACTTGCATGACTATCTATGTACCATGTGTATGCCTGGTGCCTCAGGCCAGAAAAGGACATCAGGTCCTCTGGAAATACAGTTAAGATGGCTGTAATTGATTGGCACTGGGATCAAACCTGGGTTTCAGCAAGGGTGGTAAGTACTCTTAACTGCTGAGCCATCTCCAACCAAGCCCTGAAAATGCTTTTAAGTTTCTCCCATTTAATATAATGTTAATTGTAAACATATCACATTTATCCTTTACCACATTGAGATTTGTTCCTTCAGGAATTTTAACATGAAAGATGTTGGATTTTGTCAAAAAGCCTTTCTTGGCATCTATAAAATAACCATGTAATTTATCACATTTATTGATTTTATATCAAACCATCCCTGCGTATTTAGATAAAAAGCCAGTTTGATCATGGTGGATTATCTTTTTGATGTGTTCCTGAATTTAGTTTGCATTTACGTGGTTGGTTGGTTGGTTTGAGGCAGCCCTTTCTATGTAACCCTGGAACTCACCATATAGATCAGACTGACCTTGGAATCACTGAAATCTATCTGTACTCCCAAATGTTGAGATTGAAGGCGTATGTCACTACATCTGACTATGTTGGTGTTTTGGTTTGGTTTTGGTTTTTGGGACATTATTCCACTCTCCGGCCTCAGATGTGTGGCATTCCTCCTGCCTCAGCTTCTCCAGTGTTGGGATTACAAGCATGAGCCACCATACCCAGGTTACACAATTTTCTTTACAGATGAAATCGTGGCTCTGAAGCGGCTAAAGATGGAGAAGGAGAAGGAAGGGTTCCCAATCACGTCGCTGAGGGAGATCAACACCATCCTCAAGGCCCAGCACCCCAATATCGTCACTGTCAGAGTGAGGTTCAGTCTCCACATTTGGCATGCCCTGCCTGTGTGGGAGGTTTATCCCTTGAAGGGACAAGGGAGAAGGTTCCGGCATTGTAGGGTCAGGTGTTAGCAGCTCCAGTGATGCCGCCTCCCGGGAAGTCTTAGCAGGTCCAGAATCAGTGTTCGCCAGGGTGGGGGTGGAGGTAGAAACTCGACTGTTAATTCCTAGGAAATCGTTGTGGGAAGCAACATGGACAAGATCTACATTGTGATGAACTATGTTGAACATGACCTCAAGAGCCTAATGGAGACTATGAAGCAGCCCTTCCTGCCAGGTATGGCTGCACGCCACCCTGGACAGTCATAAGGACATGTGATCCTGTCTGTATGAGCTCAGAGTCACCCTGGACTGAGAGTGTTCCTGGGATGAACCTGCCCCCACCCCAGAAGTCTAGTTGCTGCTGGGCTACACAGATAACCCTGAGACCTGGGCCCTTTTGCAAGGGTGTTGGAAGCTCATGGGGCAAAGGAAGCGTGTGTGTGACCTCATTACTCCCACAGGGGAGGTGAAGACCCTGATGATCCAACTGCTGAGTGGGGTGAAACACCTCCATGACAACTGGATCCTGCACCGTGACCTTAAGACCTCTAACCTTCTGCTGAGCCATGCTGGCATTCTCAAGGTGAGCCTCATACTTCTCCCACCCCCGAGCCCTGTCCATACAGGTCTTACAGGCCGCCCTGTCTCTATTACAGGTGGGTGACTTTGGACTTGCTCGGGAGTATGGCTCACCCCTGAAGGCCTACACTCCAGTTGTCGTCACCCTGTGGTATCGTGCCCCAGAACTGCTGCTCGGTGCTAAGGTGGGTTTTTGTTTTTTTTTTTTTTTTTTGGTTTTTCGAGACAGGGTTTCTCTGTGGTTTTGGAGCCTGTCCTGGAACTAGCTCTTGTAGACCAGGCTGGTCTCGAACTCAGAGAGATCCGCCTGCCTCTGCCTCCCGAGTGCTGGGATTAAAGGCGTGCGCCACCACCGCCCGGCTTCTAAGGTGGGTTTAAAGAGGGGTCTGAGAGCAAGCCTGTGGCTGACCTGAGCCTCAGGCATCTGAACCCTGTGCTCTGGACTTTAGGAGTACTCTACGGCTGTGGACATGTGGTCAGTGGGCTGCATCTTTGGAGAGCTGCTGACACAGAAGCCTCTGTTCCCTGGGAAGTCAGACATCGACCAGATCAACAAGGTTTTCAAGGTGAGTGTTAGGGATGGCCTGTCTTTCTAGAGAACGTCTTGCAGTTTGTATGCAGAACTGGGATCAGGATTGGGACCCCGGCCACGCTGGTCTTTTGGTGGCCTCTCTGATAAGAAGTGACTTGTCGGCACCACGAAGGGCATGTCTAATTCGGACATCCCTGTTTTTCAGGACCTGGGAACTCCCAGTGAGAAAATCTGGCCAGGCTATAATGACCTCCCAGCAGTCAAGAAGATGACCTTCAGCGAGTATCCCTATAACAACCTCCGCAAGCGATTTGGGGCTTTGTTATCAGATCAGGGCTTTGATCTCATGAACAAGTAAGTCTGAGGGTGGCATAGTTGGCAGCCACCGGGCTCCAGGCTGATTTCTCTTGCGGAAATGCCATGGGGCCTGGATGCCCCCAGAATACCAGGTTGTAGGAGACACTGAGGCCCAGTGGGTCTCATCTTCCTTCTCAACCCCACAAGTTTCCACCAAGAGGCTTGGCTCTGTCTGTGGTGGCCGTGTGTGCCCTGATCTCCTATGTCGTTCTCTTCAGGTTCCTGACCTACTACCCTGGGAGGAGGATCAGTGCAGAAGACGGCCTGAAACACGAGTATTTCCGAGAGACCCCCCTCCCCATTGACCCGTCCATGTTCCCCACATGGCCCGCCAAGAGTGAGCAGCAGAGGGTGAAGAGAGGCACCAGTCCACGGCCCCCTGAGGGCGGCCTGGGCTACAGCCAGCTGGGTGATGACGACCTGAAGGAGACGGGCTTCCACCTCACCACCACCAACCAGGGAGCTTCAGCAGCTGGCCCTGGCTTCAGTCTCAAGTTCTGAGGTCAGATTGACTGACCTTGGCCAGCTAGATTGGTGACAGGCAGACCTGAATCAGGGCAACTTTTTTTTTTTTTTTATGTTGTTTGTTTTGGGGTGGGCTGAAAATTTGTAGAATTAAATCACATTTTTCCTTCTGGAAAGGAAAGAGTTTTCAGAGTTGTCTAACTTGCCTCGTGAAAAAGGGTGAGCATCTGGAGGTGTCAGAGTAGATGGCCCACCCCTCCGCGTAGTAAGGCCGGGTCTGGAGCTGAGCTGGAGTTGTCTGCTTGTCAGTCTGGGAGGCTGGTGGCTTGTGTGCGATGCATGAGGCGGCCTGCAACTCGCTGGAGTAACTAAGCCAGACCCATCCACCACAATCTTTGGCTCTCAGAACCAGGTGTGGGACAACTTTAGCCACAGTGGGTTTTTATACATGAGGTGTTAGATGTTTTAAGTAGTAAACTATTCTTCTTGGAGGAAGCTTTTGTATGTCTTCTTTTTCCCCATCATGCTGGCTCCCAGCTGGGCCCTAAGTGCTTGGGGCCCCTACCTCTGTCCACACCGATCCTCAGCCTCTCCACACTGAAGCCTCACCTAGGGCCGACCCACATCCCTCTCACACACCCTAGGGGATGCTGCTGACCCCTGGGTTTCATTTTACCCCACTGCTCCAGGGGCCAGGTTGGCAGAGCAGAAATAAGTGAGTACTGACCCCAGCACTCCCACATCCAGATGGCAGAGACTGGCCTTCCCTCTTCCCATGAAACAGCACAGAGACATCAGAGAGAAAGTGCTTTATCTGCTGGCTGTTAGCAGGCTCAGCTCCTCAGTCGCACGCGCCAGGAGTAGGTGGTGAGCACACGCTGGTGCCGGCGCACCACACACGTGTAGGTGCCTTCGTTGACTGCGTTGGCAATGATACTCAGCTGTGCCTCGCCCAGGGCCAGGTAGCCGGGGTAGGAGAACTCCAGGGGCTCCTGGTCCTTGTACCAGCTGCAGGGGGAGGTTCCTGCATCCCTACTCATGCCGAGGGCCCCAGGATATACCCACCGGGGCACCCCAGGCAGCCCCAAGCCCCTCTGGACATGCCTGCCCAGTGCTGTTTACTCACTATACTTTGCCCTTCTTGCGTAGGAGCTTCTGCCCGCAGTGGAAGGTCATGTTCCTGCCCTCTTTGACCAATCTCGTTTTCATTCTGGTGGGTGGTGTGGTGGTGGCGACAGTGGGGAATGGGAATTCTGCTCAGAGAATGGTGAAATGCCACGTCAGTGCTTAACCCCATCAAACCAGGCTCAGGAGAACTCCCACCCAACCCCATCTGAGCCTCCCTCACCGTAGCAGAAGTCACAGCTTCTGGGGCAGAGCCTCTTCATGAGCCTCTGATGGGTATCGCAGAATCCCTTTCGTGCCCAGGATGTACACCCAAAGAGCCGGTCCAGGCAGCCTAACAGGAGAGCAAGGCAGCATGGCTCAGAGCTTGCCTAGAGCCCTCCCATCCATCTGACACCCACCAGCCCCAAGGCACCCACCATAGAGTCGGTGTAATCCCCACAGCTCATCCTGGGACAGTGCCTTCCAGCCCCTCAAGGTGGCGTTTATGTGCATGAGTGCCTGCTCTTGCTGTGAGTGCATCAGTCCCAGCGCATGGCCAATCTCGTGCGCCGCCACATGCACCAGGTCTGTGAGCCATACGCCTGTGGGCCCCATGATTAGTGCTTGGGAACCC
This sequence comes from Chionomys nivalis, assembly GCF_950005125.1. NCBI lineage: Eukaryota > Metazoa > Chordata > Mammalia > Rodentia > Cricetidae > Chionomys > Chionomys nivalis. Next base: position 691,047 of record NC_080096.1, on the reverse strand, counting down.
TCAGCCCTTCCGCTCCCAGTCTTGCTCTTGGAGGCCCAGCGCTGATGGGGAAGCCCAGCTGCAAGTCACCCTTAGCCCACAGCCAAGGAAGATAAGTTTGTTCCCGGTCTAGGCTGTGAGCTTGGCCCTCAGGAATGCAGCTCCAGCTCCCTCTCCAGCGGCTTGGGGGAGGGGATGGAGGGGTGCGGGGAGGAGTCGGGCCTGTGAGAACCAGAATTCCTCTCAAAATATTCAGCCCCAGGAAATCCTTCCTACCCCAAAGCCCTCTGTAGCCTACATAGTGGAGAGAATGGGGCCCCCAGGAAGAGGCCAGACCAAGGAGTTGGATCACCTTTCTTCCAGCTGTAGCGCGTGGGGCCCAAGACCCAGTACTCGCTGTCATCAAAGTGGATGCCCCCGTGGGGTGGGAAGAAAGCGTGGGCCAGTTCACCTGTGGGGCCATCAAAGCAGTGGTGCAGGGCAGAGACCAAGCAGTCGGTGTGGTTGACCGGGTAGAAACCTAGGAAGACAGGGCTGCGGTCACACCTGTGGGGGCCGGGGGTGGGGCGGGAGCGCTTCAGTCACCCACCCACCTATCTGGAGGTCGCTGGGATGCTCGGGGGCCACTTCACGGAAGCGGAACGGGGAAACTTCACTCCACATGCGAAAGGCGGCAGCCAGGCCCTTCCTGGTCTCCTCCGGGTTTAAAAGGTTCCGGGGAAAGGAGAGAATCCTGGGGGCGGGGTATTGAGAGTTAGTGTCGGAGGCAGTGTCTGCGGTATGGCCTGACCACCCGCCCGCCTTCCCGGGTGACACCTGTAGGTGAGGTTGAAGTGGTTCCAGCGCAGCCTGGCCGGTGTTAGCGTGTACCGGCGTCTTCGGGGTACCGGTATGGTCAACGAGCTGGGGACCTGGACAGTGGAGACCCCTGAAGGGTCTGGTGCGTCTACATTTCTCTTCACGGGGGGGAAAAAAGTGGATTTGAGGAGGCAGGAGAAAGAGTCTGTGGTTCCCAAAATAGTTGCTGAGAGCTGGCTTGTTAGGCAATGGAGTGGGGGAAATTGCGAATGAACCCTCGGGGTTTTTCGCTTTCCCACACTTAATGAGTTGCTTTTACTCCCCACCCTGGTGCAGGAAGCTTTGAGAGTGGAGAGTTCAAGGCCAGCCTAGTCTACGGAACGAGTTCCAGGATAGCCAAGGCTACACAGAGAAACCCTGTCTCCAAAAGAAAAAAGGGGGGGGGGGGGAGTTCAGAGCTACACGAGGCAGGCTTGGTGGCGCATGCCTTTAATCTCTGGAGGTGGAGGTGGTCTACAGAGGCCAGCCTGGCCTACAGAGCGAGTTCCACAAGTAAATCTACACAGAGAAACCCTGTCTCAAAATAAATAGCCAGTGAGAGTGAGCAGAGCTAGAGACGGACGCTGCCTCCCACCAGCGACCCCTGGACACACTAATTGAGAATGCCTGGAACTAATGACTCACACGCAGGCCCACACGCCCCCTTACAGATGGGCCCACTGATTGACAGACCCTCAGATGCGAACCAGCTCACCGCTGCACTCCAGGCGGTCTCTGCCGGCGCCCGTGGCCACTCCAGCAACACCAGCGCGGAGAGAAAGCACAACCCGCTCAGGACAGCCCCGAACCAGCGGCCCTGTTGTACAGCACCCGATACCCCCAGATGGACGCAGGCTGGGCAGCCCATGGCAGACTTGCTGTTGGGATCAGGGCCACAAGGGGCAGCGCGACGCAGGGACTTGGGCCGCAGAGTTGGGGCGGAGTGGGAGGGGGGTTGGCGAGGAGCGGCTCGAGTTACAGCCCTCGTGGGGCGAGGACCCGGCGCTGGCCTGTGAAGTGAACCAGCTGGCCCGTCCGGAACGATCCTCATCTCTTAGGGGGTTCCGGGAACCAGGTCTTAGGGTCGGTGACAGTGGCCTGAACGCCCGCCCAAATGATGGGGGATGTCTATCAGAACGGGAGAAATGGCTAGAAACAAGTAAGGCGCCAGAGCTCAGATTTGGGGAAGGGGCATCAATTGCTCCCCATGCCCACCTGGTTGGGGCTGAATGACTTTTTGGCTTTTCCCCCTCACAATGAGTCCGCGAGGGAAATCTCGGTTTTGGTTCCCGCAGTGACTGAGTGGAACCAGGACACAGAGAGGGGAGTGCAGAGGCAGGGGACGTGGCAGTGAGAATACAGTGGTTGAGCGCGGCAGACGGGAGAGACTGCAGTAGAGAAGGGGCCTCAGGAAAGACAGGGCGTAGGAGGTCTGGGGGGGGGGGGTCCTTACGACATCTGGGAAAGGATCTACTTGGAGCAGAAGGTGCTCTCGTTGGACCAGAACGGGAGGTCTGGGGAGAGTGCCAGGACCCGGAATTTCTGCTCAGGCTTAGAGGGGAGGGGGTTACAGAAACAAAATCAGGCACTGAGTGTGGTGGCCTGGTAGGGTTCTGGCTTGGGGGCGGGGGGAGAAGGTTAGGAGCGATGGTCTGAGCCCTGAAGGGTAGACCTGGCAGCCGGTGGCTGTATTGGGTGTGTGCCCAATGAGCGTGGCATGGTAACTCAAGTGATGCCAGGCCCAGCTAAGATCCCCAGGGCGGAGCAGACTGGGTGGGTGAGACACGGAGAGCAGGGGGTAAGAGCCCGGCTGAGGAAGGAGGGGCTCCCAGCCAGACGCCTTGTCCCTCCCAGTCTTCCATGCCGGCTTTGGACCCTGGGTGACAGCAACAAATGTACTGGCCAGCAGAGTCAGCGCCAAGCTGCCCGGAATAGCTGTGCTGGAAGTTCTTGAAAAGCATTAGCCATCTGCCCTCCTTTCATTACTAAGTATTTGTTCCAACAAATGGACCCTTTCTTGCGTCTTCCCTCTGCCCCTGCTCAACTGCCAAGAGCCTGGCGGCCTCCTACCCTCTCCTGAGCCAGGACCCTCTGAAAGGGGAGACTGCTTTGGCCAAAATCCAAATAGTCTAAGTTCCGCCCCCCCGGGGGGGGGACGGGGGAAGGGACGGGCACAGGGGCAGAGGCAGGTACGGTGGGCCCCCATGGGGGCGAAAATAGGGCCACCCTAAGCCTTTTGGAGCACCGAGTGGGTTCCGGGACCCTCTTGTGTCAAACCACAGCCAGATCACTGTAAGTGGCCTGTACGACAACCAGTGAGTGTTCCTGACCTACAGGCAGCCTGAGGCTTCGTGCGGTGTATGTGTTTTGGGGGTGGGGAGAGTTTGCTGGGAATGGTGAGGATCGCTGGGGCCTGCCCAGCATCACTAGGCAAGGAGCAGGCAGCAAAGTCCGAGAATCTTTTTATAAAATACACGTGTTTTATTGAAGGGTCTGGGATCGGCCACGGTGTGCTGAATGCGCTCACACGAAGATCTGAATGCGGTCGCGGATGGGCTGGCGGCAGATGGGGCAGGCGGTGAGCGCGGCGCCACAGGGCGCGCATGCCCCGTGGCCGCACTGGAACACTAGGCGGATGTGGCTGTCGATGCAGATGGGGCAGGTGATGCGCTCCTCCATCTGCCGGTAGCGGCTCTGGAGCTCCTCCACCAGCTGCCGAGGAGGACCGGGTACCTGAATGGTGTTTACCACCTCTGAGCCATCTGTGGGGTGAGGTGAGTGGGCGTCAGCCACAGCAGGTGTGAAGATTGGGTTCGGGCGAGGAGGGCGTGCGCCAAGCCCCTCCCACACACCTGAGCGCAGCTTCTTGCTGATGGCCACCTGGCACCTGATGCACTTCTTCATCCTCCGAGCGCACTCTGCCAGCAGGGGCAGCGTACCGTTAGTGGGGCCAGACGAGGCGGCCAGGCCACCCTGGGCCTCCACAACCTGCACTCACCCTCACACACGGTGCGATGCTGACACGGCGAGAACAGAACCAGCAGTGCCAGCTCCGAGCACACCAAGCACTCGGCAGCTTCTGGCCCTGCCGTGCCAGACACATGCAGGTTCGTCACGGTGTTAGGGGTGCTCAGCACGTGCCGGGGGCCCGGGGGCACACCCCCACCGCCACCTGCCTGTCGCTCCCTGCAGTTGGAGGAGGGGGCTTGAAAGGACCCGGTGGCCTTAGCAGTGCCCCCCCTCCACACCCCCATTTTGGGCTCACCGGAAGCGCTGGGCACAGCCCTGCAAAGCCTTGAGCACTCGGCCTTCCGTGGCCAGGTCCAGTGGGCTCCTGCCACGGTGGTTTGCGTAGCTCACGTCAGCACCCTCCAGTGCCAAGAAGCAGGCCACTGCTGCGCCTACGGTCAACTCTGTGCTGCCTGGGAGGCCTGAGGCCTGTAGCTGAGCGGCAGAACGTACAGATAAGTGCGGACACCCACGCGGACTTGAGGAAAGCCTCTGCTGGCCCCAGGCTGACCCAGAAATCTGAACAATGGGGCACGCACACACCCCTTCTGGGCTAAGGCTTCTGGTTCTAGGAAGAGGGGAGAAGACAGCCCCCAAAAGGTACCCTTCGCTAGGTAGGTGTAGAAACTCTGAGACCTTTCATCCTCTCGTCCCAACCAGACCCCAACCCTTTTCCAATTGGCCTAGATTACAGATCCTGAAACTGAAGTCCTCCAAACTGCCCCACTGTCCAGAAATCCTGGTTCCCTAGAGCACAGTAGGAAGTGGAAAATCACCCAGGCCCTCCTTCCCAGCCCCTCACCCTCGACAGCAGCTGCAAGGGCCCTGGGTCCCCCCCAGCCCTGTCAGACACCAAGGGCAACAGCTGGTGCCGCTGCAGGGCGACGTGCAGGGCTGTGTCTCCCTCCTCATCCTCAGTGTTGACGCTGCAGCCAGCATCCACCAGCAGCGGAACCAGCCCCACGTGGGCCTGCTGCACAGCCAGATGCAGCGGAGACTGAAGCTTCCGGTTGCGCACGTTCACATCGCAACGGCCCTGGGGAAAGGGGGTGAGGCACGGGCTCAGTTTCCAGACCCTACCGGGTCTGGCTCCTGGCCTGTGGGTGGCCCAGGGTCCCCTGCACCCACCTCTCGGATTAGGACCTGGGCCACCTCACGGTGGTCATTGAGAGCTGCCAGGTGCAGTGCGGTGAAGCCATCCTCCTTCTTGGCATCCACCAGCTGCCGTGCCCGTGCCAGAATCTTTCTGACTGCCCTGTAGGAACAAGGAGGTCGGTCCGTCCAAGGTCTTCTGCTGACCCGAGTGCCCTCAGTAGGGACAGCCTGGCAGTAGTAATATGACCAAACACCACACTCACAGCACATGGCCCTTGAGGGACGCATGGTGCAGCAATGTAAAGCCCTGGCTATTGGTAGCAGTGACATCGATACCAGGCACCTCGGTGAGGACTTCAACAATGCTGCTGGCACCGGCACCTGCAGAGATGGCAGAATGCAGGGGCGTGTCCGCGTGGGCATCCTGAAACAGACGGTGCTGGTCACACAAAGGTGCCTTTGTCCAAGGTCAAGTTGCTTCCTTGACCTAGGGCTGGTTAGCGGCAGAGTGTCCAGGGACTCTCACTCACCGGCAAGTTGACATCACAACCACGCTCACACAAGGTCTTTACCACCTCTAGGAAGCCCCTCTGCACAGCCACATGCAGGGCTGTGCTGCGTGTGCCATTTCGAGCATCAACCCCACATCCTGCACTCAGGAGCACTCTTGTGGCCTCAGGCTGGTTCCTACGGGAAGAAATGGGAGGATTTGAGGTCACCCTGTTACGCACACTGGCTCTAAGGTTTATTCCCAAGAGGACCCACCCACCAGCCTGCCCAGGCCTCACCCCAGAGCTGCGTAGTGGAGCGCAGTGTTGCCCTCATCGTCCAGGAGGTCCACACTTGCCCTTGCCTGCAGCAGCAGCTGCACCAGCTCTACCTGGCCCAGGTAAGCAGCCACCTGTAGGGCGGTCCTGCCCTGGTTCTTGGTGTCCACCTGTGCGGAGAGCCAACACATGAATTCTAGGCCCTGTCCGCGCTGGCTCTCCGAAGGGTGGGGCGGAAGCTTGCCTGCTCCGGGTGCCTTCGCAGTAGATCCAGAGCCCGGGCTACATTTCCCAGTGCAGCCTCTACTACCAGCCTCCCTGGATGCTCTGGGTCACTCTTCTGGGTCCGGAGCTTGTCCAGGGCCACACTCAGTGAGCCTGGGGGCAGGGTTGAGGTAAGTGCCGGCCAGGGGCTGCCCTTCCTCCCACCGGCCACTGAGGCTGATGCCGCACTTCTGTTCTCTCTGGCACGCTCAGCCACGTCCAAGTTGGTGTCTTCCTCGGGCCGGTAGGCCACTAGGCAGGAGGGGCTAAAGGTCCACCGTTGACCGCCGACTGCCACACGCAAGTTTCCGTCTCCAAACACCTTCAGCACTTTCCCCACGCGGCCCAGGGCCTGGGGAGAGGTGGGGTCACAACAGGTTGGAAGTAGAGCAGACAGCAGCTGGGGGTGGGGACAGATGTGGTTGACAGCAGACGGTAAGACTCACGGGAGCCATGTCATCCGTCCATTCGCCATGTCCAGCCTGGAGTCGCTTCACAGTGTCAAGGTCATCGATGACCCGGACCACATCACCCACCCAGAAGCTGTTGTGCTAGATGACAGAGAAGCAGGTAAGGGGAGTCCCCCAGCTACTTCTCTCAGGATCATGCACGAGGGCTCCTCCTGCTCCGGAGGGCAAGAAGATCTAACCTTGACCCCAATTCCTGCCTCAAGTACAACCAAATGGCTTGACTGGTCAAGGGCCTCAAGTGACCAAATCAGCCCTGGGTGGCCAGCCTGAGCCACAGGGCAGTGGGGTAGCAGCAGACCAGACCAAAGCCAGCTCTAGAGATCTGTGAAGGCCTAGACCTGTTTCCAGGGCACCTACCCACTGGTCAGACCCAGGAAAAATGTTGAAGATGGAGCTGGGTGAGACCCCAGGGTGTCAGCACAGGGCCAGGAGGGAGAGTAGGGCCTGTTATGGGGAGGGGGGGGTCCTGCAGGGAATCTATGCCTACGACCTATGCACTTGTGTGCAGAGCGAAAGCCTGAACGTGGCCTGTCCTGAAGAATCCTCCTCTGCCCCACTCTGTCCCTGCTTGGACAGCCCCACCTATCTGGCACACATCCCATCCCAGAGTCCAGTTTTCCAAACAGCTCTTACAGAATCTGCCCAAGCTGGTCTCCTGTGGCACACCTCCACCTCTAGCCTACAACAGTACCTTCCTTTTGTTCTCAGGACAGAGCCCCTGGCCCACAGGCTGTAGTCTAAAATGTTGTCAGTACTTCATTCTTCTGTGTGCTTCACACTGGATTCCCTTCCTGGCCTCACCTCCACCCACCAGGCTCTCCCCCTTCCCACAGGTTGCAGTCTTTAACGGGAAAGCTGGTGCCCTCGTCCTGCCTTAGCATTCCCAAGACTGAACCGGCACATGGAAGGAATTAGAGAAGCAGTAAGTGGGGCTCAGCCCAGCCCCCTAGGCACCTTGGTGAGAGCCCCAGGGTGGAAGGTCCAGCGGGTCTCGTGGTTGAACTGCACGCGCACGTCCCCACGGTCTGTGATGCGGTGCACGGTGCCCATCTGTCCGATAAACTGTGGCGGGTCACGGAGGCTATGGCTGGGTCAGGCTGGACTCTCGGGGCAGGAAGAGGGATGGGGTCCAAAGGACTCGGGGAGGAGGGACATGGGGACTCAGCAGAAGAGACGGCTCACCTCCGCCATCCTAGGGTTCCAGCCACCGTGGCCTTCTTGCATGTCCCTTAGGACGTCTGTGTCCAGCAGACACTTGACCTTGTCCCCACGCTGGAAGGGCTGGCCATCGACACTCACCCTGCGCTGAAGCTCTGCTGGTTTGCCTGGGGGAGGGTGGCAGGCTAGGTCTCAGGAAGCAACCTGCTCTCACCCGTCAGGACAGGCCAGAGTAATATGGGTACAGCCAGGGCAGGAGGGCAGCTGGTGTCATGGCCCCAGCCCCATACCGAGCTTCGGGAGGTGCTCCTTGTAGTAAAAGCCGCCGGCCGCCTCCCCAACACACTTGAGGTCCACCTTGCCCTTGTGGCCCACGCGGTACACGTTGGTGGTTCCATCTGCCCACGTCACGCTGGCCACACTTCGGCCTGTCTCCACATCCCAGCCACGGATGTCCACCACGCGGCCTGTCTTCCCTTCCCCACCTGGGAAGACAGGATGCACACCAGTAGGCAAAAGTGCCTCAAGGCTGAGCCATCCCCAGTCTCTCCTCCCTGTCTTTCTCCAGACAACACTCACCATCTTGGGAGCCCCATTCCCAGTCAGGGCCTCGGACCACTTTTGCTCCCTGAAAGATGCCCCTCAGTGGGATTCGAGGGAGTCCCTGTCGGGGACTCAGTGAGACCCTGCAAGAGAATGAATCCTGAGCCATGCAGAGTGATATGACTGACGGCCAGTTCTTGCACTGGCCACCCTGTCCCTCTATCCTAAAGGGTCTGTAGAACAGGTATTCTGGATCCAGGCCAAACTGCTGTCCTCGAATGGCCTTCCCCAGTCGGCCTCCACACTTTGGGAAAGGGAACAAGCTATTCGGTGTCTCTAGGTTCAGACGCCTTCACCAGTACCAGGCAGGGACTCTTGGAGCAGTCTATGTGATCAGTCCATGTCTGCTGCTTTTAAGGCAGCAGGGGCAGGGCCCAGCCCAGAGGAACGAAAACACTTATCTGGTCACCAGCACAGACAGCAGCCGCCCTGACCTAATGCTGGCCAGAAGAGGGAACCTCCACTACACTCCTCTCCACACAGAGGAAAGATCAAGAGATCAGAGAATAAAGGATGGGACCCGAGTGCCTTCCCAAGTCTTCCATCCTTATCTCTCTGTCTTGGGCCAGGGCCACTCCCGGCTGTGCCCATGGGCGGGCACCCAGGGTGAGCTGCCACTGCAAGCCTCCTTGCCAGGCCTGGCTCCACCAGGGGATGCTGTATGTTTCAACAGCCACTGCTATTTATGTGGGTAACATAGAGGCCACCTTCAGTGCTCCAGGCTGCAGCTGCACTGGAGTCTGCCTGCCTGGCTTCAAGAGCGAGGTATCGGGAAGCCCCATCCACAGCATCCACTTCACCACGTGCCTGGAGAAAGCCCCCAGTGAGGAATGGAGGTGTGTGATTCTCAGAGCTGGAGAATCACTTGACCCTAGCTATTCTCCCAGGAAACTGCAGGGTGAGCTCGCTAGGTATTTTTTGGAAGTAACTCCGGCCAGAGGTCAGGGCCTGGCTCAATGTCAAAAGCACCACTCAGAAGGCCTCAGGGAGGTGGGCTGTGGCCTAGGGGACTCACGGGCGTGAGTGGGATGTCTCGTAGCGCTCGAAGGCGTGGGTGAGGTCGTGTTTGTTGTGCATGTAGCACTGCGTACAAAGGTCATAGTCAAAGCAGACGCGGCACTTCCAACGCATGCCGCGAAGCCCGTGTTTCTTGCAGCAGTCACAGATGATGTTGGGGTGACGGATACCTAGATGCAGGGTGGGGTATGTGAGGACCTGCTGGGTCTCCAGACACCCGGCCAGCCCCACCCACAGCCGGGCATCACCACACACCGATCTGGGCGTTGTCGTATAGCAGCAGGTCGTGGGCACCTTGGTAGCCGGCTCGATAGTTGGTACGTGTGCCCTGGTCCCACTGGACAACAACTGTACGGTCGGGGGTGGAGGGGCTGCCATGGCGGCCAAGCTCCACCACGGTGCCCACACCGCCCTCACCGCCGTCCTGCTGGCCCCACTTCCAGTCTGTTCCGCGTACCACACGCATGCCCACCTGCACACCTGCGTGGGGGTCCAGGTCCATGGTGAGTGCAGCTGTTCAGAAACCTGTAATAGAGAGCACGCTCAGTCTGTGTCAAAATATCATACGCCAGGCTGATCACAGGACACGTGTTGAGACGGCCACCTGGGGGAGAAGGGTGGATCAGGAATAGAGAAAGAGCCGGGCGATGGTGGTGCACGCCTTTAATCCCAGCACTCGGGAGGCAGAGGCAGGCGGATCTCTGAGTTCGAGACCAACCTGGTCTACAGAGCTAGTTCCAGGACAGGCTCCAAAGCCACAGAGAAACCCTGTCTCGAAAAACCAAAAGAACAAAGAAGAAAGGGCAAGAGGGGGCAGACTGGGAAAGCCAGAAAGTCAGCAGGAAATGTAGGAACACCCACCACTGTGACTCTATAGGAGTCACCACTGCCTGAAAGGAAGGAGCAGAAGTTTGGGAACATTGTAAGTGGACAGGCACAAAGGGTCAGAGACTGAACCTGGCACCGTGGCCACAGCTAGTGGATCTGTTCCCAAAAGTCTCTGCGTGATGCTCCATCAGTGTAAGTAACTTTAAAGCTAGAGGTGAACAGGTGTACACTTTAACACCAGCACTCAGGAGGCAGAGGCAGACGGATCTCTGTGAGTTAAGACCAGCCTGGTCTACACAGTGGGAACCTGTCTACAAAGATAAAATTAACTACCAGGCATGGTGGCACACGCCTTTAATTCCAGAAGCAAAGGCAGTGAATCCCTATGAGTTTCAAGGCCAGCCCAGCCTACACAGCAAATTCCAGGACAGTCAGGGCTACACAGAGAAACCCTGTCTCAAAAATTGCTTAATTAATTAAAAATAAAACTAATAGCCGGGCGGTGGTGGTGCACGCCTTTAATCCCAGCACTCGGGAGGCAGAGGCAGGCGGATCTCTGTGAGTTCGAGACCAGCCTGGTCTACAAAGGGAGTTCCAGGACAGGCTCCAAAGCTACAGAGAAACCCTGTCTCGAAAAAACCAAAAAAAAAAAAAAAAACTAATAAACCAGACGGTGGTGGCACACAACTTTAATCCCAGTACTTGGGAGGCAGATTCAGGCGGATCTCGGTGAGTTCGAGGACCAGCCTGGTTCAAAGCAAGTCCCAGGACAGAGAAACCCTGTATCAAAAAATCAAAATAAATATGCAGGAGAAATGGCTCAGAGGCTGGGAACGCTGGTTGCAGTTTCAGAGGTCCTGAGTTCAAATCCCAGCAACCACACGGTGGCTCACAACCGTCTAAAATAAGATCTGGTGCCCTCTTCTGGCCTGAAGGCATACATGCAGGCAGAACACTGTACACATAAGTAAATCTTTAAAAAAAGAAGCAAAGACTATTCTTCTGTGCAGCTCAGTGATATGTGGGACTTAAAGAACTGTTGATTCAACAAGATACCATGAAGCAACTGGACAGATAACCACGTGAAAGAAAATGCTCGCAGTGTTCACAATCCACAGAGAACTACCTCAAGTGTATATGAAAATGTGAGACAAGCTGGGAATGGGCAAGACAAGATCCTGGGCTCAAAGAATAGGGCAGTAAAGTCACATAACATCTCAGGGACCATCTCTGGTCCAGTGGTGGTGGCGCACGCCTTTAATCCCAGCACTCGGGGGCAGAGGCAAGTGAATCTCTGTGAGTTCGAGGCCAGCCTGGTCTACAAGAGCTAGTTCCAGGACAGTCTGGTCTACATAAGCAAGTTCTAGGACATGCTTAAGCCACACAGAGAAGCCCTGTCTAGAAAAACAAAAAAACAACAAAAAGCAAAAAAGAAAGAAAGAGAAAATAATAAATAGGATGAGAAATGACAGCATCATAGTGCAGGCGTCCTCGTCATTTCTCATCCTATTTAAGCACAGGCCCTGAAGCAGGGGACTGCTTAGAATGAACACCAGCAGTCCTGGTCCAGGACACATGCTCAAGCTACACCTGGTTGGGTGCAGCTGAAGACTATTACAGCATCCGGTCAACTACAGCTGGGGTTCAATGGCCCTGCTCAGTCATGAGACAAAGGTCAGATTGTTAAGTGAACAACAAGAGGAAGACAGCACACACCAGCCCTCTGCCTGGGCCCTTCTCCAGGATTCCTGTCTTTCCCCAGAATGACAGCCTCTGGCCTGTGCAGCTCAAGAAGCATTCTCCACTCCCCACCACGAAGCCACAGATGAGCAGTAAGGAAGACCAGTACCCCTGCCTGGCCACATACACCAGCTGAAGGCTAGGTATCTGATGGTAGTGGCCTGCACACCACAGGCTGTTCCAGAGCCAAGCACAGGAAAAATTCCAACATCACTCAGAACCCATGTTGTGCACGGGGAAATACCACACACAGACTCTGGGTCCACATCTCACCGTATTCTCAGGAGCACGAGTCTCCCGGCCAGCACAGCCTTGTGCAGATTTTTTTTTTTTTTTTTTTTTTTTTTGGTTTTTCGAGACAGGGTTTCTTTGTGGTTTTGGAGCCTGTCCTGGAACTAGCTCATGTAGACCAGGCTAGTCTCGAACTCACAGAGATCCGCCTGCCTCTGCCTCCCAAGTGCTGGGATTAAAGGCGTGTGCCACCACTGCCCAGCCCTTGTGCAGATTTTTAAAGATTCTATTATTTTATGTGTATGAGTGTTTTGCTGCATTTATCTACACCACATGGGTGCAGTGCCAGGAGAGGCCAAAAGAGGGCGTGAGAGCCCTTGTGACTGGAGTTACAGTGACTGAGAGACATCATATGAATTCTAGGGATTGAGTCTGGGGGTCTTCTGAAAGGGCAGGCAGCATTCCTAATCACTGTGTCAGCTCCAGGTCTCTTCTGCAATTCTTATGCCTGCACACAGGCCCAGGACTGCAAGGATCACAGCAAAAGCAAACAGGCAGTCACCTGATCAGAGACTATGAAGAGCCTTCCCACACAGCTGGGCTCTGTGCTTCAGGGGACCCCCCTCATCCTTCCAGGGACCTTGTCTGTCTTCTCTTTAGCTCACTCCTCTCCATGGACTCCAGAGTGCCTAAGATGTGGCAAGAGGGCCTGATGCCAGGGTAAATCCTTCCTTCTTCTTTCTACAGGAGGGACAACCCACAAAGAGACCTCTTGGTGAGAATGTTCAAAACTGGTGCTAGTGAGCCCCAGACTAGTGGGGGGAATCTGTGGTCAGCTAGCCATGGCAGCTGGCTCTGCTCCTCTATGGTCTGTATAGCTCACCTCCTACAGTCTCATGAGTCTGACACAAGGGGACCCAGAGCCCCCCTCAATTCTACACAACTCCCTTTGATCAGGCACTTTAGTCCCAAAGTCTTGGGGGGCAGCCACCAAGTCCTTTCACTGCCACATGGTTAGTCTGACTAACCACATCTAGCTAGACCCAGCCTTGCCAGAATCAGCAATGACTGAATAGCTAGGATGGGTGAGACACAAAAAAGTAGGGAGAGTAGGGAGCGCTGTGTTTGGCTCCTGTAATGACTACAAATTCTGTGGTTTTGATGGCCCAAATGGTTCAGGTCCCTTACCCCAAATACTGCATACTCATTGCAAGCCAGACACCAACTGGTTCATTGGTTAACTCAGCTCCACTGCCCCTCACAGCTGGGAAGACATTGAGAAAACTGCATTCCCATTCCAACAAGAACACAGCTGTTTAGCCAGAGCAAGGCTTGCTATAAGAGAACCTTACACTCTCAACAAAAGTAGGCAGAAAGATTCAACTGGTAGCTTTGATAGTGTGGGAAACCCTGACAGCCATCCCCTGGACCTGGCCAGCACTGCAATAAAAGGGTAGAAAAGTAAAGCCAGGCATGGAGGTGCACGCTTGTAATTCTTGCATTTGGGAGGCTGGGACAATAGGTTCTCAAACACCAATCTGCTCAGGGCAACATAGCAAGACCTTATCTCAAAAGAGCGTGGGAAGAAGGAAAAAGGGAGGAAGAGAAGTGAGAGAGGAAGGAGGAGGACCCTGTGGTCACTCTAGAACTGTGAGGCAGGCCTCTGTTTCTGAAACTGGCCTTCAGCCACAGCTTCTCTACAGGATAATGGCGGGACTTGATCCTGGACTTTTTACAGACGTGGAGTAGGGTGGGCTTCAAACATGCCAACAAGCATAGCCCCTGTGTGGCCCTGCCTTCAGGAGAACGGGCAGAGGTCATAGAGCTCAGGTGGAGGCTGCCCAACAAGGCCCAAGAGCATCAGGGCCGGGCCTCAACCAATGACTCCACATGGAGTAGCAGGAATGCTACCAGGCGCTCCCGACAACGGTAGGTGGTCTGCAGTGACCAACATCTACATCACCATCGTGCTTGGCTAAGCAAAGCTCTCCTTGTCCCTGGCCAGTGAACTTCCAGTCTCAAGAGCAGGCCAGCAAAGTCAGAACACAACCAGATAGAACAGAGCAAGGGCTTTCTGCCCAGAACCACTACCTCAATGCCTAAGACTGCCCTGCAGGCACAAAACTGTGGGCCATAGACAAGAGTCAAAACACGACTACTTTCACAGGCTTTCCACTAACACTGGGCCATGTGAACACTAAGAGTGCCCAATACTGGTGGCACGTGCAAATTGGAAGCCTATGTTCACCCCCCCCCACCCCCACAACCTGTACCCTGGAGGTCTTACGGTCTCTGCTTTGGAGGCTGCACTCTCCCCTCATCTTTCAAGGTATTATCTGACTGTGGTCTCCTTACCTGAGCTGGGTCTCTGGGAATGCCCCCGCCATAAACATAGTTACTGTACAACCAGACAGGAGACAGGTTTCCTGGGCCTCAAAAACAGCTGGATATAGCATTCTATGAAACTGTTAGAAGACCCAGTGGCTTTCTCTCCCCTCTCCCTCCAGGCCTCCCTGCCTGGTCTCTACATTATCAGCAACCTACCATTCTCATCCCGTTCCTTAGCCTGTCAGACCGCTATCAGAACAGAAAAGGTCACCAGGAGTACCTGGAGGGGTGGGTGCTGACACAGAACAGAATAAGATGACAGAGACAAGATCTAGACAGACTGTAGGAAGGTTTCTACTTTGGACTCGGCTCTTGTTTGCATCCATCTAGGAGGCCTCCCTCTTTGGATGTCACAGGACCCTGACCACAGTGAAGGGGCCCTGTTTACTTCACGATTAACAGAGAGTGGCAGGGACGAGTCAACTTCAGAGTCCAATTTTCCGACGCAGGTCTCATCCCTTGAGCTTACCAGGCAATTGACCAAGTAAGGCCCAGGGCAGAGTCAAGAGGGAAGCTGGCCTCTAGCATCCTGGGTGCAGCACCAGGCCAGAGATGATGAATCTACTGTTCCAAGCCTCTGGACAAGCCCACGAAGAGGCTGCACGCCTGAACAGTACCTTATGCTCACGCTAGCCATTCTGCAAACCTCAGGAGAGTCTACGCCCAGGGTCCCTGGAGAGAGAAGCTCCTGAAGAAAGGCAGGACTGGAGGCCTGTCTTGAAGAGGAACAGCCCCCTCCTCTGGGATCCATGCATCCTCCAGGGAACTTACTCCCGCTGCCCCTTTCTTGACCTTTGACCTTCCCTTGCAGTGATAGCTAATCCTGGTGTCAACTTGAGGACCCCTGGAAGTCACTGAAACCCAAGCAGGGTCCCTGGAGAGAGAAGCTCCTGAAGAAAGGCAGGACTGGAGGCCTGTCTTGAAGAGGAACAGCCCCCTCCTCTGGGATCCATGCATCCTCCAGGGAACTTACTCCCGCTGCCCCTTTCTTGACCTTTGACCTTCCCTTGCAGTGATAGCTAATCCTGGTGTCAACTTGAGGACCCCTGGAAGTCACTGAAACCCAAGCAGCTGGGCACACCTATGAGGGATTCTCTTAGTTAAATCGTTCGAAGTGGGAAGACCCATTTTTAATCTGGATCTTTTGAGCCGGGATGATCGCCTTTACACAGCCATGCCTTCTGCTTTTGCTCTTGCCTCCCTGCCCTTGATGTCAATTCACTGGTATCAGAGCCCACTTCTTCATGATTTCAACATATACTGAACACCAACTGAGACATCCTGCCTCATGGAGGGAAGAACTACTGGATTCCTGGACCTTCTGTTAGGAGAAAATCATTGCTGGACAGCTAGAGCACAGCCTGTAAGCTACTATCCATCCGTCTGTCTGTCTGTCTGTCTCTATCTATCCATCTATCCATCCATCCATCTACACACACACATACACACACACACACACATATATATATTCCTCTTGAGACTGATACCCCTACCACAACCCCTCAACAACTACCATAAGACAGTGCTTTCCCACTGAGGAGGAATCCTCTGCCTCAATTCTTTCATCTTCCTGCCCTGACTGACCAGGCTCGTGACAGGGGACAGTACCGTGTACCATATCTGTCCTGAAAGCTCCCAAAGAGTGCAGGAGCCCTGCAGGAACCTCGACCTTGTGTGTGTGGAGAGGACCTAGGGTCTGAAAGCCTTATCTGTAGCTCCACTTAGTACAGCCCCAGAACAGTCGAAGAGCTGCAACCACTGAAGTCCAGGCATGCAAACACCCTTTTCTTTTAAATACACATTAAATATCACCAAACTCTGATAGACATCATTCTTCAGGATGCTGAAAACCCCAATGTGTTACGGGTACCACCATCTCAGTAGGAAATTTATCTAGAGTTAACTGACTGTTGCCTTTGCCCAAAATACTGGGCTTTGCCATCAGACATACCCATGTCCCTGGCAAGTATCTAAACACCCCTAGAGCTGTTGCGATACATATTTACAATTACAGTGGGGAGTGTCAGAGCATGAGGGCTTGGTTAACAAACATGCTTCCGCAGAACCAGAACTCACCTTAGAACACACAGAAGCCTCTGGTCAGCATCCCAGGCATTTAGTTGCTACTTCCTGGGCCACAAATTTTCTCAGCCACCATAACTTCCTGTGGAAAACTAGCAGCCATTGCCAACATGGAACACAGCAAACCGAGCAGGTAGGCAGGGAACCAGGCTGGGGAAAGATCATTTTAAAGGCAGATTTACACACGGTATTTACTACCCTGCCCAGACAGCGGTCACTGGGGCTGCTGTTGCTACTAATGTTCCTTTTTTTTTTTTTTGGTTTTTTCGAGACAGGGTTTCTCTGTGGTTTTGGAGCCTGTCCTGGAACTAGCTCTTGTAGACCAGGCTGGTCTCGAACTCACAGAGATCCGCCTGCCTCTGCCTCCCAAGTGCTGGGATTAAAGGCGTGCGCCACCACCGCCCGGCTAATGTTCCATCTTTTAAGAAACACACTTTTCAGACAATGCATCCTCTTGTAAGAAGGGCCTGCTTGTTTGTCCCAGCCGCCCGGATAGCTTAGCCCCAAAATAACCATATAGAAATTGTGTTAATTAAAACACTGCTTGGCCCATTAGTTCTTGCCTCTTATTGGCTAACTCTCACATCTTGATTTAACCCATTTCTGTTAATCTGTGTATTGCCACATAGCAATGGCATACCCAGAAAGACTCAGCATGTCTGACCCTGGCGGCTCTAGGGCGGCTCTCTCACTCTGCTTTCTTTTTCTCAGAATTTAGTTCTGTCTTCTCCACCTACTTAAGCTTCACCCTATCAACTAGGCCCAAGGCAGTTTTTTTTTATTCATTATCCTATAAAAGCAACACACAAACAGAAAAAACTCCTACACCAGTATCCCTGGCTCGCCTGGAACTCACTATGTAGTCCAGGCTGGCCTGGAATCCATTTCAAGTGCTGGAATTAAAATCATGTATGTCCTGACAGAATTGAACATCCCTCAGTAGGTCAGAAGTATCAGGACCGTGGGGCGGGGGACGCTGTTCCCTTATCGTGTGAATATTTTATTGGAAAGCCCCACACAGCCATAAAAAAAATTAAATCATGGGGCTCGAGAAATGGCTCAGCGGTTACTTCCAGCACCCACATGGCAGCTCACAACTGTCTGTAACTCCAGTTCCAAGGGATCTGACACCTTCACACCAATGCACATAAAATAAAGATAATGAAATCATAAAAAAATTAAATTGTGTTTATTGTGAAAGTTAGCAAATTGCCTTTATTCAAATTAAGTTACATGACATAGAGACCAGTCAGGGTTCAAGCCTATCTCCCTATGCCTCTGGTGGTGCCTGGGACACTGCTGGATTGAAAAAAGTGTGCAAAAACTGGTGCAACAGAGGCTCCCACTGGGTACAGTTGGACATCCTAGGCGCCAGTAGGAGGAAACAAAGACTGTCAGCCTAAGACATAGAGACCAGGAAACCGCATCTGCCCTGCGTCCAGACATCTGCTTGAGGACATCCATTACGGTTCAGGGGTATCATGGCTGCGAAACTCCAGGTACACTGCAGCTTGGGGTTCACCACGCTGCCTAGGGCTGACCTTGGGTGGGGGAATGACATTCAGATACTTGTTGCATCAGAAGCAACAGGCCAGAGATGAATGTGAAGATAGGAAGCCTACTATGAGGAGCCAACCTTGCTCTGTCCCCAAGCCTGCTGGCTCATCAGGAGCCTTCCTGTCACCTCTGCTTTTCTCATTGGTTCTGAACCCAGAGGAGGCAGGAAGGACGATTCCTCACTGCCCAGTCCACTCAAGTACATTTAGACACAAACACAAGCGTTGACATAACATCAGATGGGCATCCACAAGGAGAACGAACCAAACCCAAACTGTCAGACCACCGTCATCAGGAGCTCACCTGTCTGGAGGTCCAGTGTCCCCCACCCGCCTTGAGAATCGGGCAGGAGCCCTGATGCTTGGAGATTTAGGACTGGCCTCCTCCGGGTTGACCTTCCGTGAGAGCCCCCGGAGATCCAACCCTGTGGCCAGGGGTGCGCACAGTTAACACCCGAGAACGGAAAAGGCCGCCGCTCGCCTTAAAAAAGGCTCCCAGGGGTTCGGCGGCTGGGACCCGCTGCATCACCCCCACGCACCGAGAACGCGCACCGGGCACGAGCTGTGTCCAGGGGCGAAGAATCCAAAGCCTGCTGCAAGCAAAGGCCAAGGACGCCCGCCCAAGCCACAGCCCGGTCAAGCCGATCGGACCCTCTCGGCCCCGTGCCACCCACCCCGGACGCTGGGAGGACGCCCGACCCGGCCCCCCCACTTGCCCTGAGTTTCCGTGCCCGTCGGCCATGGAACACTGGGCCCGGAGCAGCGCAGAGGCTGACAGCCGATCCTCGGCTCGCCACCGAGGCGGCAGCTGCACCGCGCCGTCCTCCGCCCCTCAAGAGCACCTGGCGGGGCTGCCTCTCCCGCGCCAGCCCACCCGGCCGCCCCACCACAGTCCCCGACTACGGTCCCCGGCCGCCGCACAGGCTGTCGGGAGCTGTAGTTTGCGGCTCCCGGACTGGGGGCGGGGCAGACGGCTCCCAGGAGGCCCCGCGCGTGACGCAGACTGCCTCGGGCTGGGAGGCGGGGCAGACGGCTCCCCGAAGACCCCTCCGCGTGGCACTGACGGCCGGGGCGTCTATGGCCGGTGGGAGTTATGCTTGGCTAAAGAAGAAATTGGAAAAGCCCGCGTCCCTGCAAATGGGGAGAGAACGGGGTCGGCGGGAGTGAGCACCGAGGAGGCCAGACGGGCTAAGTCGCGCCCGGAAGTGCGTCTGGGCGGAGACCTAGTGACCCTGGTCTGCGCAGTACGTTTCCCAGGACGCTTTCCGTTGCCTTGGAGACAGAGCTTTAGCGTGACCAGCCAAGAGAGTAGGTCTCAGTCTCCATTTACTGACAGGCAGCACCCAATTACAGGAAGAATCATAAACTGATACCACCCAGGGACAGGCTAGCATCAAAGGGGAACTATCTGATATCCCAAATATCCCAACCGTTAGGTGAGACTAAGATCACCTTGAGCCCAGCACGCACCTATGCACCTATTCCCTTACGCCAAGACACCCCTAGACAAATGTCAGTCAATCAGGGTCTTGAACCATGAACATCCCCTCACCTCTACCCTGCCCAGATTGGGCACTCTCCGTTCATATGACTGCACTGGACACACAGAGGGTCCAAGCGCGAGCTCTTTGCTTTTGCATACGGACTTGGACTCCTTGGCGGTCTTTGGGGGACACTGCTATCTAGGCATAAAATCAGCCACTTTCTAGTTCGTTTATGTGGATGGTTGGTTGGTAGGTTAGTTGGTTTTCGAGATGGGTCTCACTAAATAGCCCTGGCTGGCCTGAAATTCATGTGTAGCCCAGGCTAACCTGCCTCCTCTGCTTCTTTAGCGCTAGGATTAAAGGTAAGCCTAACCCAACTGGTTTTATGCAGTGCCAGGTGAAATAGCATTGAGAAGGAAAGAGACAGGGAATGAAGAACTTAAGACAATGCAAGGCCTTTGTTTTAGTGGGAAAGCCTGCTGAGGGAGGTCTGTGGGAGAATTAAGAGCCCTCCATCTATTTGCAAGCCGGAGTAATTATAGGAAAGAAAAAGAAGGGACAAAAAAGGTGTAGTCTTTTTAAATTAAACACTGCAGCAGCCATCCCAGTTAACCTTCAGCTCTGTTCAAATCTTCCTCCTCCTCTCTGTGCACCCACACATCCTGAACCTGAGATCCCCTGCCAAAGCAGGTCCCCTGGCAATTAGGAGTGTAGCCCAGAAGGCAAGCACTCTACCAAATGGGCTACGCCCCCAACTTGCTTTCTAGTATTTTTCTATGTGTATTTTTTTTTTGCTGACCAGAGGTGGCTAGTTTCCAAATGTTCCGATATCTTTACCTCTGTGTAATCAAGGCCAGTAGCTCTGTATGACTACTGAAAACTTCATAGACTCCTTTATCCCTCTGTTCCAACTTAGATCACACAGCTGTTTGGTAGGAACCTTTTGTCTGCTATACTCTCTTCCTAATTCTCATGTCTTGTTCCTTGGTTCCTGAAATTCATGCCATCTTTCTTCTTGGTTTAGTCTTATTTGTCTGAAATCTACCTGGATATGTTTATATATCTAGGTTTACTGTGGGCCTGAGGATCAGCTGAAGCCCTGAGTCACTAGATGCCCCTAATAGGTAGTTTGGAAGATAAGACTTCTTTGTATGGAATCCCAAAAGGCTCCATCTCAGCAAGATTTGACCAGTCCCTTGGGGGAAACCCCTGCCACTGCTGGTAGCTGAATGCAACTATCGGTATAGTCGGCAGAATCTAAAGAAAAGGAAAACTGACCCAGGAGACCTGGTGGCAGCTAGGGCTGGTGACAGAATCGGTCATAGCGTGCTTGGTAGTCACGGACATCCTGGGCGTACGCAGGTGTTCCAGTGGTTCCAGATGGAGGAAACTGGAAGTACCAGCTTAGGGGGCCTTGCCAGACCCCTGATGTGGATAAAATCTTGGCGACAGAACTCAGTGGGTGAGGGCTGCCAGAATTCTGCTACCTGGAGGGCTTTGGGCAGCAGTAAATGTATCCGTCTTAGGGGTTTTATTGCTGTGAAACGACCGTGTGCCTTGACCATGGCAACTCATAAAGAAACCACTCAGCCGGGTGGTGGTGGTGCACGCCTTTAATCCCAGCACTTGGAAGGCAAAGGCAGGCAGATATCTGTGAGTTCGAGGCCAGCAAGTACCAGGAGAGGCTCTAATGCTACACAGAGATACCCTGTCTCAAAAAAAAACAAACAAAAAAACAAAACAAAAAGAGAGAGAAGAAAGAAAGATTCAGTTATTGGCTCAATTAGTTTCAAAGGTTCAGTTCATTATCATCATGGTGGGGAGCATGGGGCAGCCTGCAGGCGGACATGGTGCTGGAGAGGTAGCTGAAAGTCCTACGTCTAGATCAGAATACAACAGGAATTCGACTGAGACACTGGGTGGTATCCTGAGCATAGGAAACCGCAAGCCCTGCCCCCACAATGAGAGACACACTTCCTCCAATTATGCCAAACCCACTCCAACAAAGCCACATCTACTAATCATGTCACTTCCTGTGAGATTATGGGAGCCAATTACTTTAAAACTAACACGGTATCTCAGTGTAAGTCAGAGGACTGGGCTGGAGCTGGTGGATCATGCAGGCTGAGAACAGTTGTGGACCAGCATTGCACCCCTATCATGACAAGATTGCCAAGATCTCACTCAGTGGAGGATCTTTCAAGGGACTGAAAGACCTTGGGAAATAAAGATTCTATGATGAAGTTGGGCTAGGTTTGTAGCTGAATTATAAAGTGCTTGCCCAACTCTCCTGAAGGCAGAAGCATGAAGTTCAAGGCAAGTTAGAATTACAGGGTGAGATCTCAAAAAAGGGTGGTGGGTGTTATAAGGACAGAGAGTAGAGGAGAGAGAGAGAGAGAGAGAGAGAGAGAGAGAGAGAGATCTCAGCAGGTACCAATCTGTTGGTGCCTTTGCCTTCAACTCACTGGACTTCCTAAACAGGAAAAAGTATTTGGATGGGAGGCTGGAGAAATGACTCAGCTGTTAAGAGTACTAGGGGAAATCTCGCGATAGTGGCGCACGCCTTTAATTCCAGCACTCGGAGGCAGAGACAGGCAGATCTCTGTGAGTTCGAGGCCAGCCTGGTCTACAAGAGCCAGTTCCAGGACAGGTTTGCAGGTTTGGTTCCCAGGACTCACATGGGAGTTAGCACTCATCTATAACTCAGGGGATCCTGTATCCTCTCTTGACCTCTCTGGGCACAGCACACATGTGGTGCACATATATGCGTGCAGGCAAACCATCCACACATAGAATAAACATGAAAATATTTTATTTACAAACTACACATTCTAGGATAACTTGTTGCTGGGTATGGTGATGTATGCCTGAAATTCCAACATTCAGGAGGCTGAGGCAGGAGGATCATCTGGAGTTCAAGGGCAGCGTAGGCTATACAGCTAGCTCGGGACAGTGAAAATTATATAGAGAAACCTTATCTAATAACAAAAAACAAAATGCAGACTCCTTCTTCTCCAAAAGGTATTTGGTTACATCAGCTCAAATGGAGTAAGGCAGTTAATCTAAAAGACATTAATTCACTGTTACAAAAACATACTGGTGGCTCCAGAGACTTTAGGTGAAGAATAATTGCTTAATAGGTGATGGGTTTCCTTTTGATGTATTGAAAATGTTTTGTAGATATGGGGTTTGTACAACTTTGAAAATGTAGTAAATGCTAATGAACTGTACTGTTAAGATGGGTAATTAAATTTTTTTCTAGACAGGATGGTCTTCTGTACCCCAGGCTAGGCTCAAACTCTCTATGTAACTGAGGATTGAACTCCTTCCACCTCCCAAGTTCTGGGATCACAGGAACACATACCTTGCTGGGTTTATGCAGTGCTGGGGAATCAAACCCAGTGCTTCATGCTTTGATGGAAGACTACTGGACTCACTGAGCTCCATCCCTAGTTCCAGAAAAGATTTAATTTATTTTAAATTATGAATAGGTGTGTATGCCTGTGTGTATGTGCACACATGTGCACATACCTGTAGAAAACAGGTGTCTGAGCCCCCGAAGCTGGGGTTACAGGTGGTTGTGAACTGACTGAACTCAGGTTCTCTGTGACAGCAGTAAGCGGTCTTAACCACCGAGCCACCTCTTTAGCCCCGAAAATGGCTAATTTTATATTTGCAAATTTCTTTTTTTCTTTTTTTTCCATGATATTTATTGAGCTCTGCTCCCCTCCCTGCCTCTCACCTCCCCCCTTCAGCCCTCCTCCAAGGTCCCCATGCTCCCAATTTACTCAGGAGATCATGTGTTTTTATACTTTCTACTTCCCATGTAGATTATATCTATGTGAGTCTTTCTTAGTGTCCATATTGTTGTCTAAGTTCTCCACTGTCTAAGTTCTCTGTGGTTTGTAGGCTGGCTTTCTTTGTTTTATGTTTTAAAACCACCTATGACTGAGTACATGTGATAGTTATCTTTTTGTGTCTGGCTTACCTCACTCAAAATAATGTTTTCTAGTTCCATCCATTTTCCTGCAAAATTCAAGCTGTCGTTATTTTTTTCTGCTGTGTAGTACTCCATTGTGTAAATGTATCACTTTTTAAAAAAGATTTATTTATTATGTATACAGTTTTCCCTGCATGTATGCTGCAGGCCAGAAGAGGGCACCAGATCTCATTACAGATGGTTGTGAACCACCATATGACTGCTGGGAATTGAACTCAGGACCTCTGGAAGAACAGTCAGTGCTCTTAACCCCTGAGCCATCTCTCCAGCCCTGTATCACATTTTCTTTTAAATTTTTATTTATTTATTATGTATACAACATTCTGCTTCCATGTGTGCCCACACACCAGAAGAGGGCACCAGATCTCATTATAGATGGCTGTGAGCCACCATGTGGTTGCTCGGAATTGAACTCAGGACCTCTGGAAGATCAGTCAATGTTCTTAACCTCTGAGCCATCTCTCCAGCCCTGTATCACATTTTTTTTAATCCATTCTTTGATCGAGGGGCATTTAGGTTGTTTCCAGGTTCTGGCTGTGACAAACAAAGCTCCTATGAACATAGTTGAGCACATGTCCTTGTGGCACGATTGAGCATCCTTTGGATATGTACCTAAAAATGGTATTATTGGGTCTTGAGGGAGGTTGTTTCCTAATTTTCTGAGAAATTGCCACACTGACATCCAAAGGGGTTGTACCAGCTTGCATTCCCACCAGCAATGCAGGAGTGTTCCCTTTTCCCCACAACCTCTCCAGCATAAGTTGTCATCAGTGTTTTTGATCTTGGCCATTCTTGCAGGTATAAGATGGAATCTCAGAGTTGTTTTGATTTGCATTTCTCTGATGACTAAGGATGTTGAACATTTCCTTAAGTGTCTTTCAGCCATTTTAGATTCTTCTGTTGAGAGTTCTCTGTTTAGGTCTGTACTCCATTTTTTTTTTATTTTTTATTTTATTTTTTTAATATTTATTTATTTATTTATTTATTTATTTATTTATTTATTTATTTATTATACACAATATTCTGTCTGTGTGTCTGCCTGCAGGCCAGAAGAGGGCACCAGACCCCATTACAGATGGTTGTGAGCCACCATGTGGTTGCTGGGAATTGAACTCAGGACCTTTGGAAGAGCAGACAATGCTCTTAACCTCTGAGCCATCTCTCCAGCCCCTCCATTTTTTTTTAAATTGGATTATGTGATCTTTTGGTGTCCAATTTCTTGAGTTCTTTGTATATTTTGGAGATCAGACCTCTGTCTGATGTGGGGTTAGTAAAGATCTTTTCCCATTCTGTGGGCTGTTGTTTTGTCTTGTTGACTGTGTCCTTTGCTTTACAGAAGCTTTTCAGTTTCAGGAGGTCCCATTTATGAATTGTTTCTCTCAGTGTCTGTGCTGCTGGGGTTCTATTTAGGAAGTGGATGCGTTCAAGTGTACTTCCCACTTTCTCTTCTATAAGGTTCAGTGTGTCTGGCTTTATGTTGAGGGTAAATTTCATGTCAATTCAAACTATAGCTGAAAGTATCCCAAAAAGATGCAGGGTTCAACCTAAGGCTTCCCGAGGACCACATGAAGGCCTTTAAGGAACAAAATCAATACTAACCATACAGAACTGTAACTCATAAAATAAGTAATAAAATGCCTGGGAGTCTGTATTGACAGTGTTAAGAGGTTTTTTGTTTTTTGATATGTTGAGACAAGGTTTCTCTGTGTAACAGTTCTGGCTGTCCTGGAACTCTCTCTGCAGACCAGGCTGGCCTCAAACTCACAGAAATCCACCTGCCTCTGCCTCCCAAGTGCTGGGATTAAAGGCGTGCGCTACCACAGCCAAGCAAGACGTTTGTTAAAAACAAACAAAAACCACATTGGAGAAACCCTGTAAACCACAGAAAGCAGTGTTAACAGCACCGAGAAGACAAGCCAATGCCATACCTCCCCGCTGTGGAAGGTTCAACACCAACATCAATGAGTGTGACCTCTGCACACAGGAGAAACATGGAACAACTCCATGGTATGGAATCCACAGGAGTAGGGAACCGGTGAAACCATATTAGGAACCATGGCCACCTGAGAGGAAAGAATAGAGATAATTAAATGGACCTTGGGGCTGTGAAGCAGAAACATTCAACTGGGAGAGATCAGTCATGCCTATAGTTCCAGCAAGGCAGAGGCAGGACTCTCATGAGCTCAAGGCAGCCTGGGCTATATAGTAAGATTCAGATCAAAACACAATACTGTACAGTACAATATGCATCATGCTTATTAATGCACCACCACTATTAATCCCAGCAGCACGTGGAGCTCCCTGAGTTCCAAGCCAGTCTGGTCTGTTAGAGAGTTCCAGGCCAGCCAGCCAGAGCTATGTTGTAATAATAATAATAATAATAATAATAATAATAATAATAACAACAACAATAATAATAACAATAATAAATAAGCACTTTTCTGTTTTGGAGCTAAGAGCAGCTGCACACAATATCAACCTCCTCCTCCCCATCCCCAACAAACAGCAACCTTCATCCCGAGTCCAGCATGCAATACACCCTAGATCCAGGAGGTGGCGCCCAAGCTCTACAGTGAGCTACAGTTAGCCCTCTCAAAGACTTCAAAGTTACTTGGGACTAATGAGTCCTGGCTTTTAGCTGGATGTTAGAACTAAGGAGTTCTGGCCTTCAGCTGCTCTTCCCTCCTAGAACCTTCTAATTGAAGTTACTAGAAGCTGTGCCTAGCTTAGAGGATCAGAGGATGGGATTTACACCTGTTGGCCGTTGACTGCAGGGTATTTAAGCCTCCAAGATGCTATTAAAGAGGGGCTTTTGTACCAGTGTTTGAAGGTCTGCTTGTCGGTCTGTCTCTGCGTCTGTATTCTCAACCTCCAGCCCCTTGCCTGAAGCTCGCAAACTGAGGTCTAGCACATAGAGCGCAGACGGGGGCCGCGGTGCGCGGCAGTTACTAACACAGGCCAGCAATTCGGACTGCATGTCTCCTGGGATGGAGTCCATACACATATGCAGAAACCGTATGTTTGAGGGCATTTTTAAATTTTTTTTAATATTTATTTATTTATTTATTTTATTAAGTATATAGTATTCTGTCTGTGTGTATGCCTGCAGACCAGAAGAGGGCACCAGACCTCATTACAGATGGTTGTGAGCCACCATGTGGTTGCTGGGAATTGAACTCAGGACCTTAGGAAGAGCAGGCAATGTTCTTAACCGCTGAGGCATCTCTCCAGCCCGTTTGAGGGCAATTTTTGCAACAAATGATTGAAACCAAATCCTGCCATCAAGAAAGTGTTGCTATGTTTTAGGGTGTCCAAGTATCTCCACATACATCGCCCTAAGGTAGGGGAAAGGCCAGGGAGCAGAGGATTTACACTATGACTATAAACACGGAGCAAGTAGACAACAAACCTTTACCTCCTGGTGGACACAATTATCCATGTGAGGGAACACCTGTTGGTGACAGATATGGTAGACACTAATGAGGAGTGAGCTATCCTAGGATACACTTTTACAATACTTCATTTGTTTTTGTTTTTGTTTTTGTTTTGTTTTTTTTTGTTTGTTTGTTTTTTTCGAGACAGGGTTTCTCTGTAGCTTTGAAGCCTGTCCTGGCACTAGCTCTTGTAGACCAACAATACTTCATTTGTGAACCTTAAAAAAAAATACTGAAATTAACTGGGCGGCGGTGGCTCAAGCCTTTAATCCCAGCACTTGGGAGGAAGAGGCAGGCAGATTTCTGTGAGTTCAGGGCCAGCCTGGTCTACAAAAGCTAGTGCCAGGACAGGCTCCAAAACTACAGAGAAACCCTGTCTCGAAAAACAAATAAAATAATAATAATAGTGATAGCCAGGTGGTAGTGGCATGTGCCTTTAATCTCAGCACTTGAGAGGCAGAGGCAGGCAGATCTCCGTGAGTTCGAGGTCAACCTAGTATACAATAGCTAGTGCCAGGACAGGCTCCAAA
The DNA here is from genome assembly GCF_950005125.1 of Chionomys nivalis. Classification (NCBI taxonomy): domain Eukaryota; kingdom Metazoa; phylum Chordata; class Mammalia; order Rodentia; family Cricetidae; genus Chionomys; species Chionomys nivalis. Next base: position 663,575 of record NC_080096.1, on the reverse strand, counting down.
GTTACACAGAGAAGCCCTGTCTCAAAAAAACAAAAATAATAAGTTGAAGGAATGAATGACTAGGATCCGAGGCTCCCATTTTCAGCAACAAGGTGAACAGATAACTTGAAAGAAAGACCACAAAGAAATAGTTTTAAAAGCTAAATAAAATGCAAAAGACAGCCGGGCGGTGGTGGCACACGCCTTTAATCCCAGCACTTGGGAGGCAGAGGCAGGCGGATCTCTGTGAGTTCGAGACCAGCCTGGTCTACAAGAGCTAGTCCCAGGACAGGCTCCAAAACCACAAAGAAACCCTGTCTCGAAAAACAAAAAAACAAAAAAAATCAAAAGACATCTATTCATATTAATGACTGAATTGATGAGGGGAAGGGAAATGCAAGCTCCAAATGCAGAATGCCATGACTGTAAGACTCAGGTTGGTGCTGGGCGCTGCTAGGGAGACATGAGAGGCAGCGAGGACAAAGCGCGGGGCTGGAAGGATGAGGATGACCTAGCATCAGAAAGAATCCTGTATTCTTTCTCATTTTTCTTTCTGGCAGGGCCCCAACGTTTTTAGAATAACTAGTGAGTGAAATACGCATACGAACCCATTCAGCAATTCTGTATTTCGTGATTTCACCACAGCTGACAAAACAGAAGCTTGCAGGGCAGCTGAGAACAGAACAGACAGTTGTCTGACACAACCCAGTGGGTGTGTGACAGCCCAAAAATGCCTGTGATGCCAGAGAAGCCTTAGAGAAGTCTTCACTGAGTGGAAAGACTGAACTCTGTTTAAGGGACTCAGTAACTTGAGAAATTCATCATGACTTTTTAATTTTGTGAGTTTAGCCAGGCGATGGTGGCACACACCTTTAATCCCAGGATTTGGGAAGCAGAGGCAGGCAGATCTCTGGGTTTGGAACAAGCCTGGTCTACAAAGTGAGTTCCAGGACAGCCAAGACCACACAGAGAAACCCTGTCTCACAAAACCAAAGAACAGGACCTGGAGAGATAGCTCAGCAGTTAAGATTACTGGCTGCCTTTCCAGAGGACTGGGGTTTAGTCCCCAGTACCCACAACTATCTGTAGCCCCAATTCCAGAGGATCTGTTACCTTCACACAGACATGCATGCTAGTGCACATAAAATAAAAAAATTGAAATCTGAAAAATTTTCTAAGTTTATTATTGTTGCGCATGATGTGCTCCTGATATACATCATGTGAGTATGTGCCGGGGACAATCCCGTGGTGTCAGCTCTTCTCTCTTCCCACCGTTACCTGGTCAGTTCTTCTCTCTTCCCACCGTTACCTGGGTTCTGGGCATCACGTTCAGGTTATCAGCTTGTGCATGGTAAGCACTTTTACCAGACGAGGTCTCTTAACAGCCCTATAGCATTGTTTTTTCATACAAAGGGAGGAGGGAAAATATCCAGAGGTCTGTCTGTTTGTTTTGTTTTCTGGCTCTACAAAGAAACTGTACAAGTACTTTTCTCAGAGGGGAAAAAGGAAGTCATAAGTCATACCAGAGAGCATGTTTAGGGCAGCAGGGCATCATGGTTCACGCCTGAAATCCCGGGCTTTAGAAGGTTGAGGAAAGATTGTTGTGATTTTGAGGCCACCTTGACTGAAGGAAGTAAAAAAAGAAAAATCTAGGGCAAGATTCAGAATAACAGAACCAACCGCAGTGGTCAGATTGGAGGTGATCGCCCCACTCCAAACTAGTAGGGAGGGGCACTATTGGGAGGTGTGGCCTTGTTGAAGGAAGTATGTCACTGTGGAGCAGGCTTTGAGGTCTCTTTTGCTCAAACTTTGCTTAGGCCACTTGCTGCTGCATTCTGGTCAAGATGTAGCCAGCATCATGTCTGCCTGCACACCGCAGTGCTGCCGGCCACGATGATAACGAACTGAACCACTGAACTGTAATCCACCACCTCAATTAAATGTTTTCCTTCATAAAAGTTGCTGTGATCTTGGTGTCTCTTCACAACAATAGCAACCCAAACTAACCAGGGTCCATTCTCAGGTCAGATGCACAGAAACTTCCCTGTACAAAAAAATTTCAAAAATGGTGTCTTAAAAAAAAATCTCCCACTGAGGCAGATGGTGGTGGTGCACACCTTTAATCACAGCATTTAGGAGGCAGAAGAAGGCGGTTTTCCGTGAGTTTGAGCCTGGTCTACACAGTTTAATCCAGGACAAGCAAGGTTACTACATACAGAAATCCTGTCTCAAAACAAAACAAGAAAACCCTGCTACTGTTATGTGGCAGACTTTTCATGGGAAATGAAACACACACACACACACACACACCCCTCAATCAGAAATAACCACTCTTGACACAGTAGCTGTGATAGTGTTGAGTGGTTATTCTTTTTTTTTAGGTTTTATTTATTGTGTAAACAGTGCTCTGCCTGCATGTATGCCTAAAGGCCAGAAGAGGGCACCAGATCTCATTATAGATGGTCATGAGCCATCACGTGGTTGCTGGAAATTGAACTCAGGCCCTCTTTACCTTTGAGCCATCTCTCCAGCCCAGGAGCCCTGCACTCTTATTGGGAAGCATGCAGGATCCACCCCTGAGCGGCAAGCACTTTTGTGCGTCCTTCACAGCATCCTCAGGGGCAACTTCTGGAACTTCAGCAGCTAGCTCACAGGGAGGAGACCCTTCAGGCCAAGTCTTAGCTTTATTTCAGCGTACAATGTCTTTGGCAAAAGGATCTCACTGTCCGGTTCTGTAACGTAACCAACAATTATGGCAGATAACTTGTATCTTTCTGGGGCCTCTGGGCTTCCTTGGCCAATAAGCTCTTGAGAGTTACGGCCTTCTGGAACTGAGGGTTTCCATCAATAACCTTATGTTTTTGGTCCTTGTGAGTGAGATACCCTTGTTTGCTCTTTGTGAATTAATGCCTCATGCTTGCTCCTTCAGGTACACTCATTTATCTCCAAATCTGCAAAACACTCAGAAGTTAGCATTATGTCATCTTCATAACAGAACCTTTTCCAGAGGATGGGAAGGACAAGGGCAACATTTTGAGCCACCATCCCATACCAAATAGTGGGGTTACAACTAGAGCTCTATTAAATCCCTTGGAAGTCTGTTTTCATCTGTTCTGAGCAAGCTGAACATAGATAAGGTCTAATACAGCATGGAAAGTTCCATCCGTTTGTATCTGCCGTCTTCTCCACAGACCAAGTTGGGTACAATTAATTAGCTCTATGTCATCTTCAGTCTCTCTGAGCCATTCTGTCTCCACATCTTGGAGTCCTTCCTTAGAGCCTGTCTCCTTGTGTTTCTCTGATGACCTTGGTGGTGCTAAATCAATCTGCTTTGCCTAACACCAAGGAGGAACATGGTCTCAATTTTTTCCTTTGACCCAAGCGGTACTTCTTTTTTTAAATAACTTATTTATTTTTATTGCATTGTGGTTTCGCCTTCATGTACGTCTATAAGAGGATGTCAGGTCCCCTGGAACTGGAGTTACAGACAGTTGTGAGCTGACATGTGGGTGCTGAGAATTGAACCCAGGTCTTCTGGAAGAGTAGTCAGTACTCTTAACCACTAAGCTATCTCTCCAGCCCTTTCTTCTTCGTCTTTGTCTTCTTTCCCTTCCCCTTCTTCTTCGTCTTTGTCTTCTTTCCCTTCCCCTTCTTCTTCTTCTTCTTGAGACAAGGTTTCTTTGTGTAGCACTAGCTGTCCTGGAACTACCTCTGTAGATAAGGCTGGCCTGGAACTCACAGATACCTGCTTGCCTCTCTGCCTCCCAAGTGCTAGGATTAAAAGTGTGAGCCACTACCACCCAGGGAGGCACTCCATCTTACAGGCAAATGTTTCAATTTAGAGCAAATGTTGCAATTTGGAGACACCGTGCCAAATAACACCAATACCACACACAAAAACAAAACAAAGCTTAGAAATGTTCTACTCTCCACTTGGCAGGAGACCAGGAAGACTTGGGTAAATTTCAGTCTTGGCCTCATGGAAGCTGCCAGCAACAAGGGGACCACTCACTGTCCCCTGGCAGACAATTGACCACTAGATACCAGAATGGAAGCTTCCTAGCTAAGCTTCCAAAGGACAAGCCTGTAGAGCTCCAACCTGCCAAACATCCAGGAGAAGGTGGAGTAACAGGAACGAGACACGGTGTTGTAGTATTTCTCTTCCACAGCAGGAAGGAAAAGCTGACACTGTTACACACACAGCAGGAATGAAAACATTGTGGACGGCTTTTGGCCGTACATCTGAATATGTAAAAAAAAAAAAAAAATGGAAAAATTCCTAGGAAATCTGGGCAGACTAAATTATTAAACTGTACAAAGATAAAATGGACAGGGGTCAGGAGAGCTTTAGATGCCTTGAACCCAGGTCTACCCGTTATTCCTATGCTGGACCACTGAGCTAGTGTTGACTAGCTGACCCCAAGAAGCCAGAAAGCCATGAGGACAATTATGACACATACTGGGTCCTCTGTCTTTCTAACGGGCTTTGGTGTCCACTGACTCCCTAAAGGGTCCTAAGAGCAAGAGCAACCCAAGACAGCTGGCTGCCTTCTCTCTCTCTCTCTCTCTCTCTAGACCAAGTAGTGTTGTGATTAATATATATGTGATTATTTCGGTCTGGGTAGCTGGGAAATGAACAAGCAGTCTCTATTTACAAAATGGCGCCCACTGTCTAGGACCTGGATCCACTTAAGACCTAAAAAAAGCTTAAGGGAAAAAAAGAGGGCTTCTAGATCTCCCAAAATGGAAGCCAAGCTCAGCCGGTAATGGCAGCCACATTTTTTTTTCAGATAGGCTCTGTTTGCTGACAGCGAGCAGAGGCATGGCTCCTTTTTTTTTTTTTTAATCTATTTATTATGTATACAGTAGTCTCAGTATTCAGTCTGCATGTATGCCTGCAGGCCAGAAGAGGGCACCAGATCTCATTACAAATGGTTGTGGCCACCATGTGGTTGCTGGGAATTGAACTCAGGACCGTTGGAGGAGCAGGCAGTGTTCTTAACCACTGAGCCATTTCTCCAGCCTGGCATGGCTCCTTTAAGAGAAGGCTTCCTGACTTAGCATAGCAGCAAAAACTGCATAGCTTCTTCTTCTTCTTCTTCTTCTTCTTCTTCTTCTTCTTCTTCTTCTTCTTCTTCTTCTTCTTCTCCTCCTCCTCCTCCTCCTCCTCCTCCTCCTCCTCCTCCTCCTCCTCCCCTCCTTCTTCTCCTTCTTCTTCTTTTAAAAAAAGGCAACTACCTGGTTCGTGCTGACTGCATGAACTCTGGCTCTTTTGGAAGGTCTGCACTCAAATGGGGTTTGTGAGCTATGTGCTGCTAGTTACTTAATGATGACATAGGTCATTTGCATTCCTGGAGCTGGGGTGTTGAGCATGGTTAGCAGAGGAGTTGAACACGCCTCTATCATGTTGGACAGGGTGGAGTCAACAGGCAGGGCTGCGGAGTTGGTTCTAGCCACGTTCGCTTAGCATTATAAACAAAAGATGTGCTCCTGGTCAGAAAATTATTACAGATACGCAATAAAAGACATATTCAGACAACAATAAATCTCTGAATGGGTCACAGTGCATTTAAAAATATACATAGGCTTGGGAGAAAGAAGAAAAAGAGTATAGACAGCTATAAAAAGAAATAAATAGTTTTAAAAAATAAAACAAAATCTTTAAAGAGACAGTAAAAGTAATATAAAAGAATACATAGATTAAAGGAGTAAAGAAAAATAATCCATGTAAACATGGAATATACACAAAGACTCTGGATTATGTATATTGTGTCTTCTTGAATTTTTGAATGCAGAGAGAGATTTGATTCTGGAGGCTGCTAAGCTAAACCAACACACATATTTTAAAGGTATCTTGACTTCAAAACTTGAGTCTAAGCTGGGCAGTGGTGGCGCACGCCTTTAATCCCTGCACTTGGGAGGCAGAGGCAGGCGGATCTCTGTGAGTTAGAGACCGGCCTGGTCTACAAGAGCTAGTTCCAGGACAGGCTCCAAAACCACAGAGAAACCCTGTCTCGGAAAAAAGAAAAAAAAAAAACTTGAGTCTAAGGATATGTTATTTTGGAAAAGAGGTTCTGCTTTTATTTCCACAGAGGATTGGAACCTGCGGATTTCTTCCAGGCTAATTGGTCTGATAGAAAAGGTCCCCCAAAAGGTCTCTGTGAACCCTAAAATACTTCACCCAACAAATAGCAAGAAACAGTTTGGAGAAAACTATGCCTTCCTCTCTTCTCAAGCCATACTCTGGGGAACCATGAAGTAGCTTCTTCTGCTCCAATGGCAACCAACAGATATGGCCTTGTCCTTCTTTATTTTCTCCTTGTCCCTCACCCATTGCCTCTTACCTAGAATCCAGTACTGAAGTTAAATCTGTATCTGAAATGGATTAATAAAAAATGCTGTGGATCCTGAGTGGCTACAGCGGGCAGCAGGCCATGAGACCACACTGCAGGTTTCCAAAGGTGGCTCGTCCCAGGTGGTGGGCAAGAGACAGATGGATAGGCACGCCATGCAGAGTAAGGTTGGATATTTATTTAGTAGGTTATGTGGACGGGGAAGGGAGAAGGTGAGAAGAGCAGAGAGGCAGAGAGAGAGAAAGAGAAAGAGAGAGAAGGGAGAGAGAGAGAGAAGGGAGAGAGAGAAGGGAGAGAGAAAAGGGAGAGAGAGAGATAGAAGCTGCCTCTTCGAGAGGGAGATGGAAAAGGAAGAGACTCAGGCTGCAAGCAGGAAGGAAGATCTGCCTGCCTCAGCGGACAGGGGAGTGGGCGTGGCTTGTCTCTTAAAAAGAGACAGAATAAATCATTACAGTATCTACAGTTCATAACTAGAGGCCCAATGTGAGCTAGGATGGACTAACTTCTTCTGTAGGATCTGCTGCTGCAAACACCATGGAAACCCTCAGTCAGAATCTCCATGTTTCAGGGCCTGTTAAAAAATGATTTTGCTGCTGGGCGATGGTGGCGCACGCCTTTAATCCCAGCACTCAGGAGGCAGAGACAGGCGGATCTCTGTGAGTTCGAGACCAGCCTGGTCTACAAGAGCTAGTTCCAGGATAGGCTCCAAAACCACAGAGAAACCCTGTCTCGAAAAACCAGAAAAAAAAAAAATGACTTTGCTATCTCTCGTGACTGTGAAGTCCAGCACATGGGCTCTCTTCGTCTGAGGCTAGATGCAGACACATGTTGGATTTCTTGGATTTGCTCTGTTTGGCTTCCCTTTTGGATAGTTATTCCCTTAAGATAACTTCAGAGTCACAGAAGCTGACATTGGGGAAATCAACTCCTTTTCACGAGCTTGATAGCAAGTCTGAATGTGCAGGTCAGCCCAAGTCACCTGCCAATCCCAGGGCAGAGCAAGGTCAGTCCCACCTAAACTCCTCCTGGCCTGAGAAAGAGGGTCCCCCGAAGAAAGTGGTTGATGCTAGTAAAACTGGAAATAGCCCAGGGGTAGTCAGCCCCTGCTCCATTTTCCACAACAGCCTCCGTATCCTGAAGGACGTGTTTCAGCCTTAACTTGTGCCCTTTGTGCTAATCCTCCTCCTTCTGTTTACCTACCCCATGATGTACTTTCTGGGCACCCTGCCTGTGGCAGGCTGCTTTACCTCCAGCTCCCAACAGCACTACCTAGGAAGTTGGCTGCAGCCCAAAGTGGAGCCACCTGTTCCAGGCCGCTTCCCCACCGTGCTCTTTGCAGAGTGGTATTTGTGCTGATTGGTAGTCTCGTGAGCAGGGACCTGCAAAGACATAACAAGGAAATCCTGTGTAGGGCATGAACCTAGGTCCTAATAGGGTCCAAGCACCCACTACTCTTGCAGGGTCAGTGGGGTGATTGGGGCTGTAACGCTTTAACAAAACCAAGCCCTAAGTCGGTGCTGCCATAGGACCAGGGAGCATCGTATTTCAATGCTGCAAAACAGGAGTGGATCAACATGGAGGGAGGTGCTGGTGGGTTTCCTGTGGTCTCTAGGGACAGCATAGTTCTTTCTTTGTTCTGTTGGCTTATGGATGGGAAGCAGGGTCTCCTGTTGTCAGCATTCTCTGATCCTGCCGTGGCTTGCGTAGAAATCTCCTTTGTCCTCTCCCTGTTCCTAGATGGAAAGATGCCAAAGACAGAATGATCCGGACAGACTATTACAAAATTCTCATCCCCCGTGGCCAACCCCCTACAAGAGGAGGGTGTGGAGGCCGAGAAATGCAGGCCCATTTCCACCTTGTCTGAAGTCAGAGAGTTTGGAGATTGACAGGTATAGTTGCACATCCTAACTCAGGATGTGATTGCTTGGTTCTTTTGAAATTAAGATGGGTCCGTGCCATCTTGACAGATGGTCAGGATATGCAAACATACTTCTGCTCCTTCTCAGTAACTGTGAGGTCACCTGGGAAGGGGTGGCCTTCAGGTTTGTGATCTAGAGCATCTCTGCTACCTAGACTACAGAATGCTGAGACTACATGTCTCAGAGTGATAATGTGATTGACTGTGTGAATTATCCTTTGTATCATGTTAGTAAAGCCTTTTGTTACCTTCTCCCCCCCCCCGTTTATATTGGATATAAAAGCTGTGGAAAAATAAACGCAGGTCAATTTCAGGATTTCAGTAATCACTGGAATACCCTTCCAGTATTATTTTATGTTTTCTGTCTTATTTTTATGCATCTTCATATTCTTTTTTTAAAAATATTTATTTATTTATTTATTTAGTATACAATATTCTTTCTGTGTGTATGCCTGAAGGCCAGAAGAGGGCACCAGACCTCATTACAGATGGTTGTGAGCCACCATGTGGTTGCTGGGAATTGAACTCAGGACCTTTGGAAGAGCAGGCAATGCTCTTAACCACTGAACCATCTCTCCAGCCTCCATCTTCATATTCTTTACTTATTATTTCTTCAATTCCCACGCCCCTACCTTGGCAAGAGGTGATTTTGTCAAGGCTGGTCCTTGACAGGAGGGAGAGCAACTTCTCTTGCACAGTGGGAAACAGAGCAAGGGCTGCCCTGACCTAGCCCACTGGAAAGGCCCTCACCCTAGGACAAGCCAGAGGTGTGAATGAAGTCAGATCTAGGCCAGAGCTCTGGGTATTGTGTTTTTCAATCCAACTGACTGTAATACGGTGGACAGCTCGTCTTGGTCAGTGTTCTATTGCTGTGATACAATGACCACGGCAACTCTTACAAAAGAAAGCATTTAATCGGGATTCGCTCACAGAGTCCATAATTAGCTTGGTGAGATGTATGGTGGCAGGAAGAGAAAGCCCACCCCCAGGGACACACTTCCTTCAACAAGGCTACCCCTACTAATAGTGTCCCTCCATAGTGGCCAAGCATTCATATCAAAGAGCCTATGGGGGAAGAGGGGGAGCATCCAGCTTTCTTCCATCCAAACATTCCACATTGTGCTGCCATGCCCATTTTATATACCCTACACCTAGGTGCAGAGGGACGCTAGGTGCCCAGATTTCCAGCTGATACCTCCATGCCAACTGGATGAAGGGTCTGGGTGGTTCTAGACCTGACATACAGGTCCCTGAGATAATCATTATTTTCTACTTTGCTGAAAAATTCCTGGGCACTCTTACAAGGATGAGGCAAGAGTCAAGGGTTTGCCCAGCCTAAGGGGAAGGTAGAAATGGGTGGTGGTGGGGGAATATATCTCTCAAAACCTCTGACCTTCAATGGGAGCAGAGATCTCAGTAGACCCTATCCAAATTTTCTACAAATGGGAGAGGCCTGGTGTTGGGATTGAGTCCCTCCAAGTTAGTGATGAGGCGCGCTGTGGCTGTGTGGGAGACTTCTGATTCTGACCTGAGTCTTACTGCCCATGAGACTGGTCTCCCTCAGGTTTTTCAGGAAGACTAGGACATAGTCTAGGGAAGAGCTCTGTGGGTGTGTGGGATCGTATGATCATCTATAACACAAGACGTAGGACCCAGCGAATATTTTCCTTTTCCTTTCCCAGGTATGGTAACCTCGAAGGTGTCATGAGGGGGTCGGAATCCATAGGACGGTTGGCTGAGACCCCCCCTCACCTCCCTGTTCAGTACACAGTGCTCCTTAACAGCAGAACTTTCAGCACTGCGGGGGAGAGGGGGGTCCGGCTTCACCCCTCGTTAGGCAGGCAGGCCTAGTCAGGTGACTGTGCCAGGGTAAGACTGCAGTGCTCCTGGAGTGTGATCCTTCTTCCCTTCCATCCGTGGAGCAGCTTAGCCCTTGCACAAGGTGAGTTGTTTCTGGTTGTTTCGCGTTTTTTGAGACTGGTCTCAAGTTCCCTAAGTAGTCAAGGATGACGGCCTTAACCTTCCGATCCACCCTCCCAAGAACTGGGATGACAGGTTTAGGCCCCCATAACCTCTTTAGGGTGCTTGTTTTATTTTTAATCTTGTTTTCATTTTGAGGATCTCACTAAATTACCCAGCTTGGCCCTGAACTCATTTGGTAGCCCGGGTAGGCTCTCAAGCAGCTTGGATTCTATAGATAGACCTGCACCGCATGACGCAGGGTGGGCTTTTTGCGAGGGGCGTTTTCTTTGGTCCTGACCCTCTTCACGCGCCAAAGAAGGGAAGGAAAACCGATGGGACGGAGAAGGTCGAGTCAACCTGCAGCTTCTCTTCAGGTGTGCAGTTAATTTCCACCAAGCCAAAGCCTTGCGAATGCCAACTGTTCCAAAGATGCAGGAGTTCAGGGTGAAGTTACATTTCAGTCCTTGAGCCTAGTCCCTTGGTCAGAGCGGGGGCCAGCATCAGATAGAGGGACCATCCCTCAGGGGTCCTCATCGATTGTGGCCAGGGCCTGTCCCCTGCCCACGGTAAGTGGACTCTCGTGCCGTGGGGTGCGGTCCAGCGAGGGTTAAGGGGGCGGGGACGCGGGGCAGCTCCGCCTCTGCCGCTGGGTCCGAGAGCGCACTGGGCGTGGGCGTGGGGCGGGTTGGAGCCCGTGGCGGCTGAGGGCCCTTCGCGGGGCGGGCGCGGGAGCGGCTGGGGCGGCGCGGCCCGCGTGACCCTCCGCCGCTCCCCGTGCGCTCGCGAGCCCGCGCCCCGCAGCGCCGGCCCAGCCGCAGGATGCGCGCTCCGCCGCTGCTGTTGCTGCTGGCCGCCTGCGCGCCGCCCTCCGGCGCCGCTGTGGTCCCGACGCCGCCGGGCTGGGAGCCGGCTTCCGACGCGCCCTGGTGCCCCTACAAGGTGCTGTCCGAGGGCCCCGAGGCGGGCGGTGGGCGCCTATGCTTTCGCAGCCCGGTTCGGGGCTTCCGCTGCCAGGCGCCGGGCTGCGTGACGCTGGTCTCGGCGGGTGGTTCTCTGCGCGCCCACGTCCTGCGCAACCGCAGCGTGTTGCTGCAGTGGCGACTGGCTCCGGCCGAGGCGCGCCGCGTGCGAGTCTTCGCGCTGAACTGCTCGTGGCGTGGCACCTACACACGCTTCCCGTGCGATCGCGTGCTGTTGGGCGCCTCCTGCCGCGACTACCTGCTGCCCGACGTGCACGACAGCGTGCGCTACCGCTTGTGCCTGCAGCCGCTGCCGCTGCGTGCCGAGCTCTCCGCCACCCAGCCAGAGCTCGCCGAGTGCGTGGAGTTCACCGCCGAACCGGCAGCTATGCAGGAGATCGTGGTGGCCATGACGGCGGTGGGCGGCTCCATATGTGTCATGCTGGTGGTCATCTGCCTGCTGGTGGCCTACATCACCGAGAACCTCATGCACCCGACATTCCGGCGACCCAGTCTGCGCAGGCAGTCCTGAAGCGCGAGGCGACCCGCCCATCTGGGTTCCACCTGCCTAAATGTGCTGAGACCTTAGGTCCTTTCCCTGCTTCCCTCTCATTCTCTCTCCCTCTTTACGATGCCCATGGAGGGCCTAATGGAGACTAGCTCATGCAGGGACCTTGTCATCATCCATGACCTTGCCAGCCCCAGCTGGATGTCCGCTTTCCAGACTCAGGCCTCAGACTGGCCATGGGGCCCAGACTAGAGTGTCAGCCGCGTCCAGGGGTCTTCCCCATCTCTAGAGGCCTTTTTGGGCCGGCCGGAATATACAGTCTCTCTGTCAAGAGTCACTCACTGGCACCCAGGATCATCAACCTGAACTTTCTTCCCGTGCCAGGTTGTCAGAGCTTGGTCGTGATCGTTGCCTGGTCCCTTTGTGCTTTGCAGAGGGGGAGGAGTGGCCTCTGGATCCTGTACCCACCCCACTTTACCCAATGGGCTTAGGTTAGCTTCGTGCCTTAGTTTCTCTGCCCCACTACAGGAGCCACCCATCATCCCTCAGCTGCCCATGGGGAATTGTGGCCCTGAGACTGGCTGGCTTATGCATGCTTCTGGCCAGAGTCCCATTGAGGACACACCAGCTTCGAGATTTTCAGGAGTCTGGGGCAGGGGATCACAGGTCCTGTTTTGTCTTCCTATGTGGGTGTCCAAGGAGCCAAGAGCCATGATGTAGCTCAGCAGACTGGGCCCAACGTCCAGCTGCTGCATCCAGGGGTGAGTGCCCTCCACCTTAGGAGGCTGGGGATTCACCCTTTTCCTTTCGCTTGTACTGCCTTGATTAGGACTTTCCTGGTGTTTTGTGTGTGTGTGTGTGTGTGTGTGTGTGTGTGTGTGTGTGTGTGTGTGTGTTGGGGGGGACTGTTTGGGAGGACAGCTGAAGGGATCATGAGGGCTTTAAGGAAAGCTGCCAGCCTTGTCCAGCCAGACCCTTAACTGTGGTCTGGATCCCAAGCCTCAACCAACTTGAGACCTCAGTGGCCACACAGCCACAGAGTCACCCCCTGTCCTTCTTCCACTAGAGGGTGGAGAGCCTGCGATCTGCCCCCAGTGACGTTGCCCCTCCATCTGAATGGGCAGAGGTTGGCCGTGCCTACCTCCTGGCACACACAGGCACCTGGCTGAGGTCACCCAGCCATCTGATGATACTGGGCACTGGAAAGGGTAAGGCTCTGAGCACTGGACTTGACCCTGGCTATTTTCCCTCCACTCGCGCCCCAGCGACCACGATGACCTGAACCCTGGCTGGCAGCACTGTACCCTACCTCTCTGTCTTTGCTCTGCCTGCTCCCCAAGAGGCACTCACTGGTCAGTTGCCAACATCTAAATGTCCATCACTCTCAGACCAAAAACACTGTCTTGTGTGTTTATTTGGGATGTTGGAGGGAAGGTGATGGGTGAGGGAAGGGAAGGTGGATTCAATTCCTCCAAGGGCCTCTCAAGCATCAGTCGAGTGACTGGCCCTGAACCTTTCCTGGTGGAGATGGGATGGGGATCAGCCCCAGGCAGTGTTCACTGAAATGATGACTTGACAGTACTGGCAGAAGGACAGGTAGGGTGTCCATAGCTTGTTTGTCCACCCCCAGACCTTGGGAAAGCATCTCTTCCTAGGACAGCCGTACTGGGCATGGGGTGGGGGATGGGACTGTTCGAAACAGCCTCAACATACAGTGATGAGCCGTTTGAACTGTGAGAAGCAGTAGTTAGGCAGCTCTAGAAGGGGGTACCCTCTCCAGCATGGGGCTACTGCGTGAGCCACTCACTCTCCCCACCTGGAATGTCCTTGGGACTCTTGTGCTCCTGTGACCCCAAAGAAAGCCAAAGCACAGGCAGGGATGAGCCAGCTTGGATGAGTGACTCATCTTGGGGTGGGAGAAGGGTTGGGGGTGTACGGATGTGCCTGCACTCATCTGAGGGGTGGAGGACATAGCAGGCTGTCTAGACAGTCAGGACAGAAATGGGAGGAGTTTGCAGTACAGCTGCTGTTCTTTGGGGACCTAGGCTGTTTATGAGGTGTATTTTGGTGTCTTCAGCCAGCATGGACAGAAGTTGGTGTTCTGGAAGTGCCGTATCTGAAGTACCGTAGTGTCCAGCTTCTAGCTCCCTGGGCACAGTCTGGTGTTAACATTCTATGTGACCTCCTTAGGCCCTCGATAGGATTCAACTATAGCTCAGTGTTTAGAATGCTTTCCTAACATTGAAAAGGTTCTGGGTTCGATCTCCAGCACCATATAAATTGGGAACCACGGCAGACATCTGTAACCCCAATACTTAGGACCTGGAGAGTGGAGGATAAGCAGCTCAAAGTCAGATGGACCTGATAGTGCATGTCCTTGATTCCAGAAATTGGCCAGAGGCGTGCAGATCTCTGCATTCCTGACCAATCTGGTCTACAGAGTGAGTTCCAGGACAACCAGGAAGGTCACACAGAGAAACCCAGTCTCGAAGAACCAGAAAAAAGTCATTTTCAGCTATATGTTGTGTTAAAGGCCAGGGAGAAAGAAAAACAATACTGTAGATCTTAGCACGTAAATGTGGCTAGTGTGACTGAGGAAAACTTTGCTTTGGAGATAGGGTTTCAGTGTGTAGTCCTGACTGCCACGAAGCTTGCTCTGTAGACTAGGCTGGCCTTGAACTCCCAGAGATCTGCAGCTGGTTCCCAGGCTGCTGAGATTAAAGTGTGAGACTCCACCTCTTGAGTGTGGCAGGTGTGTGCCGCCCGCTCCTGCCTGCCTTCACAGTCCTCTTCCTCTTCCCTCTTTCTCTCTCTCTCCCTCCCTGCCCCTCCTGTTTTATTTTTTGAGACAGTCTCTTGTAGCCCTGGATAGTTTCCAACCCATCGGTCAAGAATGAGCTTGAGGGGGCTGGAGAGGTGACTCAGAGGTTAAGAGCACTGATGGCTGTTCCAGAGGTCCTGAGTTAAATTCCCAGCAACCACATGGTGGCTCACAACCATCTGTAATTCGATCGGGTTCCCTCTTCTGGCATGCAGACAGAACACTGTATAAATAATAAAAGAAAAAACTATTTATTAAAAAAAAAATGAGCTTGAACTTTGATCCTCCTTCCTTGGCCTCTCAGGTGCTGAAGTAATTGATGTCCCACCGGACATGACCTTATACAGTGCTGGGTATCAGATCTAACGTTTTGTTTCTAGGTAAGCATTCTACCAACTGAGTTTCATCCCCCACCCCAATTTTGAAGTTTCTAGTTATACCTTCAGTGTCTCTGGTCTTCTCTTCTACGGGGACTGGTTTACAATTAACCCATCCAGTGCCAGGCGGTGGTGGCGCAGGCTTTTAATCCCAGCACTCGGGAGACAGAGGCAGGGAATCTCTGTGAGTTCGAGGCCAGCATGGTCTACAAAGCAAGTTCCAGGACAGCCAATGCTGTTATGCAAAGAGACCCTGTCTCAAAACAACAACAAAATCATGCCCAGCATCGTTTTTCTATTTGATACACAATATGTATCATAAAAGAACAAATTAATTTAAAAACTACAAAATTTAAGATAGGTATGGTGGTTCAAACACATAGTCCCAGAAGACGGAAATGTGGAGTCAGAAAAATTAGAAGTTCCTGGTCAGCCTTGGCAATTTGAGACTATCTCAAAAACTAAAACACAGGTTGGTGAGAAGGCACACTAGGCAAAGGACCTGTCAAGCCTGAGGATCTGATTTGATTCCTAGGATTCACACAGTGAAGGAAGTGCACCAGTTTCTGAGATTGTTGTCAACCCCTGCGTGTGCATGGCCCATGTGCACACACACAAAATAAAGGAATGTAAAAAAAAATTTAAATGTCTGCCTATGAGCCAGGCGGTGGTGCCACACACCTTTAATCCCAGCACTCGGGAGGCAGAGGCAGGCGGATCTCTGCAAATTTGAGGTTAGCCTGATCTACAAGAGCTAGTTCCAGGACAGACTCCAAAGCTACAGAGAAACCCTGTCTCAAAAAACAAAACAAACCACAAAAAGCCCACAAAAACAACAAAAAAATCCCTGCCTATTGCCAAACATGGTGGAATAGTCACATGACTTCATCACCTTGCAGGCTGAGGCAAGAGGATTGCTTTAACCAGCCAGGTTATAGAGTAAACCCCTGTCTATGCTAGGGTCCTACATGTTGGTCAAGTGCTCCTTCCACTGAAGCTGTGCCCACATCCCCTCAGCAGTTTTCCTTCCTACTTTCTTCTTCCCTTCCTTTCTTCTTTTATTTATTTATTCATTTATTTATTTATTATTGAGACAAACTCTCACTGTGAAGTCATGGCTGTGCCGGAACTCGCTAGATAGTCCAGTCTGGCCTAGAACTGACAGAGATTCCCCTGCTTCTGCCTCCAGAATGCTGGGACAGAAGACGTGCCACAATACCTGGCCCCTTGACATTTTCTTAACCCAAATGTGTGCGCGCATACACCACAAACACAGGCTGGGCATGGTGGCTCATGCCTGTAATTCCAGCTCTCAGGAAGGAGAGAGTGATACAGAAGGATTACAAATTTGAAGCTAGCTTGGGCTGCACAGTGAGACCCTGCCATAAAAGCTCAAAAGGAAAAAAAAGGAAGGAAAGAAAGAAAACCCCTTCTCTATTCTATCTGCAGGCACTAACTCAAACAAAATAAAAGTATCTGTACGAATTGTTCACACACATATGAGGTATCTGTAATAGCCCGAGACTAGAGACGAGACAGCCCAAATACCCATCTGCAGGTGACTGAACAAAATATGCTATGTTTAAACAATGAAAAGCAACATGGCAGTAAGGAAATTTGGCATAGTGGTGTGTGCCTCTAATCCCAACACTTGGGAAGCAGAGCAAGTTCCAAGACTGCCAGGGTTACAAAGAAAAACCCTGTCTCCAAAATAAATAAATCAAAATAAAAGGGATAGGGTCAGGAACTCAAGGTAATTATCATATATATGTCGACTTTTTTTTTTTTTTTTTTGGTTTTGGTTTTTTTCGAGACAGGGTTTCTCTGTGGTTTTGGAGCCTGTCCTGGAACTACCTCTTATAGACCAGGCTGGTCTCGAACTCAGAGATCCGCCTGCCTCTGCCTCCCGAGTGCTGGGATTAAAGGCGTGCACCACCACCGCCCGGCTGTTTGTTTGTTTTTTGAGACAGGGTTTCTCCGTGTAACAGCCCTAGCTGTCCTGGCACTAGCTCTTGTAGACCAGGCTGGCCTCGAACTCACAGAGATCCGCCTGCCTCTGCCTCCCAAATGCTGGGATTAAAGGCGTGTGCCACCACCACCCGGCTTCTATCTATGGACTTTGATGCTAGCCTGGACTACATGATACTTTGTAACTCTAAAATACGCAGATTATAGTAAGAGTAAACACCGTTACTGCTGTGTGGGTAGTAGTGAGTTGACTGGGGAGATGACTGAGTGTTGGAAGAGGGGAAGGCAGAAAAGATTACAAAGTGGCGTGTCGTTGATTTTGTAGGTATTGTCATATATCTAGAAAGATAACCCAAGTTTTTTCACTTTGTTTTGCTTTCTTTAGAGATAGAGATCAGGTAGCCTAGACTGATCTCAAATTCTCTGTAGCTGAGATTAACCCTGAACTGATTCTCCTGTGCCCACGACCTAAATACTGAGATTATAGGCATGTACCATCCTACCCAGATTGGGACAGGTCTGTGCATTGTAAAAGATGGGATGCAGATGGATGGTAGAACTCTTGTTCAGCATGTGTTAGGCCCTAGGTTTCATGTATGTATGTATGTACATACGTAAGCATTTATACATGAACTCCTTGAGGACTCAGATTCTATAAGGAGAGCATATAGCTCCAAAAAGAACAATCAGAAACATATGGGCAGATTGAATGTGGTGTTGGGGGCAAAGGACAGTGGAGTGAGGAAACAGGAGGGGAAGGCTTTCTGAAAGAAGGGGCATCAGTTCTACTCAGTCAGTGACTAAGGAGACTGAGCTATAGCTGGGCGAGCAGGGCAGGTGTCTACTAAAGAGACAATGGATGGGAGCAGCTTGTGCACCACAGAAAAAGGCATGGGATGAGCAGGTATGTAGCTGCTCAGCCAAGTTCCAAGACAGAGCAGAGAGGGGAGAGGTTGGTGTCAGGATAGTAATGCCTTGGCTGTGCTGGGATTAAAGGCATGCTACACCACCACCCGGCTCAATCCTTATTCTCAAATGACTGCCCAGTTTCACTTTGACATTCTCAGTTTGGTAAAGATTCCTTGGACATTGATAACTATTCTTTGGTCCCACATACAGGTTTATTTTTTTTTTTTGTTTTGCTTTTGTTGTTTAGATAGATTCTCTCTACCAGCCAGGTGGTGTGGCACCTGCCTTTAAATCCAGCTCTTGGGAGGCAGAGACAGGCAGATCTCTGTGAATTTCAGGTTAGCCTGATCTACATAGGGAGTTCCAGGGCAGAGCTATACAGTGAGACTGTCTCAAAATACCAGAAACAAAACAAAACAAAAAACAACTAACCAAAAACCCAAAACAAAACAATCAAAAAGGTATGCCATTCCTAGCAACAGGATTTTAAAACAGTAAATATTGCAAAAGTGGGGAACGTGTCTTCATTCATCCCTCAAACCTCCAAGTCTGACAAAACAAATGAATGCTTCTTCCTTTCTTCCTTTGGGTCTTTTAGGGTTTCTCTGTGTAGCCCTGGCTGTTCTGTACTGGGATTAAAGGCATGCACTGTCACCTGACTCATGTGATTCTTTATACTGTCCCCTTGACCGCATCAGAGAGGCCCTTAAGGATTTTTAGCACCTGGTTTTAACAGAGTCCCAGACTTTAGCACTGACTGTTGGCATGTTAGACACCATTCTGCCCTTAAACTTAGCACATGGGCCCCGACACCTACCAAAATAGAAACAAAGACGTGGTCCATAGTTCCCAGAAAAGTCCCCAAGAAAAAGTCCCTAAATGTACTAATCTTGCTTTTTGGCTTCTGTAGTTCTGCTTCTTGCTAACTGAAATGTGCCAACCAAGATATGTGTTTTGTACACAAAAGACAGAGCTGTAATGCTCAAGGCTACATGATTTGGGAAAGTTCTCTGTGTAGCCCTTGGGCAACAATAAAGATTTTCATTTTGTCACTAACAGTGTTAGTGTGATGGTCTTTGGTGGGCTTATCTCAACAGATTCTCAAACGTTTTCTTCTCTGAAACATGAATAATGATGGCAGACTTCACTATCAATGAGTATGGTGCCCCAACCACTAGGCTTCTGAGTTTCTTCCTCTCCAACACAGGGCCTGTTTTCCACCCATGCCCACAGATCTGTTGTCACAAATATTCAGACACAGGCAACATCTATGTCCTTGTTTCTGTTTCATTCTGAAGAAAATCTGTGCATTTTAGTGAAATCTACAATTTAGTGTGAAGTGTCGCTAATATTTTGGCGTGGGTGTGTGAGTTTACACGGGTTGGAGAAATGAAGACTCAGAGAAGCACTGAGAATGAACGTAGCCTCTGCGGCTGCAGGGAGCTCAGTCTGGGTGAACTGCAGCTCCTTCCTTTCTCCTCTCAACTCCTTTATTTTTTCCTGTATTTATACTTTAACTTGAAGATTTCCATATCTCAAAACAAACTGATAGAAGCTTCCCAGCAATACAATGCCAGTTGCAAATACCTGCTTCATGTGGTACCACGGTTTTCTTCTAAATCAAGTTTTGCATGGGCTTTGTATCTGTGAGAAACTCTCAGTCAAGAGTCACATAGGACAACAATTTATAACTCAGAGGAAGGCCTGAAGCTGTGTAAAAACTCCAGAGCTAGACCAGGTGTAACCCAGCGGGATTTCATGGCTAGTGGAAGTTGCTTGCTGTCCCTCCAGTGCCGGGACCTAGGGACATTCTACCATAGATCTCCTTTTTTCCTACACAAAACTTAATTTTTGAAGGTTATGCAGTCATATAATATATACAGCTGTTGACAGAGGTTTCTGTCCTGCCCAGTCCCTCAGCTGTTCAGTCCCAAAGAAACACAGAGGCCTCCATCAACAAATGTGCCAATGTGGACAATTATATCCACATAAAACCTGAGAGAGCGTAAGACATAATTCTAGACACAAAAGAACATTGTTAAACACGGCTTCTTGGTAGCAGCATTTTCTCAGGTGGGGCTCTGTTTGCTAGAAGAAAGCACATCTCATTTAAGAGAGGCTTCCTTACTCAGCTTGAGTTGCAAAAACATTGCAACTCTTTTAAGAGCCCCCCCCCCAAAAAGCCCACTTAGATGGTGTTTATGTATAGTGGACAGCATGCTTCTTGGTGGTGGCAGCAACCTTAAAACTCCATAGAGTTGTGGCAATAAACATGGCTCCTGCCAGTACCTCCATCAGGAAGCTAGGCTCTCAGAAAGCTAAAGAATGGGGTGGATCCAGTCTTCAAAGTCATGGCTTTAATCCTAGCCACATTGCTTAGCAAATTAAAGACTCATGTGGTCAGAAAAAGAGTTATACAGTAAAGATAGATTCAGATGGAAAAAAAACTACATGGTTTAGAGTGTATTTAAAAATATATGTAGACTTGGTAGAGAAAAAAAAGGATGAGAGAGAGAGAGAGAGAGAGAGAGAGAGAGAGAGAGAGAAATTGGGTGTTGCCGCACATACCCTTAATCCCAGCACTTGGGTGGTGTGGGAAAATTGTCTGTATTCTGTCAATCGTGTTTCATATAACCACTGATTGGCCAAGCAGGGAGTATAGGCGGGAAAATCAGACAGGAAGTAGAGGTGGAACAAAGAGAACAGGAGTATTCTGGGAAGCAGGAAGCTCCCTCCACATTCCAGCCCAGACCACCGAGAAGCAAGATGTAATCTGCCAGGCTGAGAAAGAAACTGAGCCATGTGGCTAACATAGATGAGAACAATGGGTTAATATAAGCTATAAGAGCTAATAAGTAGCCTGAGCTAATGGGCCAATCAGTTTATATCTAATGCAGACTCTCTGATTTCTTTGGGGCTTGCTGGCTGTGAGGTATTGGGCAGGACAGAAATCCCCACGAGCCCTGGCCCTCATCTTACGGAATGACACCCAACCTCATGTTACACTTGGGAGTCAGAGGCAGGAGGACCTCTGTGAGTTCAAGGAAAATCTGGTTTACAGAATGAGTTCCAGGACAACCAAAAATACACAGAGAAACTCTGTCTCAAAAAAAAACAAAAATTAGGGGCTGGAGAGATGGCTCAGAGGTTAAGAGCACTGACTGCTCTTCCAGAGGTCCTGAGTTCAATTCCCAGCAACTACATGGTGGCTCACAGCCATCTATAATGAGATCTGGTTCCCTATTCTGGCATGCAAGCATACATGGAAGGAATATTGTATACATAATAAATAAATACATCTTAAACCAAAAATTAAAAATAAATAGAGTTTAGCCGGGCCATGGTGACATACGCCTTTAACTCCAGCACTCAGAAGGTAGAGGCAGGTGGATCTCTGTGAGTTAGAGACCGGCCTGGTCTACAAGAGCTAGTTTCAGGACAGGCTCCAAAGCTACAGAGAAACCCTGTCTCATAAAACAAAAACTGTATATATATATATATATATATATATATATATATATATATATATACACATATATTCCTAATTTCATTTCTTCACCCTCTTTAGGTCCTTTTGACTGAGTTTTTTAAGGAGCTACAATCTTCCTGGTGTTCACTGTTGCTGCCTCCCCATGTTTCTCCTCCTATTAGCTGAGGACACAAAGCCTAATCTATCCTGGGGAATCCAGATTCTCTTCCCACAGCAATTTGTCAATCTTAGGTAAAACTGGAGTGCCTAGACAAGCTGTCATTGGCTGCCTGCTAGGAAGGGAAGCAGCTTAGTGCTTTGTGCTTCATGATCTTTCAATGCATCTCATACTAAAAATGGACCATGTTTTGTTTCTTGTAGCCCAAACCTCAAGACAGTTCTCGGAATCTCCAAATCACCCATGTAATACCCTTCCCACAGTCCCATTCCTTCTTTTCTTGACCATTCTATTGGAGATTGAGAGGAAAAGCAACAGGGCAAGAGGCTGTAAGCCTGTCTTTGTTTACCGAGTTCTGGGATTAAAGGTATGAGCCACCATGCCCATCCCTATTTCTCCTTTTTTTTTTTTTTTTTTTTTTTTTTTTTTTTTTTTTTGAGACAAAGCTCTCACTAAACGGGCTTCCATAGTGAAGTGATCTTCCTGTCACTTTCGCGATGAGCTGAATAAGAGGAGCCGGTTACCTCACAAACTCTTTCTGAAAAGTATCTGCACCCCGATAAACCTCTCTGCAGATGCAGCAATCCAAAACAGACTCAGAAAAACCCGAGGTTTAATGGATTAAAGGCTCCTAAATGATTTTCCAACCCCCCAGAGAGGAGATGGAAAGAGACCAGAAAACCCACATATTTGGTTCCTGGCGGGCACTTAAATACCCTGCTGGAGTGGTCTTGAGCATCTCTGGGGGTGGGGTCATCATTCGGCAGGCCTTCTGAGATGTGGCAGGGTTTGGAGAGATGGGAGGGGACGGGGCTTGGGGTGGACCTTCCACCGAACATTAGAGACTCTCTGGGTATATGGATGCTAGGGGCTGGGGTGAAACTTCCACCGGAACCTTCTCATTATCACCTAAATGTTAAAACTTCAAAGGGCTCTCCAAAGGAAATGAGGAACTTCCGGAGGAAGAGATACTCGTGATAGAGACGGGGCATAAACAAAGTACTGGCGCGCAGATACGTTTCCGAAGTTGGTGGAGTGGCCACGGAGGAAACCGGATTGCGAGAGGGTTTCCCCAGACCATAGGAACCGCCCGAAATTTCCAATATTGCGCAGGCGCTCCGCACAGACTGTCATCAATGGCGAGGACCATTTAAGATGCCCCGGACGCATGCGCGGCGGACGTCACTGCCTTTTCCGGCGCGGGTACTGTGACGTCAGATGCCGGTATAAACGGCCCCGAGCATCGGCCTTAGCTACCCTGGTCATAAACTCACGCAGCGTCGCCCGGTCGCTCTCCGGAGCCTGCTGCAGTGCGTAGTGCGTGCCCGGGAAAGCAGCGCCGACCTCCGCACGTACCTACGTCGCCCTCACTTCCGCGTTGCTGACTTCCGGTTTCCGCCATCTTCCTCGGGCGGAAGCCGGCTTCTAGGTGGGAGCTCCGTAACGAGCGCTGTGGGTAGTGCGATCGGTGCCATGCCGTCCTCGCCGTTGCGGGTGGCGGTGGTGTGCTCGAGTAACCAGAACCGGAGTATGGAAGCACACAACATCCTCAGGTAGTGCAAGCTCCGTCTGCCTTCCGCCCCTCCCTCCCTCCTTTTTCTCCCCCGCAGATTGCTGCCCAGGTCCTGACCGTGCTGGGCCCCGAAGGTCGGGCCACGCCCGACTTTTGCAGCCTTTTCGACCCCTCAGCGGGCTGCGTGCGCGCTACGCCCTCCTGTAGGGTAAGCTTTACAGGGAAGTCGGTCTCAGACCCGAATCGTTCGCGCTCACAGGAGCGTCAGTCCCAGTACACCCGAGAGCTGGCGAGCTATTCGCGGCCTGTCTGCGTGCTGGCCTCGGGCAGCTCCGGTACTGGACGGAGAGGCCAAGGTCTTCTGTGCTGCGAACGGTGCCCAACGGTTGGCTTTCCCGTGTGTATCGTCCTGTCGTCACATTCTCGCTGGAAAGCTCTCAACGCGTCAAGATGGAACGAGTCTGGAAGCCACCACCGTGACCTGAGTTGTCACCGTCAGGAATTAGTGTTTGTTGCTGTCAACGTTTGCAAGTCTCATGCACAAGCCGCCACTCCCACCCCATAACTCTAGGTGGTAATTTCTGGAACACACAAATACATTTGGGTCTATAGTAGCATCTCATATTTCCTTCCGAATTCACCTGTGTCTAATATGGCATTCCTCTTTGATTTTGAAGATAAAATATTCTTCAAAATCTGACAAAATGAGAAACCGATGCATTTGCATTACAGGTAAAATATGGTATAAATGTCAAGTTTGGTAGTACAGTAGAAACATCTTTTTCTCCCTGAGTTAATTATTTGCTAACTTTTGAGATTTTTGTAGATTTTATTCTTTGACAATTTCATACCCCTTTTCCTTCCCAAGACAGGGTCTGTGTGTAGTTCTGGATGTCCTCGAACTCGATGTATAGACTAGACTGGCCTGAAACTCAAGAGATTCACCTGCTTCTGCCTCTCCGTTTCCCAAGTGCTGGTATTAAAGGCGTGTTGGCTGTCCTCGATCTCACCCTTCACCTGCATCCCTACCGTTGGGATTGCTAACAGGAGTTTGCCACCACACCAAACTGTCTCACTTTTTCTTAGACAGCCAGGGTGCTAGCTGCCGATCACCTGCAAATTCTAAAATTTCACTCTTCCTAACGTTTACCACATAGATCAGTGAGCGGTTCTCAGCCTTCCTAATGCTTCGATCCTTTAATACAGTTCCTTATGTTGTGGTGACCCCACCACCACCACCAAATTTTTTTTTTTTTTTTTTTTTGTTTTCGAGACACGGTTTCGCTGAAGTTTTGGAGCTTGTCCTGGAACTAGCTCTTGTAGACCAGGCTGGCCTTGAACTCACAGAGATCTGCCTGCCTCTGCCTCCAGAGTGCTGGATTAAAGGCATGTGCCACTGCTGCCCATCCCCCCCAACCAAATTTTTTTTTTATTTTTTTTTTGGTTTTTTCGAGACAGGGTTTCTCTGTAGCTTTGGAGCCTGTCCTGGAACTAGCTCTTGTAGACCAGGCTGGCCTCGAACTCACAGAGATCCGCCTACCTCTGCCTCCCGAGTGCTGGGATTAAAGGCGTGCGCCACCATCGCCCGGCCCCCCAACCAAATTTTATAGTCGTTGCTATTTCATAACTAATTTTGCTACTGTTCTGAATTATGGTGTAAATATCTTTGCTTTCCTATGGACTTAGGTGACCCCTGTGGAAGGGGTTAGGAGCCACAGGTTGAGAGGACATTGACATAGACATAGTATTTACTTGATAGCTTTGTTTGTTTTGCAAGTGATAGCATGCTTTGAATGTTACCAACCTGGATTACAAAGTGTAAGGTTAGCCTGGACTGTAAAACCTGTGTCTCCAAAAAAAAAAAATGGTGGTGCGGTGTCTTATTTCATTGTATGCTCCTGGATAGGTCCCTTACTCTCCTGTTTCTCTCTTGGCCAAGGTGACCTTGAACTAAAAAAAATTCATCTTGCCTCGGTGTGCTAAGATTATAAACATTTGATGCTGTACACAGATGGTCTTTGAGATGAGGTCTCTCTTGATCTTAGGAATCAACTCAGGTCCTTGTGTTCATGCGGCAAGCACTGCAGTGACCAGTCTTCCATTTTTTGTCTCATTTCACACTGTAGCCCATGTTGGTGTGAAGTTTTGGCGCTCCTGCCTCAGCCACCTCAAAGCTAGGCTGCAGATGCAGTCCGCTCTGTTCTGCGCTCCCCCTTTTTGCATTTTTATGAATTCAATTTAAATTACATTTATTCATGTTTAATGAACAAGGGTGGTTACAAAGCTATCAGTAACCAGAGAGATTCTAGGCAGCCATTGATTTTTGTTACTGTTCTATTAGACATCATGTGATTTTAATTTCTGCCACAACTCCTTGTGTAAATATCTTTGTACAGTTTTTGATTACTTTTCTAGTATAAATTGCTAGAAATGAGATTATTGAGCCAAGTAGTTGGTATGTTCCACATTCTTAGTTTTTAAAGGTGCTTTCCAGAGTAGTGCATGATCAAAGTTCCCATTGCCTCAGTCTCAGTATTCTTTTTTTTTTTTTTGGTTTTTCGAGACAGGGTTTCTTTGTGGCTTTGGAGCCTGTCCTGGAACTAGCTCTTGTAGACCAGGCTGGTCTCAAACTCACAGAGATCCGCCTGCCTCTGCCTCCCAAGTGCTGGGATTAAAGGCGTGCGCCACCACCGCCCGGCTAGTCTCAGTATTCTTTAAGACCAAAATAGGGGGAAAATTTTTTTTTCTTTTTCAAGATAGGGCTTCTCTGTGTAACAGCACTGGTTGTCCTGGAACTTGTTTAGCAGACCAGGTCATCAGGCTTGACAGGTTCCTTAACCTAGTCAGTCATCAACTGTGTTTTTTTTTTTTTTTTTTTTTTTTTTTTTTTTTTTGGTTTTTCGAGACAGGGTTTCTCTGTAGCTTTGGTGCCTGTCCTGGAACTAGCTCTTGTAGACCAGGCTGGCCTCGAACTCCCAGAGATCCGCCTGCCTCTGAAGTGCTGGGATTAAAGGCGTGCGCCACCACCGCCCAGCCCTGTGTTTTGTTTTTTGAGATAGTCTCAGTCTCCTTGGCTCTTTTAGGACTAGATCCACCTGTCTCAGCGTCCTAAATGCTGGGATTAAAGGTGTGAAGTTCTAATCTTTCTGCCTCCACCTTCCAACTGTTGAGATTATGAATTTGAACCACTGTGTCTACCTTAAAGTTTTATCAATATGTTCTTTTAGATGCTGGCCTTGAACGCACAGAGATTCCCTGCTTCTGCCTCTCAAGTTTTGAGACTAAAGATGTCTGCCGCCACCACCTGGCGGTGTTCTGGCGCACACCTTTAATCCCAGCACTCGGGAGGCAGAGACAGGCAGATCTCTGAGTTGAGGACAATCTGGTCTACAGAATGAGTTTTAGGGCAGCCAAAGATACACAGAGAAACCTTGTCTCAAAAACACAAACAAAAAAATATGCTTCAGGAGGACAACAGGCTGAGCAGAGATAGTGCACATCTTTAATTCCAGCCGAGCGAGTTCCAGGACAACCAGTACTACATAGAGAAACCCTGTCTCAAAAAAATCAAAACAATAAGAAAAGAGGAAAACAGGCTGAGCCTCGACTGGAGGGCTGTCTACTGTCTTTTATTTATGGCTTGCTAATGGGTTGCTAAGGCAGTTTGATTTCGTCTGTGGTCTCAGTAGGCTATCCTCCTGGTCCTGATTTTTTTTTTTTGGGTGGGTGGGGGGGCTGGCATGTATGCGTACGCACTACTTGTATGCCTCGTACCCTCACGGGTCAGAAGAGGGCATTAGGTCCCCCCAGATGGATGTGAACCACTGCATGGGTGACAGTATTAGAACCTGGGTCTCCTGAAGAGCAACCAGTGTCCTTGACCATTGACCATCTCTCCAGCCCTTTGCTCTTTGTAGTCGACTGGGACACAGTGCCTGGCCCACAGAAGCTGCAATTTTAGTTATAAACACTCAAAATAAGCTGGGAATACAACTCAGAGATAGGATAGAAGCCTAGCATGTCCAAGGTTATGGGTTCAATCCTAGAACTTCATAAACAAAAGAAGACAAAGCTGGGGACAGCATAGATCAGTAGCATGCTTATCTGTTTGCACATAGCCCTGGATTTGATTCTTAGCATCCCATAATCCCAGTACTTAGGAGGTAGAAACAATAAAACTAGAAGTTTGTTGTAGGCATTAATTACATAGTTGTCAAACGTGAGAGAGACTGAGACAGTCTTATGATAGATAGCCAGGCAGTGCGAAACCTGGCCAAGTATGTTTAAGTCCCTGGGTGGGAGAAACAAACTTAGGAGAGTTGGTCTGGTGAGCGCTTCTGCCAGGGTACATTCTCAGAATTGTTTAAGTTCATCTTGACAAGTGTGTGTGTGTGTGTGTGTGTGTGTACCTGTAATGTGGGGGTGTTTGGAGGTCGGTGTCAGATAACCTGTTACTCTAACACAGTTTGAGACACAGTCTTAGTGGACCTGGAGCTAACCAGTTAGCCAAACTGGCTGATAACAAACTCAAGGTTAGCTACTATCACCATAGATTACAGCCAAATACAACCATAGGCCGTTGTTGGTTGGTTTGGTTTATTTAAAGGTATTTTTCTTCTTAATTTTTTTGTTTATCAGTGTTTTGTTTGCATGTGTGTCTCCATGGGAGAAAATAGGAGCCTGAGAAGAATCCAAAGAACTGGAAGAAAAGTTATCAGCTGTGATCCCAAAAGTCCTTGATTTGTGGTAGACTGTGGAATGCCAGTGTCGCAGTGAGCATATGCTGTGGGCCACCAGAGTTGTGCCATCCTGTAACTAGTAGCAACTGACTCAAGATTGGAACATAAGCCACTTTGAGGTGCTGTGAATTCCTCTCTGTTCTTGAACCATGTTATCCAGTCTTTCACAGGGAGGTGGCATAAACTGTCTCTGCTGTATGGTTTTGGTTCTTGATATACTGTAAGAGTAAACTAGAAATTGTTTAGGTACTTAAAGAACTTGGAACTGGGCTGGAGAGGTGACTCAGGTTAAGAGCACTGGCTGATCTTCCAGAGGTCCTGAGTTCAATTCCCAACAGTCACATGGTGGCTCACAACCATCTGGTGCTCTTTTATGACATGCAGTTGTCCATGCAACAGAACACTATATGCATAAGAAATAATAATTTTTTTTTTTTTTTTTTTTTAGATAGGGTTTCTCTATAGCTTTGGAGCCTGTCCTGGAGCTAGCTCTTGTAGACCAGACTGGCCTCGAACTCACAGAGATCTGCCTGCCTCTGCCTCCTGAGTGTTGGGATTAAAGGTGTCCTCTTGACTAAATAAATAAGATAAAAAAAAAAAAAAAGCAAAAACTTGGAACCAATATACTTATAATCCCAGCCCTGGAGAGGCTAAAACATAAGGATCATAAACTTGCTGTCCTCCGTAGTGAGAGTCTTCCTTGAAAAAAAAAGCTGAGTGTGTTGATGCATACTTAGACAATTGCCCCATACTGTAGGGAGAACAGGGTGTTGAGGTTTAACTCCCATGTGGGCTGTACAGACCTGTTTTTTTTTTTTCCCATTTATTTATTTATTTATTCATTGATTCATTCATTGATTCATTCATTCATTTATTTGGATTTTCGGGACAGGGTTTCTCGAGTTTGTCTTGCAACTTATAGACCAGGCTGGTCTCAAACTCACAGAGATCCAACTAACTGCCTCCCATGTGCCGGGATTAAAGGTGTGAGCCATTGTCACCCAGTTTAGACCCTTTTTCTTTCTTTTTTTTTAAAAAAAAAAAGCCGGCTAGTGGTGATGCATACCTTGAATCCCAGCACTCAGGAGGCAGAGGTCGATAGATCTCTGTGATTTCAAGGCCAGCCTGGTTTACAGAGTGAGTTCCAGGACAAGCTCTAAAACTACACAGACAAACCATGTCTTGAAAGTCCAAAAAAGGGAAAGAAAAAAAGGCTACAGGTCTTACAAACATGCCTCCCTGAGAACATGTGTACTTTCACAGGTTTTAAGGGACTGTCAGCTAGTTTTTGTTTCATTCCTACAAAAAAGTAGAATTAAGACCAAGAAATTGCTAAAGAAAATGGACTTCTGTTTAGCTATGAATGGTGAGTATGTCAAATGTAGTAATTGCTTTAACCACTGGAAAGTTACAGGCTAAGTAGGATGATGTCTTAGGAGTAAAGCACTTCTTTCTACCTGACAGCCCGAGTCTGAGTCCTAGGACCCACACGGTAGAATATGAGAACCAACTCCCACGGCTTGTCCTCTGACCTGTACGTGGGCACATGCTAAATAAAAAGTAAACGTAATAAGTGTGTTTAAGAATTTATGTGCCTGGCATAGTGGCACACAACTTCAATTCCAGCACTCGAGATACAGGTAGGTGAGTCTTTGGGAGTTCGGTCTACATAGCTAGTTCTAGGCCACCCAGGGCTACGTGGCAAACAGAACCAAAAAAGTTTAGAATTGTCTTCTTAACCTATCTTTGTATGTGAGAAATAGGTAGAGCTTGTACTTTGAAATTTTTCTAGTGATAGCATAAATTTAATCAAGGTATTTCCAAAGAGTTTTACTTTATGTGTTAGTTGATGTTTTGTACCTGTGACAAATGACTAAGAGAAACACTTGAAGGGAGGAAAGATCAGGGCTTAGTTTCAGTCCATGGTCATTTGGCTGTGCCATTTTTGTCCTATGGTGAAGAAGGGCATTGTGGAGGGGACCTATGGAATAGAGCTGTTCGCCTCTTCATTCACGGTGAGGATAAGAGACATTCATGGTGATTTATTTTGTCCAGCTAGGCTCTGCCTCTTGTTTTTTTCCTCTTTCCCAGTAATGTCATCAGATTATGAATCCCTTGTATTAGCCCATCGATGAGGTTGGAATTCTTGAGCTTTCTTTGTTTTTGTAGACAGGCTGTCCTGGAACTTGCTCTGTAGACCATGCTGACCTTGAACTCCTGCCAAATGCTGAGATCTGCCTGCCAATACTGGGATTAGAGGTGTGCGCCATCACACTGGGCCCACACCAGCCTTGAAACATTAGAGGGCTGGTGGCCTGTGAACAATAGATTTGGGTTCTACAGACATGATGTCATCAGCATTTTAGAAATCAGACTGATAGGCGCTGGATAATCTTGAGTAAAGATGACAGGATTGTAGCACCTACTGTTTAGAGATGTACTTGCTTTTAGAGGCAGTGGATTCAGGATTCCAGTCTCCTATTAAAATCATAATTTAAACGCTCATCATTCCAAAACATTGAAAGTCAAAAAAAAAAGTCAAAAATATCAGAACCTATGCTGACAATGTGAGCATTTTCTTTGATATACATGTTAGTATTTTACTTTCAGTCTTTGATACAATTAAACAGCTTTTTTCCTTAATGTAACATTTTCTACAACAAATTCACTGATAGGTTTTTGATAGGTGTGAAAGACATTATTTTTCTGGAAGATTAGGTAGAATAATTGCCCTTCAGACAAAGCTGTTGGTTGTCAGGAGTATTTTTATAGCATTCATTGCCTTTATGTAAGAAGCAGATTGTCACCATACAAAATGGGCTGTTATGCCAGTTTCAGAAGCTTCAGAGAAAGCAGAGCTTCTGTTGCTAATTAGCCTTTTTGCCACCTGGGAACAGCTTTTGGTGGGGGGAAACAAACTGCATTGCCTTTTTTTTTTTTTTTTTTTGGTTTGGTTTTTCGAGACAGGGTTTCTCTGTAGCTTTGGTGCCTGTCCCAGAACTAGCTCTTGTAGACCAGGCTGGCCTCGAACTCCCAGAGATCCGCCTGCCTCTGCCTCCCAAGTGCTGGGATTAAAGGCGTGCGCCACCACCGCCCAGCGCCATTTATTTTTAAAAAGGATGATTAAAAGTAATAGTTCAGAAAGTTGGAGGTGGGGAGGCACTTGTAATATGATGGCTGATTATGCAGGCAGCTTTTAGACTTCAGCCACATCAAGACTAGGTCAGGTTGTTCTGAGATGATGTAATTATAGGAATATGGGTAGAATAAACTGGAGAATGTTCCCTGTGGAAAATCCTGCAGCAGCCTTACAACCTGTTAGAGAGTTGTGGTCATATCTATCCTGCTCTCTGCAATGCTTTTGGGGACCTCCTTGGTCTGTATAATGGTTATGTTGTGTGTATTTGAGGCACCTCTGACTCTTGCCTTTGCTTTGTATCTTGATTCTCCTGCCTCTGATTACCTGAGACTTCAGCTCTATGTCTCTTTTAGTACTTCAAAGGAATGACCAAAACAAATGATCCTTATGCATCCAGCTTTTGCTTTTGCCATTTTTTTAAATTTTATTTATTTATTTTGGGTTTTTTTTTTTTTTTTTTTTTTTTTTTTGGTTTTTCCAGACAGGGTTTCTCTGTGATTTTGGAGCCTGTCCTGGAACTAGCTCTTGTAGACCAGGCTGGTCTCGACTCACAGAGATCCGCCTGTCTCTGCCTCCCGAGTGCTGGGATTAAAGGCGTGTGCCATCACCGCCCGGCTATTTTGGTTTTTCCAGACAGGGTTTCTCTGTGGCTTTGGAGCCTGTCCTGGAACTAGCTCTGTAGACCAGGCTGGTCTCGAACTCACAGAGATCCGCCTGCCTCTGCCTCCCGAGTGCTGGGATTAAAGGCATGCGCCACCATCGCCCAGCTATTTTTGTTTTTTTGAGACAAGGTTTTTCTGTGAAACAGTCCTGACTGTCTTGGAACTTGCTTTTTAGACCAGGCTGGCCTTGAACTCACAGAGATCTGCCTGCCTCTGCCTCCTTAGCCCTCCAAGTGCTGGGATCGGAGGTGTGCACCACCACCGCCCGGCGCTTTTCCCATTGTTAAAATGATCCTGGTCGATCTCTTTAGAGTGGGACCTTTTGGGAAAAGTGATCTCAGCTCTTTCTTGTTTTGAACTAATTAAGATGACTTCTCTAATGGCTCAGTGGTTAAGAGCATTGGTTGCTCTTTCTGAGGACCCTGGTTCAATTCCCAGCACCAGCAAGGCAGCTCACAACTGTCTGTACTCCAGGGACCACACACAGATATACAGACAGACAGAATGCCAATGCACATAAAAGTGAATTAAAAAAAAATTAAAAGATAACTTCTTGAATACCTGATTCATTCATACTTGGTCACAAGTGACTTTGTAAAAATGGTAGCTTTACCTCATTCGTGTCTGTGGAGAACATACAAGGATCTGGAACAGAACCTCTCCTGATCCATACTGAAGAGCATAATTCAGCTCATCAGTTAAGAGCACTGCCTGCTCTTCCAGAGGTCCTGAGTTCAATTCCCAGCAACCACATGGTGGCTCACGACCATCTAATGAGATCTGGTGCGCTCTTCTGGTCTGCATGCAGGCAGAGCACTGTATATTTAATAGATACATCTTAAAAAATAAAACAGCAAAAAACTCATTGTCTTGAAGAGGCAAGTCTTTGTCTTGTGAGCCTTCATTCCAGTCCTCATGGAGAACACACCAGTGGTAGATGCTGGTACACCACAGTTTGGGTGTGTGAACTATCTAAAACAGCACTACAACATCAAAGGGTGTGACCGTCAAATTGGCCTAACCTGGTGGTGCTTTTCTGGACCCTGGGCACCTTCAAGGTGTGTGCCACCACACCTCATTCTTGTTTGTTTTCCTGAGACACACCTTTTCATTGCACGTTATCCATGTTTGTAAGGACATTGTTTCAAATTTAAATTAAGGGGACCTTCTGCTTTGACCCTGTCTGGTGTCTGTGTCATCTTTTTCAGTTCTGACGAACACCTGGTGATTGTTACTTTCTAACTCACTTTGTTGGAACATTGGAATGTTTGTGTTTCCAGTTTAATAGCTCAGGCATATGTGGACTCTGGATTTTAATGATTCTGTTTTAGGTTGTGTTTCTTATGTGTCATTCTGAATAGCTCAGGATATTCTAGAAACACAGGAATAGACCCAGCTTTTTATCAACCTCAGGGACCTTAGCTGAGGTGTCCCAACTTAAATATGAACTGCTTTTTTCAGAATATTTACTCGTTTGTTTGTTTAATTGGGACAGGATTTCTCTGTGTTGCCATGGCTGTACGGGAACTAACTCTGTAGATCAGGCTGGCCTCAAACTCAAGAATCTGTCTGTTTGCCTCCTTGAAGGCTGGGTGGGATTAAAGGTGTGCACCATAGCACCCAGCTAGAATTAATGTTATTTTTTGTTTTTTCTGAGACAGGGTTTCTCTGTAGCTTTAAAGAACTCTGCATAGACTTATAAGCAAGTGGTTTGTTGGCTTCTGACCTTTGTGATCACAGGCAGCACTCTGTGAATGCCTTTTCTGTGGCTTTGTGTCTGTCTGACTGGGTTTCTATAAATGAAGTTCTTAGGTGTGGACTCACTACTGAAGTCCACAGTCACTTATTTACTTTATACCTGCTGCATGCTAACTACCATGTGATACTAGCTGTCCTTCCTTGTTGCTGATTCCCTAAGTGACTCAGAGCCGGGCAGTGGTGGCACATGCCTTTAATCCTAGCACTTGGCAGGCAGAGGCAGGTGAGTTTGAACCAGCCCGGTCTACAAGAGCTAGTTCCAGGACAGGCTCCAAAGCTATGAAGAAACCCTGTCTCAAAAAAAAAAAAAAAAAAGTGGCCAGTTCTGGTGGCACAGGCCTGTAGGATTTGCTGAAGGAGGAAGAGGCAGGTGGATCTGGAGTTCGAGGCCAGCTTGGACTACACATTTTCTTTTTGCCGGGCGGTGGTGTCGCACGCCTTTAATCCCAGCACTTGGGAGGCAGAGACAGGCGGATCTCTGTGAGTTCGAGACCAGCCTGGTCTACAGAGCTAGTTCCAGGACAGGCTCCAAAACCACAGAGAAACCCTGTCTCGAAAAATCCAAAAAACAAAACAAAACAAAAAAAAATGACTCAAACAGACCAGAGTTTTCTGTTTTCTTCCTTTTCACCCCTTGCTTTATAGACCAGGCTGACCTTTAACAACAGATCCACCTGCTTCTTTCCCCTGAATTCCAGGATTAAAGGTGTGTGCCTTGTCGTCCAGCCCTGTCTTCATTAATTTTTTTTAGGGTTTTAATATGTATCATAGTTAGGTACAACCTCAAATTCATGATCCTCCTGCCTTACCCGGTGGTGTAATGGGTTCTCATCACTGCCTCTGTCACCTTGGCGCTACCTTAAATGGATTAAGTTGAAAAGTGGTACCTGCGTGCTGTTGTGGAAAATTGTTTGTTTATGCTGTGGAGCATTTGTTTAATGATGTAAACGTGTATTTCTTTTTTATGCTGTATTTGCTTAACTCTGAAGCTGTGATTCTTTACCTGTCTAAAACACCTGATGTTCTAAGCGGTGTTGAGCGGCCAATAGCAAGGCAGTAAAAAGGATAGGCGGGACCAGCAGGCAGCAGGTATAAATGGGAGAAATCTGGAGAGGGGAAGGAGCAAGGAGAGAACAAGGGGAGAAGGATTTTAAGGGCCTGCTGGCCACCCACCCAGCCATGAAGTAAGAGCG
The DNA here is from genome assembly GCF_950005125.1 of Chionomys nivalis. NCBI lineage: Eukaryota > Metazoa > Chordata > Mammalia > Rodentia > Cricetidae > Chionomys > Chionomys nivalis. The sequence goes on along the minus strand of NC_080096.1, from coordinate 629,170 downwards.
ACAGTACAATGTACAGAAAAGAAGGGAAAAGCCCAGGGATAATTTAAGAAAAACTGGCAAGAAACAACCCAAGCTAAGGCCTGGCATTTCTAACTAAGAATAAGCCTCTGTGAATGATTTTACTTGGGAGTGTGTTGTTCCCCCTGCTGAAGCCAAAAGAGTAAAAAAAAAAAAAAAAAAAAAAAAAAAATCAGCCGGGCGGTGGTGGCGCACGCCTTTAATCCCAGCACTCGGGAGGCAGAGGCAGGCGGATCTCTGTGAGTTTGAGACCAGCCTGGTCTACAAGAGCTAGTTCCAGGACAGGCTCCAAAAAACCACAGAGAAACCCTGTCTCGAAAAACAAAAAAAGAAAAAAAGAAAAAAAAAATCATACAACAGCATGTTTTGTTTTTCTCTTTTACGTGAAATAGAATATTTGATGTGTAAGGGTCATTTCTTTCCCAGTGATATTATGTTTGAGTTATTGTCCCTTCTGTGGAATTTTTAGTAACATTACTTTTGTGGTGGATGAATCTGTAGTAAGCATGGTTCTCTGCACACCAGATGGTGAGCAGCGTTCTTACCCAGTTTGACAATGAGATGTTTATTTTAAAATAATTCCAAATGTCCGGAGTTACAGTTAAATGAACAAGAAAAAACAGGAGAATTGTGTATGGTGGCGTGACTTCCAGACCGGCCGGATGTTCGTTCTGAATTACATGTTGTTTTGAGCCAGTGAGATCCTGGCTCAAAACAACAACAAAAATACAAAAAAGCTTTACATGGTGATGCTTGTTAAAAATCACAACTAGCTAGGCGTGGTGATACAAACCTATAATTCCAGCACTAGGGAGTCAGAGGCTGTTGGATTTCTGTGAGTTCAAGTTCATCCTGATCCACACAGTAGTTTTAAGGCTGCATAGTGAGATACCATCCTAGCATTAGAATTGCATTTGCGGAATTGGAAAGATGGCTCAGTGGTTAGGAGCATTTATTGATTTTGCAGAGAACCTGAGGTCAGTTTCCAACATCCATATAGTGGTGTGCAACCATCTGCCACTCCAATTCTAGGGAATCCACCCCGTTAAATTGTTGGTTTTTTTTTTTTTTATTTTATTTTAACGAATTACACTTTAGCTGCCAGCCTGATCTGCAAGAGCTAGTTCCAGAACAACCTAGGCTACACAGAGAAACCTTGTCTCGGAGAAAAAAAAATAAAATTACACCTTTGTTAAGTTTTAAAAGAAACCAGGTCAGCCAGGCTTTGTGGCACAAACCTTTAATCCCAACATTTGGGAGGCAGAAGCACGCCTTTAATCCTAGCATTCTGGAAACAGAGACAGATGGATCTCTGTGAGTTCGAGGCCAGCCTGGTCTACAAGAGCTAGTTCTAGGGCAGACTTAAAGCTACAGAGAAACCCTGTCTCGAAAAAACAAAACAAAAAACAAACAAAATTTTATTTCAAATTAACTTCTGTGCACGTAACCTGTTGTGATAAACTTAAAATTGTGGTTATCAGTAGTGATAACAAGTTCTCTGATCACACGTAAGTGTCTGTGTTTTGAGGTGCTTTTCTTTTCTTGGTGCACATATAGTTTGCCGGGCTGTGCTGGTCACATGGTCTAATTGGGTTATCCTGTAGGTCTTCTGCATCCTTCTCTGGTTCATCAAAATCTTTAACAGCTGGTTCCACAGAAGTCACTACAGCTGTTGTGGCTGTTTATCCCTGCAGGACCCTCTGTGTACTTAAGTCTGGATTGCTAGGAAATTGGTTGGTGACTACAGTGTTGTAAGTTTCAGTCAGTCAGCATTTTAACTAACCAGTTTTCAGTTTAGCTCTGTTATACTAGTTCTCTTCTGATTGATTAATGTATGTAACTTGTTACAGAGCAAGTTAAAGGTGATTCTAACATTTGGTTAAAAATTTTAAAATGTATGTTAGATGTGGTGATGCAGGACTTTAATCTCAACACTTTGGAGGCAGAAGCAGGCTCTTGAGTTTAAGGGCAATTTGATCTACATGGAGAGACCCAAGTCTTAAATAATAAATAAATAAGAACAGGCTGGGGAGATGGCTTGTGCAATTCTGAGGGCCTGAGTTCAGATTTCCAGCACCCACATAGAAGTCAGATGTGTGTTTATATGAGAAACCCAGCACTAGGGGCAGGAGTGTGCGGGAAGAAGAGAGGTGGATCCCTGCAGCTCTTTGGGCAGCCAGTCTAGAGGAGCTGAATTTCAGGTTCAGTGAGAGACAACCTCACACCCCTGCTCCCTCCACCCCCTAAAGGTGAAGAAAAACTAAGGACCTAATGTTGTGGCTTTCACATGTGTGAGTGTCCACACCCATGAGAACCTAGGCACACGTGCACTAAGAAGCAAATACCTAAAGTCCTGTTCTTAAGTACTTTAAATTTCACTTTTTATTGTTTTGTGTTTTAATATCTTTAAATCTTATTTTCTGTGTATGGTAGCATGCCCAGTGTACATGTGGAAGTCAGAGGACAACTTAGAAGAATTGATCTCTGCTTTTACCACGTTAATCCAGGCACTGAAGTTCTCAAGCGTCTACAGCAGTGAATTTTCCCACGGAGACATTTCACCACCTACAACAGGGCTGATGGGATGGTCAGCTGGTAAAGGCACCGGGTACCAAACCCGATGACCTGAATCAGTCTCCAGGGTCCACGTGGTGGGAGTAGAGAGCCAGCTCTAACAAGTTTTTCTCTGACCCGCACATGTATACCATGCCATGCGTGGGTGCATGCACACACACAAATAAATAATGTAATAAATTTGTTAAAAGAAAAATAGATTGTGTAGCAGCACATACACTAAAACTGGAATGATGCAGAGGTCAGCATGGTGCCTGCGTAAGGGGGACATGCATATTTGTAAAGCCTTCCATATTTAAGAGAAAGAAATGGTTGTTCTTTTTTTCTGTTTTGTGTCCCTTGGTATGAGAACTTTATGTTTTAATCCAACTGTGATGTTTTTTCTTCTTTGTGTCTTCCAGCAAGCGGGGTTTCAGTGTCCGGTCCTTTGGAACAGGAACTCATGTGAAGCTCCCAGGACCAGCACCTGACAAGCCCAATGTTTATGACTTCAAAACCACATATGACCAGATGTACAATGATCTCCTCAGGAAAGACAAAGAACTGTATCCCGTGGCTGACCCTTAGCGAAGCAGGGTGGTCTTCTGGTGGGTGTGGTTTGTGACTGGAAGTCACTCTGACCCCCCCACCCTGCAGGGTGTGTTGAGGTGAAGCAGGATCGGCAGATATGTTCTGGCTTATGTGCCTATGGTGCCCACATCAATCCTTTCTTATTTATGAGAAGTCAGCTTTGGTTTTGTTCTTTTCTTTTTTCTTTCTTTTTTTTCCCTTTTTTTTCTCTCCTGTAAATTTGAGACAGGGTCTAACTATGTAACCCTGCCTACCTTGGAACTCACTCTGTAGACCAGGCTGACCTTGAACTCATAGAGCTACTCCTACCACTGCCTCCTGAGCCCTGGGATTAAAGACCTGCAGTGCCAGCCCAGTGAAGAACTCAGTTTCTTTCCTTTTGCCTACTGGAGAGTCAAGAGTAGTGATTCTCAACTTTTGGGTCATGACCCCTTTGAAAGTTAAATGACCCTTTCACAGGGTCACCTAAGACCATCAGAAAACATTTGTAATTCATAACAGTAGCAAAATTGCAGTTAGGAAGTAGCAACAAAAACAGTTTTGGTTGGTGTCAGCACAACATGAGGAATTATGTTAAAGGTCCCCGCATCAGGAAGGTGGAGAAGCACTGCTGGAGGCACACCTGCAGACAGCACTAGAAAGCCGGCCTTGATGTGGTCGACCAGAGTGCTAGTGCCTCCCTCACACTGCGGGCTGCCCAGCTGCGCTTCCTGCAACGTGTCTATGATCTCAGCCTTTGGGAAGTTGAGGCAGGAAGATTGCTGCAAGTTTTGAGACCAGCCTGGGCTAGATAGTTTGAGGCTAGCTTGGGCTATAGCACAAGACCCTATCTCAAAATAAAAACAAAATATACTGTGTTTACCTAACAAAGCATGGAAAAATAAAGTCTTCTGCGAGAACTTCAGAAAGAGTCATAACAGTCCAAACTCTATACTGTAGACTCATGAGGAAAGAAAAAGTTACTTTAAAATAACTTTTCCATACCGTGCTCTGCAATGGTTAAGTCAATCAGTGCTCCAGGTGTTTTGAGTTTTATGATAACCCCATAGTCTCTTGAACTTTCCCACGTTCATATGTTTAGCATGTGTTAGGACCCTGAGAGTGACCCTAGTCACTCTCAATAAGAATTCCAGGTGCTCAGAGTAGAACCCTGAGATTGACTCTAGTCACTTCTCAATAAGAATTCCAGGTGCTCAGAGTGGAACCCTGAGATTGACTCTAGTCACTTCTCAATAAGAATTCTAGGTGTTCAGAGTGGAACCCTGAGATTGACCCTAGTCAGTTCTCAATAAGAATTCCAGGTGCTCAGAGTGGGGTCCACATAGTCTGAGCAGTGGGTGTGTGCACCAAACAACTTTTTTTTCCCTTTCGGTTTTGGGGATCAGACCGACAGCCTTGTACACGCTAGCCTAGGCTAGTAGTGCTCCACTGAGCTATCCCTAGATCTAAAACTTTTTTTATAAGACATGTTTTTACTGTGACCCCTGGCTGGTCTGTAATAATCTGTATAGACCAGGTTGGCCTCGAACCTAGAGATCTACCTGGCCTTTGCCTCTGTCATGCCTGTACCTCCTGGGTGCTGGATTAAAGGTGTGGGCCTCTGCATCCTGCCTTTTCTTTTTTATTTTTTTCCTCCTCATCTATCTTTTCACTTGTGAAGTTTAAGTCAGGGTTTACTAAGATTTCTAAGCTGGCTTTGAACAAACTCTAGCCGAGGTAGGCCATAAATACATTGCTCCTCCTGCCTCAACTTCCCTTGAGACCAAGGTTGCAGAACTATGTCACTCCAGAAAGCACTTTGTCTCCATTTTCTTATATTCATACATAGTTGCAAATTTTAATATAAACTAAGATTTAAGCTAGTGAGGAGTCCTGGCTACTCTGGAAGCTGAAGCAAGAGGATTGCTTGACCCCAGAGTTCAAGGCCAGCCTGGGTAACTTGGAGACAACCTCAAAGAAAGCGTGGTCCGGGTATTGTGACACCAGTCTCACTCAGGAGGCTGAGATGGGATGGACTTAAAACTTTCTCAGATGAATATAATAAACTAAAGATATTTTTGTAGGTGCAGAGATGAATTGGGTAGCTTGAAGGGTCTCAGATGCCTTCTAGTGAAATGTAAATCCTTGTAATCCCTACATCTTTGCAATCCCCACACTGCTTCCCAGTCCTTCCTCAGCTGCAGGCCACAGTTGAAAGGCGGCCAATGGAGACACAGGCATTTCCTGTTAGCCGCACTCAGTACAATTGGGAGTGTTTGGGACTGTGAATTGGGCTTTTACCAATGTGATCCTGGGATCCCAGAGCACATCTGGTACTTTTCACCCTACTCAGAAACCCAGGAACCTAAACTTGGAGGACTGAGAGCTGGTTAGAGCAGGCTGTGTTCTGCTCGTCCTTGTCCAAAGAGCTCATAAGTGGGGGGTGTCTGCACAGCTTCTTCCGAAGCCTCTTGGGCGAGCTTGGTCATGGTAAGTATTACCATAAAATCCCAGAGGGTCTCATTTGGGGGCTGGGTATTTTCTTAGCCCTAGAGAAAAGTTGAGATTTTATTTCTTATGTTAAATGCCTGTGTACCATTAATATTATGAAGCCTTGGCTGCTTAGAATTTTTTTTTTTTTTGGTTGTTTTTAAAGTAGGGTCTGTATTATGTAGCTGTGCCTGTCCTGGAACTTACTAGGTAGAACAGGCTGGCCTCTGGATTAAAGGCAAGCATTTATCATGTCCAGCTCTTACCTACTTTTGAAATTTCTTCAGTTAGTACTATTTATTTTTGATGCTCTTATATTTATTTTGTGAGAGAAATAGACATACAGTAATGCACATATCCATACTCCTTTATTATAAATTAAATTTTAATATTGATGTCAGTTGACTTCCCTGTTCTTGGATAGGGTGGCTCTTAGTATGTTTTACAAGAATGAAGTTTAGCCGGGCCGTTGCAGTTCACACCTTTAGTCCTAGACTTGGGAGGCAGAGGCAGGCAGATCTCCGAGTTTGAGGCCAGTCTGGTCTACACAGCTAGGTCAAAAGCAACTGGGGCATTTACACAAACCCTGTCTCAAAAAAACCAAGAGAAAGCGATAATGCAGTTTAGGCTTCAACTATTTAGGCAATTCTAAAAGGAGTGAAGACCAGCATCTGGGAGCAGGATCTTTATACATAGTGCGGGTATAGGGGTCAGTGGCTGCCTCTTGAAATGTACAGACTATCCAGAAGGGGAGAATGTGTTGGGGACAGGGTGGCAGGCAGAAGAGCTTGTGACTACTTTGGTAGTTTGGCGATGTCATCAGTATTTGCTTCTTGAGTATCTTCTAGGCAGGTTATTTACTCCTCGGTCAGTCCCCAGGAAGCTTGTTAGTTGATTGGGTAGCACATTGGTCATAACTACGCGCCTAGAGCTCTGCTGTGCTGTTCTCAGTGCTGTCCCTGGCCCAAAGAGATGTCTTCCAGGGAACGCTGTACGTTGGTTGGCATCAAGCCAGGTCGGATAAGGGCATAGTTGGGATATGTGGAGGGGAGGGTAGAGGAAGGAAGGATCACTGTGGGGATTGGGAAAGGAATGGTGCCCTTTGAAAGGTAACCTGGATAGCATTCCTTAGTCAGTAGTAAGTGCCCCTTCCTGATCTTGCATAAAACCCATAGTTTCATAGTGCAAAGTTAGAAGAATATTTTATCATGTAACTCAAAGATAAACACTCAGCTTACATTTTCAATTGGTAGAGGATTTTGTGAGTTGACAGGGAAAAGATACTTGATTAGAACCTGGTGGCCTAGAGACCACGTCTGCCATATTTCTACTCTTTGTGGGCAGAACCTGTTTCTCCATGTGTTCTACCTCACATAATTTTAGTAAAACAAGCTGAGCACAACAGTGGCCTAGCTCCTAGGTAATGGACATAGAGTTGAAGGTCACGCTCAGCCGCATCGTGAGTTCAAACCCTCTGTCAGTAGACAAATGAGGAAACACAACACACAACATAGACCTTGTATTCTGTAATCTCTGACAGATTTTAGGCAGCATGCGTGTGAGGAAGGGGTGGTCTTATTGCTCGTGTAGCTTTAACTGGTTTGGAAGTAATTTTGTAGACCGGGCTGACCTTGAACTCACAGAATATACTTAGAATATACTTGCCTCTACCTCTGAAATGCTGGGGTTAAAGACTTGTGCCACCACATCTGGCCTTAGACATACTTCTTGATGGGTGATGAGGGGCTGGAGAGATGGCTAAGCCCTTAAGAGCAGTGGCTCTTCCAAAGATCCTGAGTTCAGTTACCAGTAACCACATGGTGGCTCACAAACATCTGTTTGTTTTTTTTTTGTTGTTGTTGTTTGTTTGTTTTTTAGAGACAGGGTTTCTCTGTGGCTTTGGAGCCTGTCCTGGAACTAGCTCTTGTAGACCAGGCTGGTCTCGAACTCACAGAGATCCGCCTGCCTCTGCCTCCCGAGTGCTGGGATTAAAGCCATGTGCCACCCCCGCCCGGATCACAAACATATGTTATGAGGTCTGGTCAGTCAAACCATGAAACCCAGCATGAACAAATCCAGCAAAACCGCCACGTGCGCTGCCCATGCCTGCTTCAGCACTGTCAGGGCAAATATTTCATTCTTTATTTATTTTGTATACAATATTCTATGTGTATGCCTGCAGGCCAGAAGAGGGCAACAGACCTTATTACAGATGGTTGTGAGCCACCATGTGGTCGCTGGGAATTGAACTCAGGACCTTTGGAAGAGCAGGCAGTGCTCTTAACCGCTGAGCCATCTTTCCAGCCCCATTCTTTCTTTTTTTATAGCTGATGAGACCATTGAAGGATAAAATGTGTTAGGTCACAAGTGCATTTACCAAATGGTGGTGATAGCTCACACCTTTAATCCCATAACTCCAGAGGCAGAGGCACGCAGATCTCTGAGTTCAAGGGTAGCTTGGTCTATAAAGCAAGTTTCAGGGCAATCAGGCCTACACAGAGAAACCCTGTCTCCAAAAAACAATCCAAAAAAAAAAAATGCGTTTACCTAATCTACACTTGGTAACTTCAACGGTGTCCGTTGTTTGCCATTGTGAGTGAAGTTGAGTGGCAGTTGAGCTCAGCTGGTGTTGACCCTGGTGTTAGGAGTGTCACACTGTCTCACCAGCCCAGGAGTACAGTTTCTTCTAAACATTTACCTTTCTCAAGCCTTTGAAAAGCTGACTTGTCCTAAGTCAGGGATTGTGAACCTGAAGGATTGAAACTTGCTTCATATTGTCTCCGTGGGCCGCACCCATGGTTATTGCTGAGGGAAGTGGGGCTGACCTGAAACTAAACCAACTGCTTCCCCTCACAGTGTAGGCTGCAACATGGTTTTACGATTTGCCTTTTTGAGAGTTCCCGACGGTTAGGAAACACATGCACATGCCTAGATCAGTGATAGGAATTCTTCTAAGTTCACCTGATCTCTAGAGACAAATGAAAAATATCTTTAAAACCAGATATGGTGGTTATTACTACTATCTAAGCTTCTCTGTAGACTGAGGCAGGAGGATCACTAGAAGGAGCCTACCAGTGCAGGATCTGCCTGAGTAACAGACCATTCCCCCTCCAAAAATGAGAGAAAAAGGTGGAATTGATACTGTACACCTGTTTCTCAGTACTTGGGAGGAGTGAGTTTGTTTATGATGAGGAGCCCATTAGTTTTGGTTGTCAGTAGTAGGCAAACCTGGAACACCTTTGATGGTGATGCAAATTGGTTTTTGTTTTTTTTTTTTTTCGAGACAGGGTTTCTCTGTGGTTTTGGAGCCTGTCCTGGAACTAGCTCTTGTAGACCAGGCTGGTCTCGAACTCACAGAGATCCGCCTGCCTCTGCCTCCCAAGTGCTGGGATTAAAGGCGTGCGCCACCACTGCCCTGCGATGGTGATGCAAATTGATTTTGTTAATGAGGAATTGTCAGCCTTACCAATGAATGACAAGGAGGTCTGTCAGAGCAAAAGATCAGTGGTTAACACTCCCTGCTCCTGTCACCCACTGCCTGGTGGGCTGTTCATAACACTACACAAGGGTGGTTTTTAACTTTCCTGTTTTCCCCTCCATTTATTTATTTTTTTGAGACGGGTTCATTTTGTGGCCCTGGCTGTCTGTAGACCAGGCTGGCCTCAAACTCACAGAGATCCCCTGCCTCTGCCTCCCAGCACTGTGTTCCACCACTGCTCAGCTTTTAACTTTCCTGAGTCGTGCGTGTGTGTTGCAGAGTGGAGCTATGACTCTGCTGCCTCTAGCATGCTACTTGGGTTTATCTTTGGGATGTCGCGATACCTTTTGAGTTTAGATTATATTTATATATCCATTTATTGAATGTTCATCCTTAGATTTGGTCTTGGGGTAGAAGGAAAAAAAAATGGTTTCTGAGATAGAAAATTATCAGACCTGGCTGTATGGTTAATCTCGTCAGATTGATTGGATGGGTCACATCTAGGAGATTAGTAAAAACAGCTCTGGGTATGTCTGAGAGTGTTTCTTTTTAATTTATAATTTTATTATTGTTTTTGATGTATGAGCATGGTGCACGTATGCTACAACATGCATGTAGACGTTAGAGGACAACTTTATGGAAACCATGTCTCTCCTCATGTCTCTGTGGGTTCAGGGGCTGAACGTGGGTTGTTGGGCTTGTATATGAAGTTCCTTACCCACTGAGCCATCTTAACAGCCAAGAGTGTTCGGATATTGTGAGGACTATGACCTAATTGATCTTTTGAGTTCATAATACTGGCAAAATTGGGAGGTGAAGGGGCTATTAGAAGTATGTTATAGGCTGGGCAGTGGTGGCGCACGCCTTTAATCCCAGCACTCGGGAGGCAGAGGCAGGCGGATCTCTGTGAGTTCGAGGCCAGCCTGGTCTAGAAGAGCTAGTTCCAGGACAGGAACCAAAAGCCACAGAGAAACCCTGTCTCGAAAAACCAAAAAAAAAAAAAAAAAAGAAGTAGGTTACAGGCAGCATGTCCTGGATTTTTTTTTCTTTGAAATTATTTATTTTTTAATGTATGTGAGTGTTTTGGTGGATTGTATGTCTGTGCACAACATGTATGCTTGGTGCCTGAGGAGGTTAGAAGGTGGCATCACATCTCCGGAACTGGTGTTAATGAACTGTTGTGAGCCACTGTGTGGGTGCCAAGAGTCAAGTTCAGGTCCTCTGAAAGGCAACAAGTTCCCTTACCTGCCTGTTGGGATTACACCTTATACGAGTCTCTACTGCATTCCCCTGCCCCCAGCATTGACTGACATCTCTAACTCGGAGCCCTGTTTCTTTGTTTCTTTGCCAGGTTACTCTTCAGATATTTCCTCATGATATGAAAGTTTCTGTAACACAGTCCTGTCAATCCAGCCTGTGGGTGTGTCTTTCCTTCCTCTAACCCTCCACACCATTGCCTTGTCAGCTTAAACCAGTGAGAGTTTGCTGGAAATTTGTATTTCGATGAGGTTTTACTAATCTCTAGTTGCAGGTGAAATGAATGTTTCTTTTGTTTTCACTGAGTTTAGGATGGGAACTTCTACCTCCTCAGTGCACCCTGCTATGCAGACACAGCGTTTCTGTCAGAACAGTGTTTCCTCCTGTGAACTGTGGTGCCATCTCGCAGACGAAGCTTGGCAATGATTTTCACTTGTTTGCTCTTCATTTTCATGTGGTTGGTAGCTGTATTTTTTCCTTATCTAATATTTTAAATATTTATTTATTTATTTGGATGCTCTGACTCCATGTACACCTGAATTCCAGTGGAGTACATCAAATTCCATTAAATGTTGGGAGCCACCATGTCGCTGCTGGGGATTAAGCTCAGGACCTCTGGAAGAGCAGCCAGTGCTCTTAACCTCGACCCATCTCTCCAGATGGAGAGATGAACTTTTTAAAGAGTTTTTTGTTTGTTTGGTTTTGGTTTTTGGAGACAGGGTTTCTCTGTAGCTTTGGAACCTGTCCTGGAACTTGATCTGTAGATCAGGATGGCCTCGAACTCACAGAGATCCACCGGTCTCTGTCTCCCAAGTCTTAGGATTAAAGGCATGCACCACCTCCACCACTTGGCTTTATTTTAATTAATTATTTTTTTTTTGGCGAAGAGTTTTTCATTTATTTATTTATTTATTTATTTATTTATTTATTTATTTATTTATTATGTATACAATATTCTGTCTGTATGCCTGAAGGCCAGAAGAGGGCGCCAGACCTCTTTACAGATGGTTGTGAGCCACCATGTGGTTGCTGAGAATTGAACTCAGGACCTTTGGAAGAGCAGGCAATGCTCTTAACCACTGAGCCAGCTCTCCAGCCCCTGGTGAAGAGTTTTTTTTTTGTTTTTTTTTTTTTTTTTTTTTTTTTTTTTTTTTTTTTTGGTTTTTCGAGACAGGGTTTCTCTGTGGTTTTGGAGCCTGTCCTGGAACTAGCTCTTGTAGACCAGGCTGGTCTCGAACTCACAGAGATCCGCCTGCCTCTGCCTCCCAAGTGCTGGGATTAAAAGCGTGCGCCACCACCGCCCGGCTGGCGAAGAGTTTTTTAAAAATGGTGTGTGTTGCCACAAGTATGTCCCAAGCCAGGTACCAGTTCCCAAAGAAATAACTCATCCAATTTTACTAAATTATTGATTGTATCTCATATGTTCCTCAGCAGGTCTGACATGTGGTGTTATGGCTGAAGGATATTTGCCTGCTTCTCAGTAATCAGAGGTTTATCAAAACTGATTGGCCAGGGTAGTTGCTGTGGTCATTCAAATATCTGGATGTAAAGTGCCTGGCCTTTCTCCTGTGGACACTCCCCTCACTGTACCAGCAGTGAGATGCTCCTGCTGGCCACTGAGTTCATCACCTTCTTGAGGTCGTCCTTTGAAATAAGACTTCTCTGGGTTCCTTAGGGCATATCCAGAGAGCCTAGAAGAGCACGCTTCTCAGTGCCTTCTTCAAGAAGGGCGCAGGTGTGGTTGAGCAGCCAGTATTCCATTCAGGAAATGCAAGATGGAGCTGAGCACTTGACCTCTTAAAAATGAACAGTTTCTCCTGGTGCAACACTGAGGAGTGAGGTGTAACCGATTTGCAGAGATACTCGGTGTGTATGTAGTGGGGTGGGTGCGGGTAGCCAGACCCTGTCCTGACGTTTTGCTATTTCTAGGCTTACCATTACCCTAAAGAAAGAAAAATATCATTAGCACACATACACACACCAAAAGAAAAAAAGAAAGAAAAACTGTTTCTAGTGTTGCTGTGGGTTCCAAGGGACCTCAGTAGGTTCTTTATGGGCATGTGTGCAATGCAGCCTTACTAGAGTACGGTGCCCCACAGTCTTTGTCCCTTAATGTGCCTATATTCCACCTTGTCCACTGAAAGGAGTCTCAGTCCATCATTGCTTCTCTGTAATTGCATTTCTCTCTGCTCTTGTTCAAGGGTCATCGGTGCCCCCTCTCCATTCGCTGTCCTGCGTCAGGTGTTAACTATCTTAGGGTTCATTCCAGGAGGTAGACTTTGATGCAGTAGCCTACAGAATGTATCCAAACAACCCTGCTTTCCATTTGATCTACTGGTTTTGCCATCACTTGCAATTTTGTGAAAGCTGTTAACAGCGGCTCTGGTTTGGCCTTTGTTCTGCCATCTTTGCCTGCGGGACATTCAATTCCCACACCATGACCTAGGATACCTGACATTTTCTTAGCCTGACTGCTTGGAATGAATATTTACTGAAGTCTTTTCCTTTTCTAATCGAGTAACCCCCTTTTGTTGCACAGTGGTCCTATTCACATTTCCTCCAGCCATTAGTCCCTGAGCAGCATTGTTTACAGGATGCTGTGTGCGGGACATTGAACTTGCTATCAGACCTGCACTGAACACACATGAATCTGGGGTCTAGAGAAAGCCGCCGTCATTGTCGGGGATCTGGGCATTCATTTAACAAGCCTGAAACCGTGCCAAAGTCTCCATTTCCTTATGTTAGGACACAATAGTGAGTGCTGTCTCATGGCAGCAAGTTCCCAATCTTTTTCTGATGATTATTGTTCATGAGTTTTGAGTTTGATGAAGCCTAGTAAATTCGATGATGTAGACACTTAAGCCCTAGAACAGTGATTCTCAACCTGTAGGTCTTGACCCCTTTGTGGGTCGCATATCAGATATCCTGCTTATCAGTTATTTACATTACGATTCATAACAGTAACATAATTATATTTAATTTAAAGATTTATTTATCATGGATATAGTGTGTGCCTGCATGTGTGCCTGTATACCAGAAGAGAGGACCAGATCTCATTACAGATGGTTGTGAGCTACCATGTGGGTGCTGGGAATTGAACTCAGGACCTCTGAAAGAGCAGCCAGTGCTCTTAACCTCTGAGCCATCTCTCCAGCAAAATTAGTTATGAAGTAGCATAACTAATGAAATAATTTCGTGATTGGGGTCACCACAACACGAGGAACTGTATTAAAGAGTTGCAGCATTAAGAAGATTGAGAACCACTGGGCTAGAAGATTTATTAAAACTTAGTCATGGGGCCAGCCAGATAGCTTAATAAGATAGTTGCTGCCAAGCCCGACAACTGTGTTTTTTGCCCCAAATCCATCCTGGAAGGAAAGAACTGGCTCACACAAGTTGTCCTCTGATCTTTTTTTTTTTTTTTTTTTGTTTGGTTTTTCGAGACAGGGTTTCTCTGTGGTTTTGGAGCCTGTCCTGGAACTAGCTCTTGTAGACCAGGCTGGTCTCGAACTCACAGAGATCCGCCTGCCTCTGCCTCCCAAGTGCTGGAATTAAAGGCGTGCGCCACCACCGCCCGGCTTGTCCTCTGATCTTTACATGTACATGTGACCCATGCTCCAGTACGTGCAGGCAGGTACATACCTTGTTAAGCAGGGTGGTGGTGGTGTTAGCGGCACCTGCCTTTAATTCTAGCACACAAAAGGCCAGAGGCCAGCCTGATCTACTGCAGAGAGCGCCTGTCTCAGAAACAAAACAAAACAAAAATTGTGCTTTGTACCTTATTTTAAACTAAATTTAACTGGAGGTTACAAATAAAGTAATTTCAGGTTGTGGTGGTGGCACAAACCTTGGGAAACATTGGCCGGAGGCTCTCTGAGCTCAAGGCCAGCCTATTATACAGGGTGAGTTCCAAGACACCTGGAGCTACTCAGAGAGACCCTCTTTTTTTTTTTTTTTTTGGTTTTTCGAGACAGAGTTTCTCTGTGGTTTTGGAGCCTGTCCTGGAACTAGCTCTTGTAGACCAGGCTGGTCTCAAACTCACAGAGATCCGCCTGCCTCTGCCTCCCAAGTGCTGGGGATTAAAGGTGTGCGCCACCACCGCCCGGCTGAGAGACCCTCTCTTACAAAACAGCAAAAAGGAAGTAAAATAATTTTGAGATGAGCAGGTGGTCACAGAGTCTCTGGCCCAGCCTGGGAAGACAGGTACATGAAGGAGGTCGCTTGGCACAGACCTGCAGCCACAGACTTTACATTTGTGTTTTTGGTTGAGTATGATGGTGCACTTGGGATGTTGAGGCAAGATGTGACATTGGAGGTCATTGTGGGCTACACAGTAAGATGCTGTCTCAGAACTTGGGGAGCTGCAGTGATAGCCACCAGTACAATGTTTGAGGACTTGAGTTCAAGCCCTGGGATCCACATAATAAAAGCTGACTGAGGTATGCTTGTAATACTTAGGCTGGTGGATCCTTAGGACTTACTGGCTAGCCAGCCTAGCCTGGTTTCTGGCCGGTAGCAAACAGGCGACAGCAGCCAAGGGGGTGTTCCAGCCTGCATGCACATATGCACACATAGATACGCAGAAAAGTTGTAATTTTAAAGGATGGTGGTAGATAAATGGTATACACTTAAAGTCATGGGCTCTTATGTCGATACTAAACTTGTTTTTCTTTTTCTTTTTTCTTTTCTTTTTTTTAAATATTTATTTATTTATTATGTATACAATATTCTGTCTGCGTGTATGCCTGCAGGCCAGAAGAGGGCGCCAGACCTCTTTACAGATGGTTGTGAGCCACCATGTGGTTGCTGGCAATTGAACTCAGGACCTTTGGAAGAGCAGGCAATGCTCTTAACTGCTGAGCCATCTCTCCAGCCCCTTGTTTTTGTTTTTCTAGACAGGATTTCTCTGTAACAGCCCTGGCTGTCCTGGAACTAACTAGCTCTTGTAGACCAGGCTGACCTCAAACTCACAGAGATCTGCCTGTCTCTGCCTCCCTAGTGCTGGGATTAAAGGTGGGCGCCACCACTGTCCGACTTGATATTAAACTCTTAAAGATTTGTTAGTGTTCAGTAAGCACTCTTGAGAGGAGGCTAATCTGTTCAAGCTGTGTAGCTGTTGGTCAAACTGATTTCATTAATTCACCTGAAGTATGTTAGCCTTGATGGCGGCTGTTTGGTTTTAGGATAGGAACTCAGTATACAGCCCCGGCATTTCCAATACCTGCTTTCTGTGGCTTCTCTCGGGCTGGGAGTCCTGTAGCTGCCCCTCTGCCTGAGTGGAGGCTGTGTCTGACCTGTGGGTGTTAGGTTAGGACAGTGGTGAAGGCAGCAAGGTTGAGAGCCCCTCAGAGTTCTTTGTTTCCACCCAATCCCTGTCTTAGGGAACATTGTTGTAAGTTCTGAGTCGGGCTTGTCTTGAATGTGGTTGGTTATGTTTCTGGAGACAGGAGGACTGATTGTACTGGCCCTTTGGTTAGCTTCTGAGCAGCAGGATGGGTGAAACCTGTGTTTGAGGGGTCTGTTGAAGATTTATCCATGGTAGTAGTAGCATGAGCCCAACTCAGCCCAGGAAGTTCAGCCTGAAGGTAGGTTCTCGAGAGGTAGTGGAAGACCCCATTGCTGTGGGTCCTGAGGGTCTGTGTACCTCTTAGCCACAGATGCAGGCATTTCATAGAATTAGTCAAGCAGGGTGACAGAGCTGTGTGCCCTGGACTGACTGTTGTGCAGTTCCTGCACACTTTCCCTTTCTCCAGGGTGGCTGGGCAGAGAAAAGAGCACAAACCTTGTCCTGTGTTGAACTTGACCTGCCTGTGGGTCTGGCCTTTCTTCATAGGATGTTCTGTCAAGAGCCCTGTGCTCTGGGGAGGCCAAAAGCATCCCTTTGGGAGTAGCTAAAGATGCCTGGTTCTGCTCCCACTTGATAGGAAAGGTAAGAGTCCATACTTGGTGTCCATGAAGTTGGTTGTGGAAGTAGCTTCTCTTTGGATGACTGCTTAACTAGTGAAGACATGACTAGTACTTTACCTGTGACTGTATCCATTCCCAGGAGCAACTACTCAGGAATATGCTGCAGGATCCTGGAAGCAGGTCCCCAAGGGGCCAGCCCTCCTCAGGCAGCAGGTTTGAACTAAATGGCAGTTCATAATTCACCATTTTAAATTGTAGTTAAGATTCTTTCTTTCTCTTTCTTCCTTCCTTTCTTCCTTCCTTCCTTTCTTTCTTTCTTTCTTTCTTTCTTTCTTTCTTTCTTTCTTTCTTTCTTTCTCTCTGTCTTTCTTTTTTTAATGGATGTGGGTACCTAGAAAAACCAGAAGAGGCCATTAGGCTATGTGGTGGTGGTGTACATCTTTAATCCCAATCTTAAGGGTAGGCAGATCTCTGAGTTTGAGGCCGGTCTGGTGTACAGAGCGAGTTCCAGGACAGCCAGGGCTGTACAGAGGAAACCCTGTCTGTAGGTTTGGGGCGGGGGAGCATTAGCTCCCTGAAGCTGGTGTTAGAGGAGGGCTGTAAACTGAATGTGATCCTGAAAGGGTAGGAAGCTCTCTTGACTGCTAAGCCTTCTCCTTAGCCTTTTTCTCTTATGAGATAAGGTCTCGTATAACCTAGGCTTCCCTCAGCCTTGTGTAGCTCAAGTTGACCTCCTGATCCTCTTCCCTTTGCCTCCTGAGTGCTAGAATTAGAGCCGTCCACCAGGAATCCCAGCTCCAGTGCGTCTGTTCTCCTCTGTCCATCCTGTCCTATCACTTAGTATTTAGAAACTGTGTGCCCTGCAAGGAGATGAGTTTGAATTGTTTGGTAAATCCAGAAGTTTTTAAATGATACTGAATTGTACTTCAATATCCCAGGTCCTGGGGCCCTCAGTGTGAACCCTGTATGGGCCCTGTTCCCCACCTTCACTCTCTGGGGGATGCTCCTCAGAAAGCCAGCGAGGACAGGTCTGGGCTTTCAGGGTCGGGTGGGAGTAGCTCTTCATTCAAGAGAAAGTCAGCCACTGTCACTGTTGGCTCATTGCACGTGGATTAAGTCCATCCATGGTGGGCCACGACACACCCTCAGCCATTGTCACTGTTGGCTCATTGTTCGTAGATTAAGTCCTGGCCATGGCACACCCTCAGCTTCCAGGAATCTCACTCCAGTGACTGCTGATTAGAACCAAAGAGCACAATCAGCTTGACACTGTGCTCCCAACTCCTCGGAAGCTTTGTTGGGTTAGCCCAGGGCTTGGCCAAGTGAGAGTCAGCCCAAGACTTTCTTAAGCTTGGGACTCTTGAAGTTTTCCAGCTAACTGGCTGTTCAATGAGGTCGTCAAAAACAGTAACAAGGATGGGGGATCCTGAGAACGCTGGCCCTATCTACTATGTCCACCTACGTATCCTAGCCTGGCTTCTAAGCAAGTTTTTGGATGGTTGTTGGGGTTTGTGAGAAGTGCTGGGAGGTGGTATCACCTGCCTTTAATCCCAGCACTCAGGAAGCAGGCAGGCAGATCTCTTGAGTTCAGGCCAGCCTGATCTACGGAGCAAGTTCCTGGACAGCCAGGACAACACAGAGAAACTCTTTCTCAAATCCTGCCCCGCCCCCCAAATTGTCAAGTTCAGGTGAGGTGCTGGCATGATTGTTTCCCAGCCTCCATTACACAGAGTGCTCTTCACTTGAGGGTGGTCACTTAAAAGTCATTCCCAGGCAGGGCCATCCTGTGACCGCAGTTCTTGGAGCATTTTGGGGGCCTGACTCTGATAGTGGGGGTGCAAAGTGGTGTTTCCCACTATTCTTAGCTGTCTCTGTATGACTTTGTCCAGCTTTTCCTTGGAGTCAGTGCTAAATTTAAGTACCTGGATCCTGATTGGATTCCTTCCCAAAAGGTCTACTCCCCTGCTCCCTGTCTCTATCCCAGAAGTACCAGCCACTGGGTTTGGTCTTAAACTTGCTGCCCCCGACCTCGGGACCTTGAAGGGCTCTAAGCTTGGATGCAGCTCTTCTTGTAGGCAGCAGAGAAGCAGGAAGGGAGGAGCAGCTGATGATGCAAGGAGTGGGGCTGCCTGGCAGCTCGTGGCCAGGTGTCTTCAAGTTAAACTGTTTAGATTGACCCCCTAAATGTGTTCTAAAAGCTGCCTTTCCAGTCCAGAATGCAGGGACTAGTTTTAAAAGCACCATGAACTTGCTTAAATAAGTTGAAATGTTAG
This sequence comes from Chionomys nivalis, assembly GCF_950005125.1. Taxonomy (NCBI): domain Eukaryota; kingdom Metazoa; phylum Chordata; class Mammalia; order Rodentia; family Cricetidae; genus Chionomys; species Chionomys nivalis. The sequence goes on along the minus strand of NC_080096.1, from coordinate 610,624 downwards.
GAAGATGACTCGGGGTTAGGGCACCTGTGCTCGAGCCTGGTAACCTGAGGTCAGGCCTCAGTCCCCACGATAGGAGAGCCTTAATGTTTCCCTAAAACAGATGCTTGTTTCTAAGTGTCCAGAGCAGCTCACTCCAGGAACTATCTGAGGGAGAGGGTGGTACAACCTCGAAGGCCCCAAAGGCAGTGACTCCTGGCTTCTGCCCCGGGCTGACGGGCTGAATATGGAGGTGCCGTCTGGATTGCCCTTTGAGTTCAACTGGCAGTTTCCCTGCTTTCAGCTGAACCAGACTTGTCCCTCCTGGACCATCACCAGTGGGGTGCTTCCGGACATTTCTGCTGCTGAGTTTTGAGAAATTTGGTGGAATCTGGGTGTGGTGGCAGAGGCAGGTGGATCTCTGAGTTCGAGGCCAGCCTGAACTACAGAGCAGGTGCCAGGACTGCACAGAGAAACCTGGTCTCTGGGAGGTGGGGGGATTCTGTGGATTTTCCCAATTTTCTCCCTGCTGTAGCTTGGTTTCCTGGCAGCGTTGTCTTTGTGTTTTGAGAGGGAACAAATGCATAGATCAGAGCTGTGGTCAGTATGATAGAGGAAAAGGTCACTGTCATGAGAGGAGGCCAGAAATGGTTCTGCTTTCTGCCTTATCAGAATGACCACGGCTACCTGGAGCTGTTCGGTAGATTTGGGTCTCATAGAAATCATGACACCCCCAAGAAGTCAGTACCTTCTTGTCGTGGGGCAGTGGTTACCCAGCCTATGCTAAGGCCTAGAGCTGTGATATTGACAAGAGCCAACTTGGGACCCTAAGAGGCAGGGGGACCATTTATTTACAGGCAGATCTAGGTTAGTGAACAATCATTTATCCAAAGCTCCTTGACTCTGGTGTTCAGCTATACACAGAATGGAATTTTGCATATGCTGGACAGAAACAAAAGGATCAAGCCCCGGCCAGAAAGGTTCCAGAACTGCAAGGACCTGTTTGACCTGATCCTCACTTGTGAAGAGAGAGTCTATGACCAGGTTGTAGAAGGTGAGTGCCAACACTCGGCTGGAAGACTTATGGTCTCCAGGGGAGGCAGGTTAGGCCTCAGGCCCTGGGCAACAGTGATGTACAGGACCCACATGGACATCGGGAGGACAGCCTGTGAGGAGTAAGCAGAGGACGGATTCCTGTATGTTTTTGTAAGCCTTGTGGCCTTCAGCGCAGTGTTGCGTATTTATTGGGCCTGCCATTTTATAGAAACTACTGTTGGTGCCAGCGTGGGCGGCATAGAATGGCCTGGAGTGGAGTATGCTGTTTTCCTAGGCTTCTTCACTGAGCCTTCGTTGTGGGTCTGTCCTTAGTTTCTGGAGTTTGGATGCTCAATCCTTGAGTTACAGTCCAGAGTTCAGGGGCAGGCGCAGCGAGAGCTGAACATGGACACATCTGTTACCCAATGCCTAGTAATATTGTGTCTCTTTCGAATCAGATCTGAATTCCAGAGAACAGGAGACCTGCCAGCCAGTGCATGTGGTCAACGTGGACATCCAGGACAACCATGAAGAGGCCACCCTAGGGGCCTTCCTCATCTGCGAGCTCTGCCAGTGTGTGAGTCTGAGCCCTGGGTCCAGGCATCCTTACCAAGGAAGTAGCTGTTGGGCAAGAGGAGGGGACCTCTCATCACTAGCAACTTATTTTCACATCCTGGTTAATACTAAATTTCAAATAAAGACCAAGAAGTACACATTCCAGGAGGTTAACAGTGACGTGACGTTGGCTTGAGAGCCCATCCCAGTGCGTCTGTGGTTGGTAGAAGTGATGAATGACATCTCCAGGTCATAGGCCTCTCTTCGGGAAGAAATGACTGACAGTTGACCTTTTCCTCTGGTGCAGAGCTCACCTGGTATTGTCAGAGATGGGTCTTGGGGCTCCCAGAGGAACATTCACAGTATAGGGGTATTTTGTGTACTTTTGCCTGATATTTGTCTAGATATTTATCCTCTGAAGACCCCTGGGCTGTGCACCTGCTGTGTGGAGGGGTCACCCTGTTCAGATGCTGTGGAGGGACGTTGTGGGAGGAGCCATGTGCCTTGTCCCGCCTTTCACCCTTGAGAATATGTTTAATTTAGCTGGCTGTGGCAGAGTTGACGTCCTCTTGGCTTCCCAAGTAGAGGCTGATGGGGAAGTTGGTGTGGGGATCCACATTCCTGTTGAATTCAGCCCAGCTTCCACTTTCAGTCCCTGCTGAAGTTCCAGCAGTTGAGCTCGTGGTTTGGCTGATGATCTAGAGAAAGGACTGAAGCCTGAGAGACTGTGTAGCCATGCAGAGCAGTGTGGTCAGCAGCCAGCCTGCCTCAAAGTGTTAAAGGCCTGCTGGCAATGCCTGGCCACCTTGTAGGTTTTCACAACCAGGAGAAGCTGTTGGTGTCTGGGGGTAGAGGCCAGATGTGCGCTAGCCTGCTGCAGGGCACAGGCTGCTCCACCACGAGGCATGGTCGGCCTCTGCTGGACAGTTCTAGGAAGATGCCTGCCTCTTCATGCCCCTCACTTCACTCATCGCAGGGTTGGGGTGGCGCTGGCTGGTGAGGCTTCCATAAACCTGTGATGCCTGAGGGCAGAGCTTGAATCCCAGCCTCGGAGTCCAGTCCTTCCTTTGAATCTAGCATTCCCAATATGGGGTGCTACAGTGGCCATTGTGCAGGTCTGGAGCCCATTATCAAAGCAGGGACTGCCAGGAAGGGGCCATTGGGATGACCCTGAGGACACTATCCTGAGACTGTCCCCACTGCAGGAGGGAGATGCAGCACAGGGCAGAGGAGGGAAGGCGTGTCACACTTCCCAAGTGTCACTCAAGGCTTTGCTTTCCCCAGATCCAGCACACTGAGGATATGGAGAACGAGATTGATGAGCTGCTGCAGGAGTTTGAGGAGAAGAGTGGCCGGGCCTTTCTGCACACTGTCTGCTTCTACTGAGCCACTCGTGGGCCGTGCACGTCCTGACTTGCACACCGCCTTTGGAGCCACTTTTTCAATGTGTTTTCTCTTCTGATGTTTGTTTATACTGCTAGGTGCACGTCGCCAGTGTACTGCACATGTGGAATGTGAAGCGCACAGCGATGCCAGATTGAAATCCATTGTTTTTAATCAAAAGAAGTAAAGACGGTTTACTGTACAGCCTACAGCAAGTGTCTGTTGTTGGCCTTCCTACCCCTTTTCTCGCCACTGCTGGATTGTACAAAAAACCCGAAATAAAACAATAGACTGCCTTATTGGCTGGGGGGTGGGACGGGGTGGGGATGGCGGGGAGCGGGGGATGAGACGGGGACTTGGAATCACCGCAAAATATATGCTCCTGGGGGTCTTTGATTTGGCCTGAATTCCTGGCCTGCATCCCTGCAGGAGAAGAGGTATCCAGGGCCCTTAAGTACAGCCCTGTGACATACCTGAGACCATCCTTTGAGAGAAAGATGACACAGGCCCCGGGCTGTAAGACACCAGGATACCGGCCCCTCCAGTTGGAACCTGCAGACACAGTGCACAGTGGGGTTTGTACTTAGGGATGGAGGTCAGCTGTCCTCTCTTGCTTCCGTCACACAGGGCAGGGTTGGTTCTTACACTGTCAGCTCTGTGGACAGGACAAGCAAGACAGCCACAACAAACAGTATGCTAGACACTAGGCTGCTAGTTTCGGGCTACTGTCCAGCACCCCTTCCTTTCCAGAAGCCTGCTAGCCTTTCCCACCACTGCCACGATGCTCTGGGATGCTCTGGCCTACTCCGTATCTCTTGCCCTCCTACCTTTGGTCCAGTAGTCACAGTCTCTGGTTCCTCTGACCTTGCAGGCCCCTCCCCCGATGGCATTTTCTTGCTGGAGGAGGCTGGGTGCCGACCTTCCTACCCCTCACTGGAACCAGGGGACGCAAGAGGAGGGGCCTTACTTGGAGAAGTAGAGCAGAAACGACCAGGCCAAAAAGAGTTCAGCGTGGCACTGGGCAAGGAGATCGGATGAGATGGGGCAGAATGTGGAGCCGAGACCGGAGGGGAGGGGTCTGGGCCTGCGTCGCAAGGATAGGAGTGGAGAACCTCGACCCTGGATGCTGGCGCGGGGCGGCGAAGTCCCTCCCCAAAGGCGGAGGCAGAAGGAGGAGGGTGGAGATAGTGAGGAAGAAAAGGAGGGAGGGAGAAGCCTGGAGGAGGGAAGGGGGAGGAGGGAGGGGGCCGCCGAGCCGACCGCAGGGAGCCGGGCACAGGGAGCACCGGAGGGCGGAGCGGAGCGCGGCCAGCGACGGGCGGCGAGCGAGCGACCCTACAGCAGCCCCCACACCTCCGCTGCCTGTGACCGCGCCTGCCCCCGGGGCCCGCGGCGGCCCGGCGCGCGAGCGCTGACCTCTGCGGAGGCGGCGCGGGCTCAGCATCGGGCCGGGGCCGGGAGGGGCACCGGGGCCGGGGGGCGGCGCTCCGGCCCGGCCCGGCCCCGCCCGATGTCCATGAGTGCGAACACCATGATCTTCATGATTCTGGGGGCGTCGATCGTGATGGTGAGCGGAGGGGCTTCCCGCGCGCGCCCCCTGCTTCTGCCGCCCGCGCGCGCGCCTTCCCCACCTCGCTTCCTTGTTTACCGGCCCGCGCGGCCTGCGCTGCCCTCCGCGGCTTGCCCTGCGCTACCCTCGCTGCTACCCTGCGCGGCCCTCGCCCCGGCTGCCCTGCGCTTCCCCACCCGCCCGCCCACCCACCCAACCCCGGCAGCCCGACGCTCCCACTCGGCACCCTCTTCGGCCCGGCCCACTCCTCGCCCTGACCGGTCATGGGCTCTTCCAGGCCATCGCGTGCTTGATGGACATGAACGCGCTGCTGGACCGATTCCATAACTACATCCTCCCGCACCTGCGGGGCGAGGACCGCGTCTGCCACTGCAACTGTGGCCGGTGAGTGTGCCCCGGCTCTAGGCACTACACGCGTGATCACACTTGTGCACGGGCCCCGTTCGGCCGGTGAGCCGGGAGCAGGCTGGGCCGCAGAGCCCAGAGCTGAATGGTGGGGGCCGCTTCTGCCCGCCAGGTGCTGGGGGAGGGGTTGCCAACGGGAACCCCAGATCAGCCAGCTGTCTCTCTGGGAAAGGAAGCATGACTGAGTCTGTTAGGGACCCTTTCCTCCAGTTCCTTTAGAGAAAAGGCTGCCTGGTGGTGGCATTTTGGGCCATGGAGCCTCCTAGTTCAGGGCCTGGAGGCCTGAGATCAGCAGCCCTGAGTGGTGCCCACGGTGGAAGACAGGAAGCTGGTTAAGCCCGGGACAGTAGTCTTGCCTATGACCCAAGTCTTCCTCTTGGGTCCCCTGTGTCCACGGCAGGCGAGTGCAGGAGGTCAAGACAGAAAGGGCCTACCTTAAGGAACACCTGCCACAACTGGTCACGTGTAGGGAGGAACTGAAGTAGGCTGGGGTTTGTTCAAGGTCACAGTGAGACCCACCACACCCTTCAGGGACCCCCCCCTTCTGTGCATGTGTAGTGATAAAGTCTTCTGGCCTTGCATGTTTGTACGTCCATGTATGAAATAAACATCTTCTCATGAGCCGCGCATGTGTGTACTGTCTGTGCATATACATGTGCGTACACAGCGCACTCGTACATCCGCATGCACTCATCCCAGA